>NC_136935.1:23417852-23835352 GCF_949987615.1 Pollachius pollachius
GTATGGTTATACAGGCTCACAAGACGGACTGATATCAGGCCCTATGCGTCCTTGAAATAAAATCTGCATTTTGCAGTAGGCTTTAGCTCTGGTGCGTCTTTGTATCAGATAACGGGGCGTGCAGAGAGGCGATCAGCTTTAGATGACAACAGAACAGAACATCTTCCTACAGGAAGCAGGGCGACTGCAAACTGGTCGGTCTCCCGCTAATGTCTTGTGCCGCCCCCCCCCCCCCAAAAAAAAACAAACAGCATCGGGGTTAAAAATAAAAACAGCCAGATCTGTGACCAAATGAACCAACCCTGGCCCAATATAAGGCCCTATTGTGCGCAGTCTATAGAGGCGGTCTGTTCCTGCATGTTAACACAAGGCGACCCATTTCAACAGTAGTCTGGATGGATGTTGGGCTGCGTTAGACTACGTAGCCATGACACGTTTACATGGGATAGGCCTACTTACATCTCAAGCATAATCTCGTTCAGGTATATCCCATCCACCAATGCAATATATTCCGATAGTTTGGATCCATCGCTTGTCGTCGGATGGACCACGGTCTTCACCTAAACACATAAACACATGTTAAATACATAATGTCGACACACATTCTACATTGGTATAACATGCGTGATGGATTGGGTGACCAGGCTAAATAACCGTGAATAGTGAGGACATCCCTTACCCAAGAAACAAGAGGCGTGAGCATGAAGTCCTCCAGGAGAGGAGTGAACACCTCACTGTCCATTATAGCGTTAAGGGCTTCTACCAGATCATGAAACAGCTCTTCATTCCTTTACAAGATCTCTGATCTCCTTTTGGTGTCTTCCACGCCCCTCCTAGTGTCCGTTTATTGACACTCTGATTCAGTTAAACCAACCCTCAGCGGCCCAGCATGCTGGGAGCTGGAGAATGAAGAACATCAGTAACACCAGTAACACGTCCTAAGACGCTAGTGGTTCCAGACTGACGTCTCCTCAAGTGTCTTATATCCTCTCAGCCAGGAGCTAGTACACTGGTTCGGTCAGCCGTTTGTTCAACGGAACGTCTCATCTGGAATCCCAGAAGAAAAGTGGGACGCAAGAGCTCGTCATCAGTATTCCTCCTCAAACACCAGAAACCCTCCCGCATACAATACGATAATCCAGCAGCTCACTGAAATTCACAAAATCCGTCCTTTCCGTTTACTCCACCGCTCCTCGTGTCTCTCCTCCAGAACACTGCTGCTGCAGACTACAGAGCACAGCCTGCAGTACTAAGGACCGCCTCTCTCTCTCTCTCTCTCTCTCTCTCTCTCTCTCTCTCTCTCTCTCTCTCTCTCTCTCTCTCTCTCTCTCTCTCTCTCTCTCTCTCTCTCTCTCTCTCTCTCTCTCTCTCTCTCTCTCTCTCTCTCTCTCTCTCTCTCTCTCTCTCTCTCTCTCTCTCTCTCTCTCTCTCTCTCTCTCTCTCTCTCTCTCTCTCTCTCTCTCTCTCTCTCATTCAATTCAATTCAAGAAAGCTTTATTGGCATGAGAATAAGAATATAAACCGTTAAATACAAAATATCTTTACATATCAAATGTTATACTATAAAAGTACTTCAAAAAGTAAAATGTGCGATATTAGAAAAGTTACAAAAATTACAGTATCTCGTACAAACAGATAAATTAAAGATACACTCTAAATACACAGTATTTACATTATGGAGGATGTGTGCAATAGTGCAATTATTGTGTGAAGAGTGAGTCCAGGGGGATGAGTCTATGGGGAGTTTGAGGTCCTTCTCTCATCACAACAGGTGACGAATCTTGCTGCTGCGTTCGCACATTGTTGTATTTCTCCCAACAAGTATGGCAGTTCGTGAGCTTCTGGAGTGTCTTTGAAGTCCTTGCATGCCTTTGTAATCCGTGGGAAGTGTGTATTCCTGATGTCTTCGTGTGACTGGCAGGAAGTGAGGAAGTGCAGTTATGTCTCTAGTTGGTTGTGTGTGCAGTGGGAGCACAGTCTGTCTTCTCTCGGGAGCTAGGTCTGTCTGTGACAGACCTGGCTCCCTGACCAGGTCTTGCTGCCCTTCTCGATGCCCAGGGCAGGCTGTGTTCGCTGAGTCTGTATCTGGTCAAGGATTTCCTCAGTTTAAGGTCGGTCACGGTGGTCAGGTATTCTGCCACGGTGTAGTCTCTGTTAAGGGACAAATAGCATGCCAATTTACTCTGGTTTTTGGTGGACTCTTTCCAATGTGCCAAATAATTTTCATTTTATTTTCTTATAATTTGGTTTTGCCTGATGTGTTGGTTGTTGTGTGTTGGACAGATTTCCAGGACAAGCTGGCTAAGGGGACACTTTTCTGCGTGTAACTATCTGTGGGTAAGAGCCTTGTTGTGGAGTGTGTTGCTGTCGCTTTCCTTAAGGTGGTTATACAATTTTAAAGGTTTAAAATGGTTTCTGCTTTTCAGACCAACGGCAGTCGACCTCAGGCCTTGTGTGTCATTCCAGAATTGGAGGACAATTTAGGCATCACCACTTTTGAAAAATTGACCCTTTATTTTATAATCTTCTGTTATGTATTTAAGAAAAACAGGTAATAAACCATCAAATAATTTGATTCGTCCAGCTCAGGCATCAAAGGTACACTTTTTATGAGATGTTTTATTTGTTGTGTGCTACGCTTGGCGCAACCCTGTTACGAATACTCAGGAACCTGAAAAAAGTTGAATAAATCCTTTACCATTAAGTAAAGAAAGTCACATTCACATTGAATACTCATTTAATTTCAGATAAGGGTTGACTTATATTAATTTAAGCAACTTTTGAAATCTATCTTGCCCAACTTTTCAAGTCACATGTTTGTTTGTTTTTTTACTAATTTCAGTATTTATTTTCAAATATTTGCTCAAATACATCATGCATATAATCATTCAAACTATTAAAAGGACAATAGGTTAAACCCTTGTGAGCTGAGAAAATAATTTAAGATTATTTTAATAAATATGATATGTGTTACCTCCTCAGCTTCCACGCTCCGAACCGTAGTTGGGAGCGAGCTGGTCTCTACTAATTACTTGGCTCGTTGCAGGTAACTTGTTTGTCTAGTGGTCCAGGTTGACATAGCCGAAGCACAAACAGGGAGACGTTGGTTGGTTGCACGAAAAATGAACTCGGCTTTATTCCTTCAATGACTCCAACTCATTCGCCCGCGGTCACACGTTCTTCCTACCCACAACACACCTGTTCTTTTTCGTCACACCCATGTGCCACACAAACATATTTTCCCCAACAAGCCACCAGGGGGAGGCAGAGATTGCAACACTACCCCAACTCTGGAGAATGTTTAAATCCTTAACATATCTCCAGCATCACTACACTGTACACAGGAAAATATTAATTAGACAGTCCTTATACAACCATCCCCAACCATAACATGTGCTTCCCACAGTCCCTGAAGGGGTCCTCTTCCAGTGGAAAGTTAAGGTGAAAAGGCAATGCCCATAAACGTCAATTAAATCATATTCCATACTCCTTCTTTCGTACATGTAAGCAAATGGCATAAACACTTAAACATCCAATGGGAAAAATACGACTAGAACTATAAGTTATAGTTCTTTGGCTTTGGATGCACACATTACTCTGCAGTTAGGATTCCTTACTGCAGAGTAATGTGTGCATCCAAAGCCATGTGGATATCAATTTAAGTGACTTAAAGCTGATCACAAATATCGATTAAGTCAAAAGCTTACCTGCAATCAGAAACTCTGACAGAGTCGGCTCCAGTATTCGGACAAATTTTTGGCAATCACCGAGTTTCACCTTCAGTAAGATTCTCCCTGCAAAAAAAAACATTTCCCAATTAATGTCTCAGTCTTATTATTACAATCAAAATACATAACCGGGTGCAATTTTTGACACACACACACACTGTTAAGATCCATAACATATTTCAGCATCATTGCAAAGTTTAGTTGTTAAACTTTATATTTTTGTGCAACCTGAAATGTATTATAGCATACCTGTGTGTCAAATGCACAAAAATGTATATAAATTATAATAATAAATAGAATAATATGCATTCATACTGTGGCAACCCGTTTCCCCGATTGTCAGATACGCGGCAGGAATCACACAGAAATCAAGGGTTAAAGCCGCATTTGGCGTTTATTTCACGAGAATAATCAATAGTCTGTATACTCGTGCTAGGGTCTCCGTGAGCCTCTAGATCGCCGGCGTGGTGCGGAATCCCTCCGTGTCGCTTCGCCCTTCTCCCGGTCTAGCGGGCACTCCCGCCGTGTCACTTGCCCGGCGCTGTGCGGAATCCCTCCGCGTCCCTTGCCGTTCGCCCAGTCTGGTGCTTACTCCCTCCGTGTCACTCTCCCGTTGTTGCGGACTCCCGCCGTGTCACTCTCCCGTTGGTGCGGACTCCCGCCGTGTCACTCTCCCGTGGTGTGGACTCTCTCCGTGGCACTCTCCCGTGGTGCGGACTCTCTCCTTGGCACTTCCTGTTTCGCCCGGTCTGGTGCGCCTTTTAAGCCCGGCTCCTGGTCCTTTCCCTTCCTCCGGCCAGGTGTCTCCGATTGCGTTGATTGGGGGGAGAGACGTGGTGCTCTCTGTCGCCGGCTGGAGGTTGGCGACGGTAAACCCGGTCTACTGCGTGTCCTCGGACCCGCCCGGTCCGAGGTCCGGCGGCGGGATGCCACAATACAGAACTACTGTTTACTTTTTGGTAACCAAGTATCCTTCACCGTAAATACCCATGCCATGCAAAGCAAACGGCTTGAAAATTGTTTGAAAATTCAGCAAGTAATGATGATTTAGATTATTGATAAAATGTCTGCCTCCACCGATGGCTATCCCGTGACAAAGTGACAGGCAGAAGCAGCGGCGTTGCACTTGGATGTGCTGTTCCCGATGGCGGACAAAGCAAAATGGTGGACTTTGGCGCGCGCGTAATGTGAGCACCAGACAATTACCATAAACTGAAGACAAGCACTGTGGCTGAAAACGGGAGCGTATCTATGTTCCCCGGGTCCTATGTTCCCCGGAACCCTTTTTCAAAAAAAGGGTTCTATGTTCCCCGGTCTATTACTTTTTCTCACCATTACTGCCAAATTCCGGCCGAGATAACTACCATTTCAAGTCTTTACCTTTTGTGGAAGAGTGAGAGACGTCGGAGAACCTGACGCAGTCTATTCATCAGTGTTGGGACTAACGCGTTATTAAGTAACGCGTTACAGTAACTACGTTACTTTTGAGGTAACGAGCACTGTAACTAATTACTTTGTCAAAATCAGTAACGCGTTATCGTTACTGCGATTTAAACAGGCTCGTTACTCGTTATTTCACGTGCATAACCCAGGACTACAGTTTCCGTGGTGGACATGAAGCGGCCGTGAGTCACGTGACGCAGCGACACGCAAGTAAATGAATTAAAACAATGCCGGCAGTCGACGGTGGTCCAGGCGTTGTATTTCTCTCATGGAAATATGCACATTATTTTTCCTTTCTGACAGTAAAAGACATAAGGAATATTTTGGTGACCTGTCATCTTTGTGGAGGTTGGAAAACTCTAGCCACATCAAAAACTAGCAATTCTAATCTGATGAAACATCTTCAGAAACAACAGGCATCTACCAAGCTAGTTGAAAAAGACCCTGAAGGTAACACTGAAGATTGATAGATTGCGGTGAAAATAGGACCCTTTTCCCAGAAAAGGGTCCTATGTTCCCCGCTTTTCCCAAAAAGGGTCCTATACTCCCCGGTATGTATGGCTACAGGGGAACATAGGACCCTTTTTGGGAAAAACGGGGAACATAGGGATGAAAACCACGTTCTTTGACATGCAGTAAGCCTGTTTCAAACTGTCTCGTAACTGCACCGAAATCACACGTTTAAAACTACCAGGCATCAGAAAGAGAATGCCTACAATTTAAGCGGAGGTGAAAGTAATTAACAGTAACTTTATTTGGATAACGTTCACAGTAAATTGTAAATCTGAAATTAATTTAATAGGGTTAGGGTAAAATTAGAGTGGCTAGGCTAGTAAGGCTACACAATCTTATTGCCCGCGCAATTTGGTCCACTTCCCACATATGCAGTCTTCCCATTTTACCTACAGGAGTCTAAAATTATTACAGGATAACCACCAATGCACTTTTTATAAACCTTCATAATGTGAAAGTAACCTCTTACCGACTAAATCCTGTTTATGGTAGCAGGTTAGCCGAAATGAAGAAGCTAGGTACTGCTTATTTGTTCAGCTAGCCACAACTGGATTTTCTATTTCTACAATACACAACTAACTGCAGTACACGGTAAATGACAACAAGGCAGTTTAAAAACATTAGTCATGTAGATATGCTAAACATTTGGTAAAATGAAAGAAGAGGAGAAACTTACCAGACTTCTTCGACGACGAAAGCAGTTGAAAATGGCGGATTGCAGAGTCGGTGCAGTTTTGAAATGAGAAAGGGGTGGGCGGAGCTTCATAGAGTACTTTTTACACCCCGTGTTTTAACTACCGAAATTGACACCAACACTAGGGGGCATTCTACTCCAGCTGTTGTTATATTAACTCAGATAGAGTTAATGGAGTTTGACACTGCATATTTAACACTGGGGAATTTACTGTGTATGTGGTACTGAAAAGCCACATCTCACTAAAAATTCATATTTTGCACCTCCCATTTTATTTCATTTTTTTAAGAATCCCATTAATTCCTTGTGGAAAAAGGCTTTTTGCTCAATAGCTTCCGAGTAATAGGACCCAGACACCCCAGACCAATGCAGACCTGTCCTGCTATGTGGTACAAACAAGACACACCTCACTAAAAATTCATATTTTGCACGTCCCCTTTTTTTCAAATATTTTAAGAATCCCATTCATTTCCTATAGAAAATAGCTTTTTGCTCAATAGCTTCCGAGTTATGTGACCCAGACACCCAAGACCAACGCAGACCTGTCCTGCTATATGGTACAAACAAGGCACACCTCACTAAAAATTCATATTTTGCACCTCCCTTTTTTTTCAAATATTTTAAGAATCCCATTCATTTCTTGCGGAAAAAGGCTTTTCGCTAAATAGCTTCCGAGTAATAGGACCCAGACACCTCAGACCATTGCAGACCTGTCCTACTATGTGGTACTAACAAGACACACCTCACTAAAAATTCATATTTTGCACCTCCCCTTTTTTTCAAATATTTTAAGAATCTCATTAATTTCCTATGGAAAAGGGCTTTTTGCTCAATAGCTTCCGAGTTATGGGACCCAGACACCCCAGACCAATGCAGACCTGTCCTGCTATGTGGTACAAACAAGACACACCTCACTAAAAATTCATATTTTGCACCTCCCCTTTTTTTCAATTATTTTAAGAATCCCATTCATTTCTTGTGGAAAAAGACTTTTTGCTCAATAGCTTCCGAGTAATAGGACCCAGACACCCCAGACCAATGCAGACCTATCCTGCTATGTGGTACTAACAAGACACACTTCACTAAAAAAACGTTTTTTGCACCTCCCTTTTTTTTCAAATATTTTAAGAATCCCATTCATTTCCTATGGAAAACGGCTTTTTGCTCAATAGCTTCCGAGTTATGGGACCCACACACCCTAGACCAATGCAGACCTGTCCTGCTATGTGATACTAACGAGACACACCTCACTAAAAATTCATATTTTGCACCTCCTATTTTATTTAAAATCATTAAGAATCCCATTTATTTCCTATGGAAAGTTGCTCTTTGCTCAATACCTTCCGAGTTATGGGACCCAGACACCCCAGACCAATGCAGAACTATTTTGCTATGACATACTAACCAAACACACCTTAATACATTTTTTGGCACTTCAATTTTAATCATTACCTGGTTCAGGGTTTACCAACAATACACACCAGCCAAACCTGGTTCCAAACATTCAAACACATATGCAACACAGACACAAACTGCTGGAGCAGCTGGAGGCTAAATATTGAAGAATATTAATATTGAATATAAATATTTTCAATAGTAAATGAATGATTTCTCTTTAAAGAGGCACTATGAAAACATTAAAGTAACAAAGGAGGTCCAAAAAAAGGTCTTCTTATTTGATAACAGTATGGATTGTAGTTCAACAGTTATTTTTTCTCTATCTTCAAAAATACACTAAGAAGAATGGATATACTTTTACATTTACATGTGCCAAAATATCATATAATACATAGATATCTATATCATATAATACATATTATTACGGCCAAAAGCTGTGTGCGCCTCCAGGCGATAGTATGAATCACAAACGACCGCGTCTGGTTCTCAGACATCTCTGGTTCTTCCACTTCCACATCAATCTGAAGTAGACTAAACTGCCCTGCCTGCTGCGTTGCCCGCTGCCCGCTTCCCACTTCCCGCTTCCCGCTGCCCACCTTCCACTGCCCGCTGCCCGCTGCTCGCTGCCGGGCGGTGGTGCTTCGCAGCGGTGGTGCCTCGGGGAAGCGGGCAAGGGCAGCGGGGCTCAACGATGGCTGAGATAACCCCAAATATTGTCTCGTTGTGGAAATACCAGAGACGTCAAAGAACCAACGTGTTATGCGCCATGATATCAACAGCAGAACGGTTATCCAAATAACAAAGAACACTTGCGTTATGCGTTGTGTGTGTGTAATCACACACACACACACACACACACACACACACACACACACACACACACACACACACACACACACGTGGCACTCGCACGGTCGTAGCTCATTGGCAGGGCAAAATTCTCTGGGCTGGCAAGGCAGAGAAAGGGGAGGTGGCATCTCCCCTTATGACGACGTACGGGGAAAATTCCAAAACGGCGCATCTGGGAGCCTCATAAAGTGAACTCACTTTCTGAGGTTTTCTAGCATTAATATGAGTTCCCCTTGCCTGCCTATGTAACTAGAAATGGCGATGGTGTAAAACGAGCACTAGCTATCCTGCTCTGCCTTTGAAAAAACAAAGCTCAGACGCGATCCTTTGGAAATTTTCCCTGTATGTCGTTATACAGGGACATGCTACCTCCCCTTTCGCTGCTTTGCCCAATGAGCTACGACCGTGCGAGGGGCACAAGAGTGTGTGTGTGTGAATACACACACTGTAACGTAAGTGTTGTTCACTTCTTTGTTATTTGGATAACCGCTCTGCTTTTGGTGTTATGGCGCATAACACGTCGGGTTCTGACTTCTCTGGTATTTCGACAACGAGACACGTAGTGGGGGTTATCTCAGCCATCGTTGAGAAGGGCCGAATCCCAAAGTGAGCCCTGAGGACTAAGGACTAAGGACTCACAGACTTAATTGATCTCAGGTGCTAAGTGAGTGAGTGCGTGAGACCACATGGGCTCAGATAGGTATATATCGGATTGGGACAGCACTTCACGAGAGCACATGTTACCTTGGCAACGTTTAATGACAAAGACAAAGCTGATAAAGACAAAGGTGAGTGAAATATAATGCTCTTGATCTATCCAGTTTGTAAAGGTGAGTAAAATGATGCGATAAACGCGCATTGGCGCGGGAACAAACCTAAAGCGGAAAACCTGGCTCGACTAATCGAATCCTAAGTGAGCGTCGTAGTACCATTTACCTCTAATCGCGAGTTGCGTCTCAGTCGATCCACGCTTACCCAAGAAAGCATGTTCATGTTCAAAGTATGTTCAGTGAGGTTCGTAGTATACCCCACAGGATTCCCCCCGGAGTGCTCTAGAATATTTACAGAACACGGCCAAAGACTGTGTGCGCCTCGCCATTGCGATACATCCACTGTAAACAGAGCGCATGGTACCGTGGCCACAATCTGCTCAGGGCCACACCCCCACCCTCCTTGTTCTGCCCCTGGCATTGAAGTGTGTTTTTTGTAATGTATGTGGCATAGGTGCCTGTACCTTTAAGAGGGAATGCTCTAAGGGAGGGGCTGCTAGTTAGGTGACCGGAAGTCACAAGCACGTTATTCACATAGAGAGCATGCAGGATCGACAGCTTGATCAGCTCTTCCATTAAGATGCAGTTCTACATCTTCTTGTTTGTTAAAGCAACGTCTGTAAGTATTATCTTTATTTTCCATGTGTTGAATTATAGATTTACTTCTTTATGCTTACTGTTTAGCTTCATTAATACTTACCTTATGTTTGTATTGTGTTTACAGTTTCACGAAATGACCATTAAACTACATGAGTAATCCTCAACTCGCTGTGGAGTTTTTTGGGAAACGTTTAACTGAGTGGATAGTTAGCTTGCTTGGCTAGCGAGCCCATTACAGTGAAAAGACGGCAACACAGCTAACAAGATAGCCGAAGACAGCCATCTTACAGAGCTAAATTGCTAACCGGCTAACGGAAAGACATCCATACAGCCTGTACGCCATCATATCTGTTGCTGATATTGAAAACGCACCGTCATTATGTCAGCAGCTAACAGTAAAAACAAAGAAAATGGAGATAATAAGTCTGTGAGCTCTCGCTCTTCCGGTACATCGTCCAGCTCAAAGATGTCTATGGCCAAAGCAAAAGCTGAAGCAGCGCAAGCTAGAGCGGCACATTCAAAAAGGGAAATTGAATTAAAGGTAGAGCAAGCACGGATTAATGCCAATCTTGATGCATTAAACGAAGAGAAAGAAAAATATGCTGCCATAGCGGAGGCTGATTCTCTGATGGCTGGTATGAGAGAACAGTGGATCGAAGTGGTCAGTGAGGCTGCCAGTAAAGTATCAAAAAAAAGCAAAGAAGAGCGTACTGCTGCTTACGTGGCAGAGCAAGCCAGTATAACTGCAGTTAATTCGCCAGCCAATATAAATGGTGACAATCCCACATTACCAAACCCACAAAGCATCAGCCAAGCCCAAGACACCACTCCTGATGAGACTACGTCATTCTACGCATCTCAAGTGTCGCATTATAGAGAGACTACACCTGATTACACACCGCAAGTCCCTCATCATATTAAAGCGTCGCCACATTATAGCCTAAATAAGCATTTGCCATCCCCTGTACATCAGCCTGTCCATGGAGCGCCCTGTAGAGTTGGATGCGACCACCGTCAAACCACCAATGACCTCGCTAAATATCTGGCCCGCAGCCACCTTGTGACATCAGGACTCACTGTATACGATGAACAACCAATGAACTACTGGTCATGGAAAATGTCGTTCCATAGTGCTATTGACAACCTGGACTTGTCTGCTGGAGAACAGCTCGACCTTCTCACCAAGTATCTCGGAAAAGAGTCAGCAGAACAGGTTAAACGGATTAAATCGGTCAATATCAGACACCCGCCTACTGGATTGACTATGGCATGGGAGCGGCTCGACGAGCTATACGGCTCACCGGAGGCCGTTGAACAGGCCCTCTTTGGTAAACTGGAAAACTTCCCCAAAATCACAACAAAGGATCCACAGAGACTTCGAGATTTAGCAGATCTGTTGTCAGAGCTGGAAGCAGCTAAACAAGATGGCTACTTCACCGGTCTTTCATACTTGGACACTTCAAGAGGAGTCAATCCTATAATTGAGAAACTCCCACACAACATTCAGGAAAAGTGGATCTACTTCGGATCACGATACAAACGTGACCATTCGGTCAGTTTCCCTCCTTTCTCTGTGTTTGTCGACTTCATTCGCAATGAAGCAAAAGCATGTACAGACCCAAGCTTCAACCTCTTCACACAAGTTCCAGCAGAGAAAAAGAACAAGTGGGAGAGGCCTATGAAGGCGCCTGTATACGTTCACAAGACCCAAGTCTCTTCAGTGGACAAGCCTGAGTCAAGAGTAGGTAACAAACCAGCGGACCCAAGCAAACACTGCCCCCTACACGGAAAGCCTCACCCCCTGATGAAATGCAGAGGCTTTCGAGAAAAGAGTTTAGAGGAACGCAAACAGTTACTCAAAGAACACTACATCTGCTTTCGCTGTTGCTCCTCCACAGAGCATCTCGCCAGGAACTGCTCCGCCGATGTCAAATGTATGGAATGTGAGAGCACCAACCACACGACAGCACTACACCCTGGACCAGCAACCTGGAAGTCCAATTCGTCCCCTCCCGCTTCAGAGCATAGCGGGGAGGAGGACAAAGCGGAGGCCCAGGAGGTCACTTCGAGGTGCACTCAAGTGTGTGGCGAAGGATTAAGTGCGAGAGCCTGTGCTAAGATCTGCCTCGTCAGTGTGTACCCCACTGGACACAGACAGGAGTCCAAGAGGATGTACGCAATACTCGATGATCAAAGTAACCGCTCCCTTGCACGTTCAGAGTTCTTTGATGTCTTTAAGATCTCTGGGTGCTCCTACGAATACACTCTCAAGACATGTGCAGGGCTTAAAGAGACAGTGGGGAGAAGAGCCATTGGTTACACTATCGAGTCACTGGACAAGAAACTTAGCTTTCCTCTACCTACGCTTCTCGAATGCAACGAAGTCCCTGACAATCGAGCTGAGATACCTACCCCGGACGCCGCACGCCACCATACTCACCTGAAACGTATTGCAGATGAAATACCACCTCTCGATCCTGATGCTAACGTACTCCTCCTTCTGGGAAGAGACATTCTGAGGTTACACAAGGTCAGGGATCAGATTAATGGTCCAGGCAATGCACCCTTTGCCCAAAGACTGGACCTAGGGTGGGTCGTCATCGGTGACGTTTGCCTTGGAGGTGCACACAGATCACCACAGGTGAACAGCTATAAAACATCCATCCTAGAGAACGGTCGTGCTACCCATCTACAGCCATGCAACAACCAAATCAAAGTGAAAGAGGTTTTCAGTCAAGCACCTACATATCAAAACCATCCAGTACTTACCTTCGCATATAGCCTAGGAAAGCTAGCAGAAGACAGCTTAGACCAAGCCATCTTCACTTGTACTGCCGATGATCACAGACTTGCACCTTCTATGGAGGATCTAGAGTTCCTTCACATCATGGATGCTGAGTTCCACCAAGACAGCTCCAAAAGCTGGGTCGGACCTCTGCCTTTCCGATCCCCAAGACAACGGCTGCCCAACAACAGGAGACAAGCGCATGACCGCCTCCTCTCGCTCCGCCGCACTCTGGAAAAACGACCGCAGATGAAGCCCCACTTTCTAGAGTTCATGCAGAACATGCTTAGCAGAGGACATGCAGAGATCGCTCCACCCCTGCAAGTAGGGAAGGAATGCTGGTACTTACCCCTGTTTGGCGTGTACCATCCCAAAAAGCCGGACAAGATCCGAGTGGTCTTCGACAGCAGCGCATCACATGAAGGAGTCTCACTCAACGATGTCCTGCTCACCGGTCCAAACCTGAACAACAGCCTGCTAGGCGTCCTTATGAGGTTCAGGAAGGAGCAAGTAGCCATTACGGCTGACATCGAACACATGTTCCACTGCTTCGTAGTGAAGGAAGACCACAGGGACTTTCTCCGCTTCCTATGGTACAGGGACAATGATCCTACCTGCAATGTCGTGGACTACCGGATTCGAGTGCACCTTTTTGGGAACAGTCCTTCTCCTGCTGTGGCCGTGTACGGTCTGAGAAGAGCGGCCAAAAAAGCAGAGGCAGAGTATGGCAGTGACGCAAGAAGACTCATTGAACGTGAGTTCTATGTTGACGATGCTTTGAAGTCGTTCGCTACTGAGGAAGAGGCCATCAGCGTTCTTGGAAGAACACAGAAGATGCTTTCAGCCTCTAACCTCAGGTTGCACAAGATTGCATCAAATCGACCAGCAGTCATTCACGCATTCCCACCTCAAGATCGCTCCAAAGACGTCAACAACTTGGATCTCTTTGTCGATGACCTGCCAGTCCAACGTAGTCTTGGATTGTCTTCAATTCAATTCAATTTTATTTGTATAGCCCTTAATCACCATTACAGTCTCAAAGGGCTTAACAAGTCAAATATTTATGACACCCCCCTTTACCCAAGCCCCCACAAGGGCAAGAAAAAACTACCTTGAAATTAGCAAGGAAGAAATCTTGAGAAGAAACGCATAGTGGGGGATCCTTCTTCCAGGGATGGTAAGGAGTGCAATGGGTGCCATAATTGACATACAGGTAAATACATGCACAAAAATGGTGATGTGGTGCTGGCCGGTTGACCATGAGGAGAGTCCAGGCATCCAGTCCAGTCACCGCAACATGCTAGAACAGACAGAATAGTGAATTAGAACGGAACAGTACATAGCGGGAATGTATACTGCATTAACAAAACACAAACAACCAGAGTGGTCTTCACTTCGCATTTTCACAATCGTTTTCACAATCCTATGTTCCAAATGCAAGATCGTAGAGGTGCGTTTTGAGCTTTCCTTTGAATAGCTCCACAGAGTCAGCTTCCCTGATCACTTGTGGCAGCCTATTCCATAGGAAGGGGGCTCGATAGGCAAACGCTCTCTGTCCGGCCGATTTCTTTTTAACCTTCGGCAGTGAAAGAAGGCCAGCTCCCGAAGACCGGAGGGACCGAGAAGGACTATGATCAGGAATGAAGGAATGATCAGGTCCTTCAGGTAGGATGGAGAAGATCCATGCACGGCTTTATAGGTTAGCAGTAGCACCTTAAAGTCCGATCTGAAAGTTATTGGTAGCCAGTGCAGAGAGGCGGGAATAGGTGTGATATGATCAAACCTTCTCGTTCTGGTCAGCAGTCTAGCTGCAGCATTCTGTACAAGCTGTAGACTTTTTGTGGTAGATTTTGGTAGTCCCGAGAACAGTGCATTGCAATAATCCAGTCTTGATGAAACAAATGCATGAATCAGTGTCTCTGCATCCGCTGCAGATAACATTGGTCTGATTCTTGCAATGTTTCTCAGATGGAAAAAGGCAATTCTAGTTATGCTTCTAACATGTTGGTTGAAGCACAGTTGAGGGTCGAACAGGACCCCAAGATTCTTGACTGATGCACTCTGTAGGATGGCGAGTTCATCCAACCACAGTGTGACATCCTCAAACTCTCTCCGATCCCGCTTCGAGCCGATAATTATCAGCTCTGTCTTCCCAGTGTTAAGCTGGAGGAAGTTTTGTGACATCCAGCCCCTCACCGCAGCTAGACAGGACTCAACCCTCTGGATCTGGGGCGAGTTCCCTGAATCCACTGGAATGAAGAGCTGGGTGTCATCCGCGTAGCAGTGGAAACTAATTCCGAAGCTGCGGATAACGTCGCCCAAGGGAAGCATATAGATTGCAAAAAGTAATGGGCCAAGGACCGACCCTTGTGGTAAGCCAAAGCGTAGTTTGCAGTGTTTTGATTCTGAACCCTCATGGAGCACAAATTGGGTTCTATCTGTGAGGTACGATTCAAGCCAACCAAGAGCCGTACCCCCGAAACCAACATAGTGCTCAAGACGGTGAAGAAGAATGCTATGGTCGATCGTGTCGAACGCAGCACTCAGGTCCAGCAGCACAAGCATTGAGCTTGTATTTTTATCCAAGGCAAGAAGGATGTCATTTACAACTCTTGTAACAGCAGTTTCAGTTGAGTGGAAATTCCTGAACCCTGACTGGAAAGGTTCGAAGAGATTGTTCCTCGTCAGATAATCGACGATTTGCTTTGCTACAATCCTTTCCTGTACCTTGGAACATGCGAGCAGACACCTTCACATTCCAGATTGAAAACGACAAAAAGCCATTCACTCGCAGAGGGGTGCTGTCAACCGTAAACAGTCTATATGACCCTCTAGGGTTTGTTGCACCGGTCTCTGTTCATGGAAGGCTGATACTCAGAGAGCTCACCACGCAGGCAGAGGATTGGGACTCACCACTCCCAAAAAACATGGAGATCGAGTGGACAAGATGGAAAGAGTCGCTTCAGGACTTACAGGACCTCCAGATACCTCGTCCTTACACGTACCTCTCTACCGCAGGTGCACAAGTAAGAGAACTCTGTGTTTTTGCAGATGCATCGGTGAAAGCTGTCGCAGCTGTGGCCTACATTAAGGTGACGAACCACGAAAACCAACCCGAGGTTGGCTTTGTCTTCGGGAAGGCAAAGCTGGCGCCTCAGCCTGACCTCACTATCCCAAGACTAGAGTTGTGCGCTGCTGTACTTGCTGTGGAGATAGCCGAGCTGATAGTTGAAGAGATGGATGTCACATTCAACAACATCACATACTACACAGATAGCAAGGTTGTCTTGGGATACATCCACAACCAGTCGAGGAGATTCTATGTGTTCGTGCATAACAGGGTTCAACGTATCCGTCAATCACCCTGTCTCGGCCAGTGGAAGTACGTCCGTACAGACCTTAATCCAGCCGACGTTGGAACAAGAACAGCTACTCCAGCCCTCCTACGCAGCACAACATGGCTCACTGGGCCAGACTTTCTTAAGAGTGAATCCTTGTCCACGCCTGAAACTGAAGAGAGCTACGACCTCATCGATCCTTCCTCTGACTCTGAAGTACGTCCTCAGGTGACCACAAGTATCACTCATGCAGCCATAGGTATGGTTCATCCTCAACGCTTTGAACGCTTCTCTAAGTTCAGCACTCTCGTCACAGCAGTTGCACACCTGATCCATGTAGCACACTCCTTCATCCGCCCTGTGCAAGGCGAGTGCCAAGGGTGGCACATCTGCCGTCCTACAGAGGAAGAGCTGGCGAGAGCTAAAGTGTGCATCATGAGGAGTGTTCAGAACCATTGTTATGCAGAAGAGCTGAAGTGCATAGCCAAAGGGTTCCCCATTCCATCCTCCAGCAGCCTCTGGAAGTTGCATCCTCTCCAAGACCCAGATCAACTCCTAAGAGTAGGAGGACGCACAGCACAAGCAGGTTTAAACATGAATGAAACACACCCCATCATCATCCCTGGCCAGTATAATCTGGGGACTCTGCTGGTGTGTCACTATCACGAGGCTGTGAAACACCGGGGAAGACATCTTACTGAAGGTGCAATACGGGCTGCTGGTTTCTGGCTGGTGGGAGCAAAACGCTGTATCGGCAGTCTGCTGTACAGATGCGTCACCTGCAGGAAACTGCGAGGAAAAACCGAACATCAACAGATGGCCGTTCTGCCAGCAGAACGACTCCAAGTAGCACCTCCATTCACCTACGTAGGTGTTGATGTTTTTGGGCCATGGGAAGTCGTCTCACGCTGCACAAGAGGAGGACACGCTAACTCTAAACGATGGGCTGTGATGTTCTCATGCATGAGTTCAAGGGCAGCTCATATTGAAGTGATCGAGGCAATGAGCACCAGCAGCTTCATCAACGCTTTGAGAAGGTTCTTTGCCATCAGGGGCCCCGCAAAACAGATTCGGTCCGACTGTGGCACGAACTTCGTCGGCGCTTCCCGAGAGCTGGAGATGGACAAGACAAGTCCTACTTTCCAGAAAGTGGAAAAGTACCTGAGCACTCAGAGTTGCACCTGGGTGTTTAATCCGCCCCACGCATCCCACATGGGGGGAGCGTGGGAACGTATGATTGGCATCGCTCGCCGTATACTGGATTGTATGCTGTTGGAAGAAAAGAAATCTCGTCTGACCCATGAAGTTCTCAAAACATTCATGTCCGAGGTAACTGCTGTCATGAACGCGAGACCACTCATCCCAGTGTCATCAGATCCGGAGTCGCCTCTCATCCTCACCCCAGCAATGCTCCTGACCCTCAAAACAGGTTCTACTCCTCCTCCTCCTCCTGGCCACTTTGATGAGGCAGTTCTCTTCAAAGAGGAATGGAAGCAAGTTCAAAGCCTAGCTGTCATCTTTTGGAGCAGATGGAGGCGTGAATATCTCAAAACCCTACGTCACAAGTGGCAAGGAAAGAAGCCTTGTCTCCAAGAAGGGGACATCATTCTCTTAAAAGATAGTCAAGCAAAGAGAGATGAATGGCCCATGGGCATTCTCACCAAGACCTTTCCAGGAGAAGATGGATTGGTTCGGAAAGTTGAAGTGGAAGTCGTCAAAGGTGGAACCAAGAAGACGTTCTTTCGTCCTGTTACAGAAGTTGTTCTGCTTCTGTCTCCTAAGACTGATTCTGTTAATTAATGTAGAGTCTTGTAAGACCCTAAGTGGGGAGTGTTCTGCCCCTGGCATTGAAAGTGTGTTTTTTGTAATGTATGTGGCATAGGTGCCTGTACCTTTAAGAGGGAATGCTCTAAGGGAGGGGCTGCTAGTTAGGTGACCGGAAGTCACAAGCACGTTATTCACATAGAGAGCATGCAGGATCGACAGCTTGATCAGCTCTTCCATTAAGATGCAGTTCTACATCTTCTTGTTTGTTAAAGCAACGTCTGTAAGAATTATCTTTATTTTCCATGTGTTGAGTTATAGATTTACTTCTTTATGCTTACTGTTTAGCTTTATTAATACTTACCTTATGTTTGTATTGTGTTTACAGTTTCACGAAATGACCATTAAACTACATGAGTAATCCTCAACACGCTGTGGAGTTTTTTGGGAAACGTTTAACTGAGTGGATAGTTAGCTTGCTTGGCTAGCGAGCCCATTACACTCCTCCTTGACCCGCCTCTCTCCTCCTCTTTTGCATTAAAGCTACAGACACCGAAATGGCACGTTTGGGGAAAGCTCAATGTGCGACTGGCTCGTAGTGGCTGTAATTCTGCTCCAAGGCTGAATTTCGGGAATGTCTTTGAATACTGTGTTAGGGGCCCACTAATATCTATATTAAAGTATCCATAAAGTAGAATGCCATGGGACATTAAATGGATGATTCAGAATGTTGGTCATGGTGTTAAGCCAATTAAGATTTAGGGACTTCATTTATAGATCAAGTCAATCCTCCTCACTGTTTGTGTCCTGTTTTGTTATGTCAGTTGGACAGACCAAACAGGATATTTTTTAAGTGATTTCAGAATAACGCCGTGTGTAGCTCCATGTTTTCGCCATCCTTTCAGACGGCTTGGTAACCCAACGGAGGAGTGTCGAAAAATGTAGTCTCAGCGCTGAGACTACCTTGCCCAACTTTTGGCGGTGGAAACGCTAATATAAGCAAACCGAGCCTCACCGAACCGCACCACTCGGCGGAAACGTCAATATAATGGCGCGTTTCCACCGGAGGGTGCGGGTCGGTTCAGTTCACAAAGGTGCGGCACGGATCCCGTTCCCACCGCCAAAAGTGGGCGTGACCCAGACTGAGCCGTATTGAGCCGTACTTGTCTTGCAGTACTCCTCCGTTGGGGTACTGAGATGCTTGAAAGGGGGCCGGCAAGTTCGAGCTACACACACCGTCCGTTGATTAGTCGACAGAATCGCACTTCCGTGCGACAGGGGGATAATAACACCAAACACATTAGCGCGAAGATGACGCGCTCAACAAAATGGCTGCTCCCGTGAAGAGATTTATTAGGGGACCCCATTGTTTCTGTAACTTTTTTTTCCCTCAAATTCTGTAAAAGTCATACTGCAGCCTATACCGTAAGTCGAAAACTCTTGAAATTTTCAGGTATGGTTACCAATAACCCCCACTACCCATAAACCCAAGCTTGTGGTACTGCACCCAAAGGTGGCGCTATTGTAAAAAAAATCATGAATTAGGCTTATTTCTCCTCACCAGATTGGCCTGGACTCAAAATTCTTTCAGAATATTAATCTCTAGAATCAGATGCATTTATAAAAAATCTTTACTTTTCCCACGATTTCATCTTAAAGCTAAACATGATGAAAAGATTCACAGGCTACAAAAAATTCAACCAAGCCTCACAAAAATCATCAAACAAAATTTGTTTTATTTAGTTCCATTTGAGAAATATTGGCCAATAAAGTTGGAGCAGTAAGCCCATTTTTCATATATGACCATTTTGTTATTGTATAAAAAAACATACGACTATTATTAGGTGGATACTAATACCCCCACTACCCATTAACCCAAATTGTGGTACTGTACCCAAAGGTGGCGCTATTTAAAAAAAAATATGAACTAGCCTTATTTCTTCTTACTAGATTGACCTGGACTCACACATTTTTCATCATATTAATCTCTTAAATCAGATGCATATTTTTCACCCTGGTCTTCTGCTCTAAAAATGCTTACTTTTCCCACAATTTCATAGAAAAGCGAAACGTCCACAGTCTCAACCCATTTTGCCTATATGACCATTCTGTTATTGTATAACTACCATACGGCTATCATTAGGTGGATACCATTAACAGTGCAAATTTTCAGATCTGTACTCTTTTAAAGATGCCGTTAATTCTCTTGTGAAATATGTGCTTGGAGTTTTCTTGATGTTGTGTGCTTATCAATCGACATTTTCACCATGTCAATGAGGCATGCAGTTCAGGAATGTCAGTGGCTCAACGGGAAAATGCTGTGTACGGGTGATCCTTAGGTTGAGAGTTCGAATTCTGATTAGAGCATTATGAACAAGCTGAACATTACATTCTGTCATGGCCACTCATTTAAGAAACACAACATTGAACAGCACCTGAAATTCATCAGGCAGTCATTCATCATTAGTTTCCAATAATCAGGCTGCGAAGACACAGTATGGCATAAAAGGGAACTCCTTCGTTAACCATTTTTCCTTCATTATTAACTCTGTCATATTTATGTTTCTTCTGTTAGTGTTCCTGACTACAAATGTTTAATTTCCCCAGAATTTCAAAGATTTTTCAGGTATATCCTTTGAAGAAAGCCCTTAATTCACTTGAGAAATGTGTGCTTTGAGTTTTCTGGATGTTGTGTGCTTATCAATAGACATTTTGACCATGTGAATTAGGCAGCAGTTCAGGTTTATAAGTGGAACATCTTTCCTTAAATATGACAATTATGTTATATAATCTTCCATTACTAGTGTGTTCTTGATTTTTAATTTTGCTTGGACCCCGTTAATCACCGCTTGCAGTTATATTTGTCTTTGTATTTGTACCACGTTGGTCATTTTAATGTTGATTTTAAATGCTCTCATCAAATCGCCTACCTCTACAAAGCCGATGTGTGGATATTAATACAAAAGAGGACACAAACAACAGGTGACTAAAAACAATCCTATTATTCCACATTTCTTTAAAAATATATAACGGCCGGATTTGTCGGCCAATCAGATCGCGGTTATGCAAATACACTCCACGCGTTTCCTGGATCCATTTTGCAAGAACAAGCAGGAAGAAGCAGGAAAAATCCGGCCGTTATATATATTTTTTAAAGAAATATGGAATGATAGGATTGTTTTTAGTCACCTGTTTGTGTCAACCTTTGTATTTATATCCACATATCGGCTTTGTAGCGGGAAGCGATTTGATTGGCTGCAGTATGAGTCTACAGAGACTAGTAGTCCCCTATATGTCAGACACACCCTCGGTCATCCGTCGACGAACGCATGTATTGTGAACAAGGCGTAAAACATGGCCGCCCATTCATTCCTATGAAAACTGCTCAATGGCGCAGGGCAACATCAAGGAGAGATTTACTTCCGCATCATGGGCGCCTAGCCACGCCCTCGTGCATGACGTGCCGGATGCAGAAATATTCTCGTTGTGTAGCATTGTTAGCATTGTAGCATCATAAGCGAGAGGTCTGTCTACACATCCCTCGGCGACTTTAAGTGATAAAAAGTCAACAAAGTGCCTAAAAACCATCAACGTCATTCATGTTAAGCAAAAGGAAAAACCTTGGACACGAGAAGTTAACGGAGGGCACTGAGCCCTCTCGGATGCTGGCCCAAAACAACATTTGTTTCACTACGACTCCTTTCAGCTGCCCACCTCTCCTTCTCCTTCAAAGAATTAATCAATAAAACGGGCATTAATTCATGACAGTATTTTGGGCAATCTACATTTTTTATTATCAGCAACGTTAAGGAGGATCTTCCTCCTTCTCCTCACTGATTATGTCGATGACACGGGATAGTTTGGATGTTACACATCACCCGTCCAATTAGGAGCTTTACTGATCTCCTATATCCGTACACGTGATGTCCATCATGGCAGCCCCCGTGTATGCACCCACACTGTTGTAAACTAAAGACAGCACAAGCAGTTTCATTGTGGTGGTTTTAGATATGCGGTATTTATTACGGCTGGGGCCGTCTTTTACCAACTTAAATGTCCGCTGGTGTCACCAAAGTGTGTACAACAGCAATGGTACTATCCGCAAAGTGGCAGTGGATTTAGGACACAAGTGAGTTGACATTGTCTCTAAGCTCGTGTTTACATACATACATAGATACATAGATACATAGATACATAGATAGATACATACATACATACATACATACATACATACATACATACATACATACATACATACATACATACATACATACATACATACAGTGTCCCATTACATCAGAACGCATGCGAGTTTCTCTATTTGCAAAATGGTTCATTGAATGACTTCGTTCGGGTTGCTTCGTTAGGCTTCAGGGCTTGCTGTCCATTGAAATGAGTGATAGGAACCTGATCTATAATTCAGTGTTTTCCTTTTGCTTGTATCCACAATAGTGGGGAAATCAAGTTTTACAGCCACAGGTTGAGGTTGATGGTGTTCTCTCTCCCGTTTTGTGTTGGACTAGAAAACTGGAGATCTCCACTGGGCGTTTTGCGAGGTTCGCTGATGGAGCTGCTGTGGTCCAGGTATGAAGGATTGACGATGTCCGTGTACCAATAAGGACCAGCAATATGATGTGTGTAGCCCACATAGACTTGGGTTATGTAGCCAGCCAGTAATAGTTCTTGTTTTGTTTATTTTTCTTAATGGCTGTCTATCCATCTGTAGCTTCCGGAATGTAAGTAAATCTGAGGAATAGTTGAAAGAAAATTTACATTTAGGGCATTTGGCAGCGATTTTATCCAAGGTCTTGCAATAAGTACATTTGTCAGCAGAAGGTGAAACAATATATCTAATAAATTAATCTCAGAAGGAAAACCCAACACTATTGGCCACTACCATGCATTGAGGGGCCCTGGACAGAATTTGAACAGTACATGCTAGAAACATTTATATAACCTACTCCCTTGTCTTTCTCAAGCTGGGAGACACATCTGTGATGGTGACTGCAGTCAGCAAGACCAAACCCTCGCCATCTCAGTTCATGCCTCTTGTTGTAAGTCCTCCGATCACAACTCCTTATTGTGTCTTCTTTTCCATACTCTCATAGAAACTTCATTAGTTTTGTTAACTTACCTTAAATTCATCCCTCAGTATCACGACATTGAAATTGAAGTTAATGTGTGTGTGTGTGTGTGTGTGTGTGTGTGTGTGTGTGTGTGTGTGTGTGTGTGTGTGTGTGTGTGTGTGTATATATGTATGTATATATATCAATGGCAGCTGGTGGTTTTTAAAGTGAGGGGGGAAGGACTGCGCGCTTGGTTGCCATTGGCATGCTTGCACTGTTAGTGGCGTATGGTGGCATAACTATGTGAGACTCAAGTTGTTTCAGGGTGTTTTGGTGAACTACAAAATAGCAGGGAGGGATAATTATGTGAATTGATACAAATCCACCAGTGGCAGCAGTACTTTGAAAGCTGGTGGGCAGCATGTCTTGGACAGAAGGAAAGGATGCAAAGCCAATTAGTCAAATCAGGCCTACTCTTGATTTGTAAAACTGAATAATAAAATCTGGGCCTATCATTGGTCCTATTTTTGCCCTCAATGACTGAAGCTATTGGTTGTAATTTGGCTATGTGTATTTTCAGCTATAATTGTTTTAAGAAAAATGAAGACACAAAACCAAAAGTGATGCCATTTAAAATGCATCATGCTCTAAATCATTCACTAACATCCTTTCCACAATATCAAACAGAACGGTCAGAGTAACAAACAATTAAAAGAACAACAAGAACATTATTTCACAACTATTTACATGGGCTGTAAGCCTAACATTGTTTGAGGCAAATGTGGATGTTAATGTATGTTTCAGAATGTTGGTCATTGTGTTATTAGCCAGTTAGCCAATTAAGAATGAGGGACTTCATTTATAGATCAAGCCAATACTCCTCGCGGGCTCCGCATCTCGGCCGCGGGCAGCCTGGCCGCGGGCTCCGCAGCACGGCCGCAGGCAACCGAAAGGTTGCTCTGTTCGTCAATATAAGCGAGGAGCCGCACTGTACTGCAACGACCAGTAGCGCACCGCTCGGTGGAAACGAGGCACACGACTGAGCGGGTTCATTGGTTCTCGTAGCCTAGACTTGAGGGGATAACCCCTCCTGTCGGGCTGCTCCACAGCCAGGGCTCCTGCTTATTGGTTCATAGCACAGCCAGGGTTCAAGCCTATTCGTGATTAGACGTAGGCGGGATCCAGATCCCTTATCTAGTCAAACCCACTCAGAGGAGGACTCTCTCCCATTGAACCCCATGTTATTCACCGGCCACCAACACTTTCGGGGAAATTAATGGGAGTCAATGGAGGCTGAGGGAGTAACGTCCTCCCTGAAGTAATTGTCAATAGGGGGTGCTAATGTCCCTTTACCCAGGGAAACGAACATTACATAAACAAAGGCATTAAAGTAGATATATTTAAGGGCATTAATTCATTACAGTAGTCTGGACAATCTACATTTTTTGTTAAGGAGGATCTTCCTCCCTATCCTCTCTGGAGATGCCTCCACTGATATATATATATATATATATATATATATATGTATGTGTGTGTGTGTGTGTGTGTGTATATAATATATGTGTGTGTGTGTATGTATATATTTTTCGCCAAGGCTGAGATTTTAAATGTTGTTTCGGCCCGGCATAATAATTGTTAAATACTAATTGTTGTCCAGATGCCAGGAAGAGTGTAATTGAAAGATCACATATAGAGAATCATCCGGGGGGGTTATTAACTTATTCTTCCATTGTCGGTAAACAATGCAACTGTGCTCGCTCAGACCTCTCACTGATGATCCTACAATGCTATCAATGCTAGTTAACGAGAATATTTCTGCATCCGGCACGTCATGCACGAGGGAGTGGCTAGGCGCCCATGATGCGGAAGCAAATCTCTCCTTGATGTTCATCTGCGCCATTGAGCAGTTTTCATAGGAATGAATGGGTGGCCATGTTTTAGTCCGCTGTCCTTTCTTTAATATGTCCATAGGTTCTAGCCCTACTGTTGGTACGGAGAACTGAGTGAAAAGACTACAACCACCCCCCTTTCCGGTTCCGGTCCGGTTTCCGTTTCATTTACAAAGTGCTGATTTACAAAATGCCAAATAAAACATGACAGAAACTGTATTTCGCTACGATACTTGATGAGGAACATCAATGAACACCACTAACCACTTGATGAGTTTCACATTTCTGAAAACGAACGTTTAGGGGTGTTTTAAGGACAGGTTTGTGAATGCCCATAGCCAGCCATTGTAAAGAAAACAACTCTATTTCATCCTAGACAAACCAGACAGGGGGCTCAATGTTCAAAATACCGGAATTGTCCTTTAAGGGGACAGTTCAACGTCAAGGTCCGCCGCACAGCATATATAAGTGGAAGTACAGAAAAGCATAAACATAAGTTTAAAAACAAATTTAAAGACATCTTCACAAAATACAGAAATTTAGAAGACCCTCTGTAACATGGAGATAAGTAGACTGTAGTTTTGTAATATACATGGTATTTTATTTATAATATTTATTTATATATGGACATTTATATTATCCATATGTGGTTATTCATAATAAATATATATATATACTGTATATATATATAATTAGTTATTACTCATACTTATATACATTCTTTGACAGAACTGAGTAAATATAGTTTTTATAGCTTTTTATTATATATACTCACATGTTAATAATATAATATTGTATATGTTTGTATGCATGTGTGTGTGTGTGTGTGTGTGTGTGTGTGTGTGTGTGTATATATACATATATATATATATAGTGCCTATTTATAGGAACTAAGAACCTTAAGGGATAATTCCAGTGTGCAGTGCAGCGATGATCACTAAACCTACATGGCTGTCACTGACAGGTGGACTACAGGCAGAAGGCCGCTGCAGCAGGTCGCATCCCCACCAACCACCTGAGACGAGAGCTAGGCACCACGGACAACGAGATCCTCACCAGTAGACTCATAGGTTGGTTTAGAAAAAGCTCTGTCCTTTAGTCACATGCCTACGTTTAGATTTGTTTAGAGTGTGACCCCATGTGAATTCTAGAGTAACAAGTTTAGAAAATGTAATAACCAAAAATAATTAAAGAAAAAAGTACTGCGAAAAAGCCAGTTGAATGCAATATTATTGGGTTTACCAACTTTATCAGCTGAAATTAAAATATTCTCCTGCTGTTTATTTTGCTTTTGCATTGCACGGAAACATCCGGCTGATGATTGTCTTCGACCAGATAATCCAGATTATTTCACAAAGCATTGTGAAATACATTGTTCCTGATGCATTAATAACATTCTGAGTGTGTACATGTGTACACACTGTAAGTTTCCATAAAAGGACACCTCTTCATTTAATAATTCCAAATCAATGCGCTCCAACACTAAAAAGAACGGTCAATAGAACATTAAACAGATGTTTCATTGACGACTCAAAATGTTCAAAGCACTGCAAATCAATATTTTCATCAACCGATTAAGTCAATAAAACACAGATAAAACATTAAAGATTAACAGAATTCATATCAAATCATTTTTGCTAACTGTGGTATTTGGAATAAACTACTCAAGGGTTTCACTTGATTCGAAAATAATGTTCTAAGGTGTTCTAAGCAAACTTGGCTTTGCATTCACTGCATCACAAACTCCATTTTGCAAAATATTTAAATGACAGAGTCTTAAGCTATTTATCTTCTGTATCTTAGATAGGGCCATCAGACCTCTGTTTCCTGCTGGTTATTTCTACGACACCCAGGTCAGTGACATTTCTACTTTCCTTATGTTATACCTTGGTTAAAGTGTATGCTCTTTTAAGCTGGTTGTTAAGAAGTACTTATATATATATGGTGTGTGTGTGTGTGTGTGTGTGTGTGTGTGTGTGTTTCTAGGTTCTGTGTAACCTGCTAGCTGTTGATGGGGTTAATGATCCAGATGTATTGGCTATCAATGGAGGTGAGTCGGACGCCAGATCATATTTCGGTTTATTTTTTCTCATTACTTCCAGCTGTTTTTGGCTAAAGCCAAACCTTCCTATTTGTTACAGCCTCTGCAGCTCTGGCCATGTCAGACATCCCCTGGAACGGACCCATCGGTGAGTCATGCATCCAAATGCTGAATATCACAAATTGTTAATACCTTAAACTGAAATCTTTGGTGATAGAGGGTAGGGTACATCCTAAAAGTATCTAATGGGAACAATAATCTCTAGAATGTAGAGAAAATATCTCTATCATTTACATGGCAGATAACAATAACAGATGTCTATTATTATCAAGTCTTTCTGGGTCATCATAAAAGTGTGTGTGTGTGTGTATGCCAGGTGCGGTGCGGGTGGGTTTGGTGGAAGGAGAGTTCCTAATCAACCCTACTAGGAAGGAGATGGGCTCCAGTTCTCTCAATCTCATACTGGCCGGAGCTCCTAGCAGTCAAGTTGGTAAGGCAACATTTTGCAGGTCCTTTGCTAATGGTTTTTGCTAATACGGTTGTCTGCTTTTGCGTCTAAATACAAAATCTCTGTCTCTCACTCCCTCACTCTTACTCCCTCTTACATATCAGTGATGATGGAGGCATCGGCGGAGAACGTGCTGCAACAGGATTTCTGCCACGCGGTGAAGGTTGGCGTGAAACACACCCAGCAGATCATACACGCCATCCAGCAGCTGTGTCGAGAGAAGAAGGTCAAGAAGCGCACCCCCGTCAAGATGTTCTCTGCCCCAGGAGACATGGTGGAGCACGCCCGACAGTAAGCCTTTGGGTGTTAAAGATATTCTCACACACAACATAAGAATAGGTGTGGAAAAACAATTTTTCAATGACAAATAGGTGCATGAAATTGACTGGGTTAAACAATTATATACAATCGTGTATATACAATCATACATCATGATTGCTTTTTTTTTTGTCATTTTGACGAAGTAAATAAGGACATCAATGCAGTGCAGTATGTATGTATGTATAGACTAATTTTAGAAAGCAATTCCTAACAATGCTCTGTGACTGCTATCTTATGTTCAACTGGAACAGCTGCTTTTTAGTTAAGGCAGTGGTTTCTGCATCAAATACCTTGATTTTTTTAAAAGTCATGTTGACCAAGGCCCGATACCGCAATACCTGTCCTGTATATGACTTTAGATCTTGCCTCTGTGCAGGTTATCCGCAGATAGAATCTACTCCGTTTTCAAAGACTCTTCCCATGATAAGGTGTGTCATTTTTAATTTGTTTGCAAATCACTTGTCCTAATCTTGGAAAGATGTGTGAGGAACATGGAGCCTGAATGGCCTGCCCAGCTCTTTATTTCACAGTCTGCATGGCCACCGGTGGTTGTTGTGCATGTTTACGTTATCACTTACTTCTTTCATTTTAGATTTCTAGAGACGATGCAATCAATAAAGTACGACTTGAAACAGAGGAAGCACTGAAAGGTGAACCATTGATTTCAAGCGTTTTATTTGCTAAATACAGAATGTGTATGTGTGTATCAGAGATATACTTCACTACATTATAGCCTCGTTATCTTTACCATTGTAGTGAAATACCCTCAAGCAGAGCTCTTTGAGGTCGTGGAGTGCTTCAACACTGTGAGCAAAGACATCTTCCGCAATCTGGTGCTTCATGAATATAAGAGGTGAGCAATGTGTGTTACGAACTGATCGGTGGAACTCCTTAGTGTGCCCTGCGAGTTGGTTTGAAGCCTGTGCAGTAAGTGTGTATTGGCTACCAGGTGTGATGGCCGAGACCTGACAGCACTGAGGAACATCTCCTGTGAGGTTGACGTGTTGAAACCACTCCACGGCTCTGCCTTGTTCCAGAGAGGACAAACACAGGTAGGCAAAACGCTATTTCACTACTGGACCGGAGTTCTGTCCAACTAGAAAATCTATCTGTACATATAAACCTGTTTGGTGTCAGACATGACCTATATATGTGTTTATGAATATGATTCATCAACAGGTACTCTGTGGCGTAACGTTTGATTCCCTGGAATCCACTGTAAAAGCTGACCTCATCACGACAGCTCTAAGGTAGTTTTTAATTCATGCAATTGTGGTTTTAAGAACCTGCTTTGAAGGGCTGACAATATCAGGATTATTCAGATTGAAAGAAAACACTGTAATCTTTGATTGCCTGCATATGTTCGTCTCCTGAGCAGGTTTGGCACCGTTGTACTGTTAATAAAACCCTTTTTCAAATCTGTGTGTATTGATTAAAGTCTTCTATTTATTTTGTCACAACAGTGGTATAAAAGACAAGAACTTTATGCTCCATTATGAAGTAAGTAAGCTTAAATGCTGTAATAACTTGTGTTACTGTAGTATTAATGACCTTCGTCCTGTATTTCATAACTGTTATTGACCCTACATCACATATCCTTCTTTTCAGTTCCCGCCATACGCTACCAATGAGATAGGCAAGATGGGGGGTATAAATCGGAGAGAGCTTGGTCATGGTTTGTATATGTTCAGCTTCACATGTATTCAACCTGCAGGGCATACCTGTACCCTCTCTGAAGACCAGAGTTCCTTTTAATGTAAGCGTGTTTGTTTCACTCAGGGGCCCTTGCAGAGAAGTCTCTAAGACCAGTCATTCCCAAAGACTTTCCTTTTACCATCAGAGTCACCGCTGAGGTGCTGGAGTCCAACGGTGCGTGCTGCTCATGGCAGTCTCAGAATCCCTCCTATCACACTAGACCCTATCCCGTGTTTGTCTTGCTTACTAGGAAAGAGACTCAATATCATCTGCTGTCTCTATATCAGGTTCCTCTTCTATGGCCTCGGCTTGTGGAGGAAGTCTTGCGCTTATGGATGCAGGTACTTGGCCCACAACTTCTTTATTTACAATGAATCCCAAAACACAACATTCAGATGACTTAACTTAGAGAACATGTGCAGAAACATTTATGTTGTTGGTTTGTTTTACCTGTTCTTTAAGGGCTGTCCTTACTGTATACTTTTCATATCAAGCAAGTAGGTTTTCTCTAGGAGTACACAATAAACAGCAGACGGGGAGAGCAATATGACATTAGAGAGGTTTGATCTCTGTTGTAGGTGTGCCTATCTCCTCTGCTGTGGCCGGCGTAGCCATTGGTCTCATCTCCAAGCCCAGCCCAGAGAAGCCAAATGAGATACAGGATTACAGATTACTCACTGACATTCTGGTGTGTAGGCTTTCAGATCAATGTTTTATTTGAAGTTGCTGGAGGTAGGATTTGAGAACCATTGTTTGTTAGTTGATTGTTTCAAATAGGCTCGCCATCCATCAGCTGTAAGTGCGCTGTCTGCGTCTTCCTCTGTATAAGACCATTTGGATTTTAGACTACTCTCATATCTGACTAATCAGGGCATCTCTTCTGTGACTTGTTCGGGGAATCCATCTTGCCTGTCGATCACAGGTGAGTGAAATGTAGCACTTCTCAATGGGGGAGAAACGTAGGGGAGAAGGGAGCAGAGAGGTACAAGATGTTATTTTGTTTAGTTTTCAAATCTTGCTCTCTAAACACTCTCCTGTTATGACTCTCAAATCTTAGTTACAGCACTTTGTAACCTTCAAAAATAAGTAGTATATTCCCTATATTCCTTAATTTAGAACATGATTTATGGTTTGTTTTTCCACACAGGGAATAGAGGACTACCTGGGGGACATGGACTTCAAAATGGCTGGAACAATCAAGGGTATCACTGCCTTACAGGTGAAATGATTAAAGGCTGGGAAAGTAGCAATGCCATTGTAATGCTTGTGTTTTCAGTTTGCGTGCCTAAAAGTGGACGTGTGTTTTGAGATTACTCTTTTTTTCCAGGCTGATGTAAAAATACCAGGCTTGCCCTTAAAACTGGTCATGGAGGCTATCCAGCAAGCTACAGGTTGAAACACTCATTCACACCACCGCTTAACGGTAAGCCAGGGCATGTATCAGCACTGAGAGTTATATGTTTGATACAAATGTTTTCCAGTGGCTAAGAAGGAGATCCTTGCCATCATGAACAAGAGTATAGGGAAACCCAGGAACACCAGGAAGGAGAACGGCCCTGTTATTGGTAAGTTTAGGGTAGTTGTTAAAACTGTGGTTGCTCCAGTTTTCACTCACTTCTCCCATTGAAGCTAATGCCATGGACCTGTATTCTGCACTCTTTAGTTATATACTTGAGTGTGTTTCTTTCTTCCTTGTAGAGAACGTGCGAGTGCCTGTTTCCAGAAGGTCTCGGTTCGTTGGTCCCGGAGGTTACAACCTCCGCAGGCTCCAGGCTCAAACAGGTGACCTCAAACTCTTACAATGGAGACAATGTTGATCATTTTATCTACATTATGGGAAAACATACATCAGTGGGAATTACACGATACAATGCATTAAAACACCAAATTCAGTACAAAGAATGGCCTCCTTTAGAGGGAGAGAGAGCAAAACACACACACACGCAGGAGTGGAAGCTGATTCATGCTAGTCTCCTTTTAGGTGTGACAATAAGCCAAGTGGACGAGGAGACCTTCTCTGTGTTTGCTCCAACGCCGGGGGCCATGAACGAAGCGCAGGACTTCATTACTGATGTTTGCAAAGATGATGTGAGTCTATATCAAAAGGCCTTCAGAACTTATTTACAAGAAAATACATATCACTGGTCGAATAAAAAGCACAACCGCGAAACCAAAAAGGTAACTGATTGATCCCAATATATTACATTAGTGTCACGCCTAAGGTATTTTATTGTGTTAACATGAATGTGTATCCGTGCGTGTGTCTTCATGCGTGTGTCTTCATGTGCGTTTGATCTTTTTCCTTTAGCAAGAACAGCAGTTAGAGTTTGGTGCTGTCTACACTGCCTCCATCATTGAAATAAGGTAAGGTCTATCCATTTTCCCCTAAAGAATACATCAACACACAAGTCACACTTAATCTGAAGGAAATTCTTGTCACTGTTCTCCTTGCTTCAGGGATATCGGAGTCATGGTGAAACTGTACCCCAATATGAGCGCTGTTCTCCTCCACAACTCGCAGCTGGATCACAAAAGGGTGAGTGTCTGGTTCTTTGGCCACTCTTCTTTTCTTTTTGAATTCTTATAGCTTTACTCTGTTCTTTTAGATCAAACATCCTTCAGCGCTAGGTTTAGAAGTTGGACAACAGATACAGGTGAGCATCAGCTTTTAAAACATGTCCTCTTGCTCTGATCAAGTGAAGATGGGGAAATCTTAATTGGTTGTTTCTGTTCCTGTCCCACAGGTCAAGTATTTTGGACGAGATCCGACTGACGGCAGAATGAGGCTTTCGCGAAAGGTTCTTCAATCCCCTGCGGCAAGCTTGGTCAAGACACTCAGCGAGAAACAGAGCATCACCATGGGAACGGGAGCGGGACAGGCTCCCGGGACCCCTTCTTGATGGGCCCAATGGGACATTGTGTAGTGTCCATAGTCTATGACCGTTGTCCTCACATCAGGTGGAAACGGCTAGGACAGAAGTGTAAATAGAGCAACAAACTGAGGAGTTTGTCTCCAGGCCTTTGACGTTATGTTTTAGAATAAGGTTTGTTTTGTCTTTACATCATGCTTTGGAATTAAAGTATTTACTTTTTACATGACAAGTATTCTTTGGTTGTGTATGTGTGTATTGCGACTTAAGATTTTAATGATTTTCATTATTCCTCCGACCCAATGTGTTCACTGATTACCTTTTAGCTTCCTCACCTCCGCTTGCCTTCAGATGGGGGGTTGCAGCAGTATTGGCCTAACGTTACTACAGGCTCTCTTGGAAAAGAAAGTGGCAATAGAGAGACTTGAAATTTAGGCTTAATACCTTCTAAATGCTCTTGCAGAGCTTCTTATATCCTTCTGGTGGTCCTAAACCCCAACCTGCTTTGATCAAATTTATCAAACCCCTTTCTCAATTTGATAAAAATATGTCAATATAAAATATATTTACATAATATATTAAACGAGAAATACACAAAGATCGATCGCTTATCTCCCAATTCCTCAACCAAACCATTGAGGCTTAGGCCAAACAATGTAGAGGGGTCCAGGGGTTGAGCCTGAAGACCATCCTGATTACGTGACCTCACATCTGTTTCGCCCTGATAGATCGGAAATTGTACTGATTTGTTGCTCAAAAGTTACATTTTAACTCACGGAATGATTAAAATCGCACCAATTTAAAAGTTAACACACAAAGTAGTTTGAATAATGTTTTATTTTTAAAGGGGTGCCTCCTGGTGGCTTAGGGCCCCTTAGCAGTTCTCAAGTCATCCATAGTAATACTTTGCATACATATATATATCGAAGTTGTTCATTACCTTAAATACGTCTTTCAGAAAATGCAAATGAAAATTATTTTCCGGACCTGAACCAAGTCATTTTGAAGTCCGCGTTTCCAGGCCCCCGTAGCCCCTGAGGAGACCCCGCGGCGGCTGATTGACGTGAAGTAGTAAAGAACACAGATCGGGTTACAAGATGGCGCTCTGTGGACGGTAGTAGACGGCCGTTGTAGTTGTTGTGTTCTCTGTCCATTTTTCTTTTAGATATTAGGTTTCCCGTGGGATAATTGAAAGGCCAGCCTGGATGAGTATGACATAGCCGTTGTGCTCTCTTGTTTGCTTCACTCTGGAACATGAAAGTAGAGAAGTTGACCGTTCGAGGATAGAAAGCGGACAGTAGAACGATAGCAGTTAGCTGTTAGCCCCGACTCACCATGTCGGACACTCGGCGGCGGGTGAAGGTATACACGCTAAATGAAGACCGACAGTGGGACGACCGGGGTACCGGGCACGTCTCGTCCACCTTCGTGGAGAGGCTAAAGGGGATCTCTTTATTAGTTCGAGCTGAATCCGACGGTAGGTAATGTTAGCATACAGCTAGGCTAACTTTAGCTTCCTTGCGAACTACATTCTAAAGACCTTTGTTAATTTATTCTGCACATACTATGAGCAGTCGATTAATACATACGTCTATACAATAAGCCAAATTCTTGACTGTTGGGTTTTGTCCATGGTCCATTTGATGGACAAATATGATGTCTGATTATCTAAAGCTAGCGAGCTAGCTAGCTAACCTGGTCGACTGGTCTTCAACACAAGCTCATATTCCTGTTCTAAGAGGGCCGCGAAATCTGGCTTCAACAAACCTGAACCCATCGCTTAACGTACACATTATGTCCATTGACCCAGACTCCCAGCTGTTTTCCAAAATGGTCTTCAACTTGTAGAGATCTGATAATCATCACGTTATGTTAATGTTATTTACCTTGTTCTATGGGTGCTATGGTCAACTCATTTTACTTTGTCTTTTAGGCTCACTTCTTTTGGAATCTAAAATAAGTCCAAATACTGCTTATCAGAAACAACAAGTAAGTCCAATGTACTTTGTGCCGAGGGAAACTTGGACCGGGCTGTCAGCCTATCCATTATTGCATTTGTTCGTATTATTTCATGGTTGCTAATGTTATAATAACTACTTATTTTCCAGTTGCAGTACAATCTTATATGGACAATCCACAATTATGAAGATAACCCCACATTCAATTATAGCTTAATCTGTTTTGTTTATTCAATACATATATTTCTTCTTTAAGGACACGCTGATTGTCTGGTCTGAAGCAGAGAATTATGACCTTGCTCTGAGCTTCCAGGAAAAGGCTGGCTGTGATGAAATCTGGGAGAAGATTTGCCAGGTATTGCATACTAAAGTCGAACTCAAGTACGACCAATTAAATGTTTCCACATAATGCACATTTAAAGGTAAACTTTGGTACTGGAATCATCTTCAGATGACATAATTGAAAATGTATCCATTCATTGGTGCATCAGCCTTGAGTCAGCCCTATCCCCTCGACAGGTACAGGGGAAGGACCCCGCCTTGGAGATCACCCAGGACCCCATAGACGAGTCTGAAGAGGAACGCTTGGAGGAGCTGCCGGAGACCAGCCATCTGGTGGAGCTACCTCACTGTGAGCTGAGCAGGCTGGAGGAGATGGCGGACCTGGTCACCTCTGTCCTCTCCTCTCCCATCCGCAGGGAGAAGCTGGCCCTGGCACTGATGAGTGAGGGCTACATCAAGAAGCTCCTGGGCCTCTTCCAGGTTTGTGAGGACTTGGACAACAGAGAAGGCTTGCACCACCTGTACGAGATTGTACGTGGCGTGCTGTTCCTTAACAAAGCAGCTCTATTTGAGGTGATGTTCTCAGACGACTGTATCATGGACGTGGTGGGTTGTCTGGAGTACGACCCGGCGCTCGTCCAGCCTAAGCGCCACAGAGAATTCCTCACCAAGACGGCCAAGTTCAAGGAGGTGATTCCCATCACAGACTCTGAGCTGCGGCAGAAGATCCACCAGACGTACCGGGTGCAGTATATCCAGGACATCATCCTACCCACGCCCTCGGTCTTTGAGGAGAACTTCCTCTCCACTCTCACTTCCTTTATCTTTTTCAACAAGGTGGAGATTGTCAGCATGTTGCAGGTAAGCAAGCAAACTACTGGACCTTACATAATGAGCCATGTACATTTTTGAGTCATTGAAAGTGTTTCTCGACTGTCACTTATTCATTTCTGTACCTTTTTTTTATAATGGTAGAATGCGTGTGTTTACCTTCCCCATCTCAGGTCAATCTATTTAATAAGGTTGTATTTATAATAAATATCAATGTATTTGCTATTCATTTTATACAGTGTACTGTTTTCTCATTTCAGGATTGCATTACCCAATTAAGCACAATAATCAATTTACTATTTTACCCTTTTGTTTGGTAAATTCTGGCATTTAAAGGTTAATTATAGACTCCTAAATGGGTCATACTATTTACATCAAGTCTGAATCAATGTCCATTGTTAACCATGTTCTGGATGAATACAATCATTGTGTATGTAACCTTTGATTTATTGTGGTAAGTGGTGTTGGGTTACTCTGAGCTATTGCGCGCATATAAATATTTGTAAAAAGAAAACATGTTTATATTCTGAATTAACATCCTACCATAACTGTACTGTGAACTTAGTTTCTGACTTAGTGAAATGTGTTAACAAATATTGACATTTTACGTTCGCTTCAAAGCTGTCAAGTTTAATAACCCCTCCATAAACAAATTAACTTGATCAAATGAAGGGTGTTGAGCTCAGTGTGAACTGTTTTGCATTGCTTGTAATTGTATTATTTCTGTGCAGTCATACTTTGTAATAAAACCTTTCTAGGTGGCTGCCCGGTATTTGGAAATTCACTTTCATCTTTGCAATGATATTCCAGCATCACATGCTTTATATATGAAAACATGTCAAATAAGTCCTGGTCAATAACCTGGTTTTGTTCTGTCAGGAGGACGAGAAGTTCTTAACCGAAGTCTTCGCTCAGCTCACGGATGAAGCAACAGAGGCCAGCAAAAGAAGAGAGCTTGTGAGTACAACAATCCTCATATCATACATAGTTAATATATATAGAGAGTATGGGATTTGAGATGGTTCTTCTAATATTGACTCTTCTTCTTTACTCAGTTGAACACATTCGAAAGCAGTTAGCTCTTGGATTATAAAAAATAAATAATATTAGTCTTAACTGCATCATGCTGTAACAAGATTAAGAGGACACACACAGGAGTAGGGATGAGCACCTGTTCTTTGTGCTCATTCAAGGACTTGACCACGGCATCATTTAAATGTTTCAATGTACAGCCTGGCTAAGTTTCTTCTCTCCTTTCCAGGTAAATTTTTTCAAAGAATTTTGTGCTTTTTCGCAAACGTTGCAACCGCAAAACAGGGATGCCTTCTTCAAGACTCTGGCAAATCTAGGCATTCTACCTGCTCTTGAAATAGTCATGGTACGTCACAACAAATGTTATTTACTGCTATTGAAATGAAGTGTCCCATTCCTGGTTCAATTTGGGTCCTCTTCAATAGATGCCATACTAACATGTATATTTTCTCAGGGAATGGATGACCTGCAGGTGAGGGCCGCGGCAACTGACATCTTCTCCTACTTGGTGGAGTTCAGTCCCTCCATGGTCCGGGAGTTTGTCATGCAGGAGCCTCAACAGACCGACGACGTAAGCAACATGGCCATCTGCTTTCATAAAAATGGGTTATTTTCTAAAATTGTCTTTGTTTACATATTACCTATTTATTCCGTGTCCTTGGGTCAGCATCTTGGAAGGAACCAATATGGTTTTACAGGCAGCTAAAATTATGTGTCGCATCCTGTCTTTTGATGGAGGCAATGTTGTCGTTACTGGAATCGCTGTACCAAATGAAACGGAACTAACTCTGCTGTAGAGTGTGGCTGAGTCAGCACTGATTGCTTGAGGGAGTATGATCTGTGGTGTTTAACAGACGTTCCTCCGGCACAGCCACCTTTTTTATTAGCTCAGTTTCATCAAAGTCTGACCAGTATCCCAAGGTGTCAAATTTACCAAAATCGAGGCAATCAGAATAAACTGCAAGTACAGTATTGTCCATTCACTACAACCCCTATGGTGCATTGCATGGCGAGCGTGAGTTGAGCCGGACTTCAGAAACTGGTTTCATCTGGGTGGGTGAGCACTCCGAGAGGGAGATGTATGCTAGGATACTTTTTGTTTCATATATATTCCTTAACCTGGGAGCATGTGGATAATGTCATACAGTCTCATCCTAGATCCTGTTCAACCAGGCCTTGTTGTACAGGGTATCGAGTGGCAGATGCATATAACTATTGACCGTTGTAAAACAGTGATTAGCTTTAATGGAGGCCAACGTGACATTAAAGTATATGCATGTCTGTATCTGGGTAGCCCTAAGCCTCAATAATACTGTAAGGAATACAAAAAACAAGCTTTGTTTTGATCCACAATTTTATTAGCAATATTTAGTTGGCATATCAATGCCCAAATCTTAATGAAAGCCTCCAGTAAAGATTCAGTCAAACATGGTGTTGAAACTTGCTGCCTGAATACACTTAATTGCTGGCCTCCCTTAATCCTGTCCTTGTTATTAAATACATCCATGGTCTTTAAGAATTGATAACAACAGAGATCGGGCCTTGGCTCATATCGTCTTGTGTCATAGACTGCTCTGTAGCGTCCTCCACACCATTCTGTGCTATTGTATGATGTCTGGGTATGAACTGTGGTCTGAGGGGGGCATGATGTGTGGGGCTGTCTCGTGACTGTTGTCTCTGCTCCCCAGGACGTGCTGCTGATCAACGTGGTTATAAAACAGATGATTTGTGACTCTGACCCGGAGCTAGGAGGTGCTGTTCAGTTAATGGGCCTGCTCAGGACTCTGATCGACCCAGAAAACATGCTTGCCCCCATCAATGTGAGGAACACCAGTGAACGTGGCGCGCTTTTCATAACCTACCATTTGTTCCTCACCCATTCACAACTCACACATTAAAATTGATGTTGACCTGCATTCATCTCTAAGATGTCTCAAACTTAATGAAGAAGGCTTGATGGGGCATCTTTCCTCCCCCTGTAGTTGGGAGGAATAAATGCATTGCACCTAAAAAACCTAGACATTTCTTGTAATAGGGTACACGATTTACCTATTATAATGTAATTATTGTAAGATGTACACGTTCTCAAATCCTCCAATTTTCTCCCAGAAAACAGAGAAGACAGAGTTTCTGAGTTTCTTCTACAAGTATTGCATGCATGTTCTCACGGCGCCTCTGCTGGCCAACACTGCCCACGATAAGGACTCCAAAGGTGAGGCGACGGGGACTGGGGCGGGCCCTTATTGCTGCCATCTTACACTTTGCCCTCCATCCATTTGTTGTTGTTTCTCTACACATAGTAATGAGTTGCATGTTCACAGATCTACTGGAGAGTCCAGTGAAGATCAACCCGGTGTGTCCAGGTAGGTGCTGGAACACAGCGGCCCTAATCTCACATAATGCACCTATGCTTAATAAATTACTACCACAGCCTCTTCATATGATGAGACTAGCCAGGTACTGACAATAGGGCCGTCAACTGAACCAAAGAATCTTATTTGAATATTTATGGGAAAAATATACATTAAATAAAAAATATATTTTTAGGCATAAGCAAATTAAAGGTGCCAGGGGCTGCTTAATCCAAGCTATAGCAAGAAGTAGCTTTATGACGTGGTATAGTAGCCTGGGATCATGGAGGTGGTCTTCAACACAAACATCTGACATGACTCAGGCAGAAATCATCTTCACAGACGATTTATTGAAGTTTCCTCCACGTAAGATTTATTCAAGTTATGTCATTTAATAATGAAATGACCATAAGTAACAATGTCAATTAATGACCATGAAAGGAGTCCATTAAACAAGCTGATAGTTAAGTGGGGAATGAAGTCGTAGCCAGCCCTGTTTCATTGGACAAAACATTCCTACTAACATAAGGTTTATTAGCATGTTAAATGTTGTTTTTATACAGTTACCTTACACATACAGTATTTCCCACAGAACAAGAAGGAACTTTTGGCTATTCTACAACTTGTTATAAATTGTAAAGAAATGGGCGGTGTATTCTTGCCATGGAATTGTTCAGCCCTCTATAGAGCCATTGCCTGGTCAGTATTTCTATGCATTTTCTGATTTACAAAGCACCCTTCACGAATCAATAGCCATACTTAAATGAAATTAAACCGGAGACGACTCAGGTTACAGGTTTCCGATGGCTAAATTTCGCTATTCAGAACTATATCCTAAATGTAGGGACCTTACCCAAAACAACTTTATTGTTTGCCCCTTCCCGTATCAGCTGGTCCTTTGCTCATCGCTTAATTGAGGACTAATCCTTGCAGCCTGTTATGCATACATACCATTTATATAATTTCTTTGTTTCTATTTATACAAATTAATTCTGACCAAGTAATTTGATGGGCAAAAGGCAATCTAAGAGTGCTGATAGAGTATAACAGCACTGGGACTTTTAACTATGAATGTATCACTCCCCTTTACAGGTGTTCTAATAACCGTTAATGTTATTAATGGTCTTTATGTAGCTTAGAATGCAACAAACTTTGCACTGCAAAGATAAACATCTTTCCAGACATAACATTTGAGTTGAATTACGAATGGTACGAAAAGTAGCAAGCTAGTTTGTTTATGTGTTGCTTGACAACAGTTCAGTCCCAGTCCAGTTGTGGATCTATTTGTGTTGGCGGAGCCAAATAAATCATTAAATAAACAAAACAATCGTAATCTGTTTTTGCTTATTACTGTTAACTAATAGATGGTGCTCGAGGTCATGCTGTGGTACTGAATATCAGCATGGCTGTGATTATCTACGGCCTCGTACCTACGACCGAATCAAAGCCGTGCTGATACATTTACATTTAAGTGATATTCAGTACAGCAGCACTCCCTCTCGTGTGTTTTTGGTTAATTAAATAAAATCCCCATTAGGCCGACTTTAGCTTTGCCCATATCTTATCCCTGTCATCTTGCCCGCCCAGGCTGTGCTGCGTAGCAGGGATGTATTTAAAAAGTCCATTGTTTGTATGCATATGATCATCTTTTATTATCTGACCACATTTTTGTTCTCTAGTGTCCAGAGAGACTCGAGTCTCAGAGCAGTCAAGTCTCGAATAAGTAGATTCAAAGCTGGGGAGATCAAGTCCCAGGTCGCAATATTCACTCCGAGTCTCCTGGGCTGTTAATCATACATATTCAGATATTAATTTAAGATAATCTAGCAATTTGAATGTACATTTTTTTCCTATTTAAAGAACATTTGATATGTAATGTATATTGCATTTGAAATTATCTATCTTTTCTGGACAGACAACTTCCAGACGGCTCAGCTGTTGGCTTTGATCCTGGAGCTGTTGACCTTCTGCGTGGAGCACCACACGTACCACATCAAGACCTACATCATGAACAAGGACCTGCTCAGGAGAGTGCTGCTGCTCATGAACTCCAAGCACACCTTCCTGGCGCTCTGTGAGTAAACGCATGCCTCCATGGTAGAATCTCTCTTGTTCTCTCGAAAACTACAAGTCCAGGGATTTTAGCCATCATTCAGTAAAGGAAGTGCAGAACACTACTGAACTTGGGGCCAAATCCACTTCAGGCAAATTGGAGCCATGATCCAGCTGCATCGCGATATGTGCCGTGTACAAGTTCAAACCGATTTTAATTTGAAGCAGCCAAAGATGGTGACTGATGTCGTCTGTTACCACAGGTGCTCTGCGGTTCATGCGTAGGATCATTGGGCTGAAGGATGAATATTACAACCGCTACATCATCAAGGGAAACCTGTTTGAGCCGGTTATCAACGCTCTGCTGGACAATGGCACCAGATACAACCTACTCAACTCCGCCATCATAGAGCTTTTTGAATTTATCAAAGTGGTGAGGTTTCGTTGTTCTCTCCTTGGGGCAGCTCGGTTCCTCATGCTGGCGTGGCTTATGCTTTCCTCACGCGTTGTTTTTGTTTCTTTTCAGGAGGATGTTAAGTCCCTCATAGCTCACATCGTGGACAACTTCTACAAAGCACTGGAATCCATTGAGTATGTCCAGACCTTTAAGGGTCTGAAAGGTCGGTATGAGCAGGAGAAGGACCGACAAAGCCAGAGGCTCAACAGGTGAGTCCTGATTGGCTCAACCCGATGCAACACATTTACACCATCACTTGTGGCAATCTTGAAGGCTTAATCTAACCATGCCTTTGGTATGTTAGTTAGTAGAGTGCTGCATGCAGCGCTCAACTATTCTTCATAAGTTTTCTTTCTTTCTTTTATTCACTACTAACTTTGGGACCTAGAGACTCGCTTGGAATCGCTTCTGATTTTTTAAATAATTAATACTTTTAAAGATATTCTACTTGTAAAATATATCTTTTTTTTTAACATGGGAGTCAAAGGGAGGATAGCAGAGCCGTCCTCTGGTACTTCAAACTGTTTAAGTTTGAAGTACCAGAGGACGTAACTAAATCAATTTTCGTAACTAAATGTAACTAAATCAATTTTCAACCGATTATCTTCGTTCAAACCATTTAACAAATCTACACACTTGTATCTTCAATAATATCCAAATGGAATTTCAATATAATTTAAACTTTATTCAGAATCAGTTTAAGTTTCATACCGGCTTCGTTTTCAGTTGGTCTCATTGATTTACGTTGACGCTGGAGCATGAGGACGTTCAGCAGTGTTGCCAGATTGGCCGTTTTTTCCCGGCAGATTGGGCTACTTTTGGAGGACGTTCAGGCAGTGTTGCCAGATTGAGTGTTTTTTCCCACTCTATTGAGCTACTTTTAATCACGCACCGGCTCGCTGTTCTCTTAAACACACACACACGCACACACACACACGGCAATACATTTGACCTTTCATTCTTCAGTTCAATTCATTTTACATTTCTGCATTTTTAGCAGTGCTTTGCGCTTTTCATTCAGCTGTCACTTTATTTGTTTCCAACCATTTACATTTTCCTAAATGGTGTGCGTGTTTACTCCATTTAGACTTTTGACCTTTTGTTCAAATCCCTTCACTTGATTTAAGCCATTTAACATTTCTTTATTTCTTAATCTATGTGGCTTTATTAAAAATATTTTCAACCTCACTTTTCACTCACCGCATTTTCTGCAGGAAATGCGTTTTCTCGTTTTATGTTGTAATAAAACCAACACTGTTGCACAGTAGTGCTTAGTAGACCCATCATGATTTATCTTTAGAGGTCAATTGGCATGCTACTTTATGGATGCTTTAATATAGATATTAGTGGGCCCCTTACACCGGGGGTGCCGGCGGGAGTCCTGGAGCTCTATATCTAAATAATATCATATTATACATAGGGTTGGGCATCGAGCATCGATTGGAACCGGGACTAACATTACGGTTCTCCCGGAATCGTTCAAATTTTAAAATTTCGATTCCTAGTTTCGATGCCCAGTCCGCCGACCGGAAGAAGAAGCCGCCGAAAACTAACGAAGAAGAAGCTTCCGGAGAAGCCGCGAAACTGTTTATGCTCGCGTAAACATGGAAACTGTGCGGCGGCGCTCGAAAGTGTGGCTTAACTTAAATAAAATAAATGACAAGTCGGCTCGGTGCAACACTTGCAAAACGATTATATCGTGCAAAGGAGGGTGTACAACCAACATGATTAAACGTCTCCGGGGTCATGGTGTAGAGATAACAGCGTGCCCCGTCTTTGACGCGCTGCGCCGGCCTTCCTCCGTTGCTTTATCCTCCGCATCTGACTCTCTCTCTCCTCTTTGTTTGTTCGATATTCTGCACCAGGTTAGCCCATCAGTGGGAGCTCAGTTACATGTTTAAGTACCTGCAGGATGTCTAAATGTGAAGTTTTCAAAAATGAATTAAACTATCTTGTGAAAGTATACCTCTGTGAAAAGAAAATTCATAACATTTATATTCATTTCATAGATTTAATATTTATATACTTGTTTAAAACAGCCCTGTGAGAAATTCAAAATGAAGTTCATAAAAAGGAAAAATTTCATAGAATTAAAATTCATGGAGAAGTTCAGACTATTTCATCCGGAAAGACGTCTGGTTAGCTAGCTCCGTTAAAACATGTAAACTTTTTTGACCCTGCCTCTTAAGAGAATTGGAATCGAGAATCGTTAGGAACCGGAATCGAAACGAGGAATCGGAACCGGAATCATTCAAATTCAAACGATGCCCAACCCTAATTATACATCAGTGTTAACCACAGCACTGTATAGTTAAGGCGGCCACCTTAACAACAATAGGGCCCCGCCTTGGCTACCAATGCATTGACAAAGTACAAAACTCTCATTGGGTAAGGAAACATTCTTCCACCAGGTACAAAGAATAAAAATAAGAAAAATGGAATTGAAATGGCAGCCTGCTCCTCGACCACCTTGACTAAAAAATTTCCTGGGGGAAACACTACATAGTTATCTATATCATATAATACATATTATCACGGCCAAAAGCTGTGTGCGCCTCAGACGATATTATGAATCTCAAACGACTGCGTCGGGTTCTCCGATGTCTCTGGTTCTTCCACGTCCACATCAATCTGAAGTAGACTGAACCACGACATGGAGGAGAAAGGGATTGTTGACCGCGATTGTCTCCCGCCGGAGCCTCGCTGCCGAGGGACCACCGCCTCGGCAGCGTGCAGGGCTTAGGCACCACCGCCTCCTGCAGCGGGCAGCGCCGAGGCGGTGGTCCCTCAGCAGCAGGAAGCGGGGCTCAAGCGGGAGACAATCGCGGGCAACAATCCCTTTCTCCTCCATGTCATGGTTCATGTACTTCAGGGAGTCAAAGCCAAAGTTCCTTTCCCCCAATTCCTTCTCAACCATGGCTGAGATAACCCCCACTACGAGTCTCGTTGTGGAAATACCAGAGACGAGAGTCCGGGTTACAAGCCATAACACCAACAGCAGAACGGTTATCCAAATCACAATGAAGTGTACAACACTTGCGTTACAGTCCTGGAGCTCTATATCTAAATATATAATGCATAGATATCTATATCATATTATAAATATTTTCATGGCCAAAAGCTGTGTGCGCCTCCAGACGATATTATGAATCACGAACGACTGCTTCGGGTTCTCCGACGTCTTCGGTTCTTCCACATCAATCTGAAGTAGACTGAACCGCGTGCCATGCCCGCTGTCGGCTGCTGGGCGGTGGTGCTTCGCAGCGTTAATGTTAGAAAACCTCTGAAAGTGATATTTTCATGCCATGGGATCTTTAAATGTAAATATAGGGCAAAGAATCTTAATGCAAGACTAATGGTGTAATTCTGTTAGCACAAGGAGCCTCACTAGATCCACAATACAACGTGTTGGGGTTCTGATGCAACCAGAAAACCAAAGTGAAATCTAGTTCATATCAAATGGTGTGTGTGTGTGTGTGTGTGTGTGTGTGTGTGTGTGTGTGTGTGTGTGTGTGTGTGTGTGTGTGAATATATATGAAAATAATAAATAAGGATTTGGGTGGAAATTAGCATTTTATGATGGATTGAAATCCAAATGCTGTTGAAGGTGTTGGCTTATTCTTGATCACTGATGATTTAAACTTAAAGGGGACATATTTTACCACCAGGTGTGAGTGTGATTAGCCTTACAAGCCGAAAATCATATCTAGGTGAACACGCCCACTAGTGGCAGATTTTCGAAACAGCTTGTAAGGCTAATCACACTCACACCTGGTGGTATAATATCGGTGAAAGGCAAGATCTATCCATTGAAGCGTTGAGAGAGAGAGAGAAAAAAGACACAGCCCAGATTTTACTTCCAACTTGAGGCCTTTTATTTGGCTAATTGTATTTGAACACCAAAAATTGTAACAAGCATATCAAACCTAGCTGTCTTGAATTTAACGATGTACCTTAAATTCTATTTCATCTATTATTCTGTATTACTGGGGAAACTAACTATTGTGTTTCTTTCAAGCACATTTTTAAATGCTCAAATGTGTCAAATAATTTGGACCCCATCTCCACCCCTCTTTAACCCATTCAGACCGTATCACGCATCTGTGCGTGTTTACCTTTAAGACCGGATTGCGCATCAATGCCTGTTTACCATTAAAGAAACTCAAAATAAATGTGCATGTTCATGCAAGGAAAGCATGGAATGCATGGAAGCATGCAACGTTCAAAGATGTTTGAATTACTTGACACCAACGTGGGAGAGGCACTTTTGTCCAGGGCATAATGTGCATTTCAAGATAACGCGTTCCAATAATTTCTTGGAGGGAAAAGTAATGGCTATACTTCCATTTAAAGGATTATTTGGGCTTGCCATTCCTGCTTCTCGTTGACTCATTTGCGTCGTTGTGTGTCCGACTCTGCGTGCTTTTGAATGTGTAAACACCCACCCAACTCTACATCTGATTGGCTTACCGTGAAATGGTACTTTACCTCAGCCAATCGTCATCATTAATGCGATTGTCTCATGCCCAATAACCAAGGAAGAACAGTAGAGGGATAAAAGAGTATTAACTCTCTTATTTATAACGTTGTTATTCCCGTCACTTATCAAGAGAGAAGCGGTTGCAAAATTGAACATTGGCATTTTATTTGTGTGTATTTTTTCGTGAGTTACAGGGAGTGTCAAAGATCTACCAGTTGACCCTGAATGATGGGTTGGCGACCAATGGTTTAAACCTTTAATGTTTTTATTTAACAGGTACAGACGAGATGCCCGGTCGATGGATGAGGACGAGGAGATGTGGTTTAATGATGATGAAGATGACGAGGAAGGAGAGTCTGTTGAAAAGAATCGGACAGAAGATGACTTCTCGGACAGCTACGGCAAATACATGGAGGCCAAAAAAGGTAGGGTCCCAAACAAACCGCCCTAAGGCTGAGTCTTAATTGTGAAGAGTATTCTTATAAGCCCTACCTATTTAGGAATGGCCCTTGTACCAGTTTGTAAAGGGCTTCACGGAAGACCACATTAACGCCTATTTAACATTGACGCAAGCTTAGTGACATCCCTCCCTATAGTAAAGCCTATAACAAAAACAGAACCAAGGCGTTTACGAAGACGGAGGTTCTTATCTAAAGGCATTATCAAAATAAAGCATAAGGCGCTATGGCTTAACATTTGATCAGCAGGAACGGCAACGCAGTGTCAAGAGAACGAGGTGGGCCCCATAATGCTAGTGAAGCTTAAGGTTTATCAGGTCTGGTTTCATACATTGACAGGTTTAGTTGAAGCTGGCAAAACGGGTGAAGCTCACTTGGTTAATTCTGGGTCTGTATAATTGCGTTCATAAGGCATGAGGTTCACCTGTGAGGTCCACCGCTGTGATGAAGGCCTCTGACTAAAACAGGAACATTAATCTCGGTCATCAAGGGGCTGCCAATGGGTCAAACGGTGCCAACAGCAATGGGAAGGCCGCTGCTGTCCCCCCGGCCCCCCCGGCGGCCACCCCATCGGTCAACAGCTCTGCCTCGTCCGCCAAAACCACCGCCCTGCCCGCCACGCCGCTCGGCAAGGTGAGCCCCGCGAGACAGGGTCCTAGTCCTTACAGGGGGGTTTAAAGACTAACATGTGGTTCTGTTATCAGACTGGCCTGGTGGGGCTGGTGGACTATCCAGACGATGAAGATGAAGACGAGGAGGACGAGGAGGAGGAGCAGTCTCCAAGGAAACGACCCCGTCTGGGATCTTAGGAAGTGTCCTGCTCCTTCTCTTTATTGGTGGACATGGATCCTCCCTTTTTATGCTCCTCCAGCCGTCTCATTTGTCCCGGGCCTGTGCCATCTGTCAGTCACTGTTCTGGTCCTGTTAAGGAGAGACGGTGGCTGACGCCCACACTTAACTACTCCCGAACTCCGTCCTCTTTCCCGTGGAAACAAGTGGAGACAGCCTGAAAGAAACACCACTCTTCTTCTATGACTCCTCCAGATGTGCTCCAGAGCAACGCACATCCCTGCCTTGTGTCCTCTGCTTTTAAACTTGGTTCCTCTCAGACCGCCTGGCTACACCATGGACCAACCTTTGTGGTTTTCTGTTCTGCACTGTTGATGCAGCAACAGGGATAAGGAAGCAGCTGCACTACAATTTCAAACCCCCTAGCTTTTTCTTGAGTCCTGTGAGGAAGCCAGAACACAGCCAGCGTAGGATCAGCAGGCCAGTCAGGCTAGCGGGACTAGCCGTCGTAGTTGTAGCGCTTGACTTGGCTGAACACGCCTCTGAACTCTTTGGAAATGGATGGGTCTGGGCTACGTAGAAAACAGAAGCCAAACGCCATAGGGCATGATCATACATTACAAATACAGCCAACACAAGGCATTAGAGGAGCAGGACTCTACTGTTTGAAGCCAGGGTGACTGGTCAAGTTGCATACAAAACACATGTTCTGACACCAGACTGCGTTAGCAAGAAATCTTGTATTTCATGAATTTCTTAAAAGTACTGTACAGAATTGTTTTTATTTTATCTTATTTTTAATAATTTACCCCTGATGTGATTTTTAAAAGGGGAGAGATTTACCTACCTGCTGGTGTAATTCATTTTTCTTTTTGTGGTTGCACAAACGGTTGGGCTCAGTTTATCCTTTTAATCCATTGGTTTGATTTATTGTACAATGAAAAACAAGTTGCAAATGCTGGTTTTAAAAGTATGTATTTCAACCGCAGTAAAGTCATTTATTGCAACCAACCCTGTGAGGACGACTGGAGTTGTGAAGGTAAAAACAGAGCACCTTTTTTTTGAAAGACAAGATGAAGGCCCCTTACTTTAGAGCATGCTTGGTTTGCACGGTAATGGATTCCCTTTAGTTTCTAACCTGGTTCCAGTACATGGACCATCTCCCTGGCGCCTCTGCTTTCTCTGCCATCATGACCCCTCTGGTCGGCCTTAATGGATTATTTTAATTTAGATTTATAATGAACTTTTTAAGACGATCGTGATACAGCAGTTTTGGCAAACTGCATTTTATTCCCCTCGCTTGAAGTAATGGAGATTTCTGAGTAGTTTTATTTGAAACATTCCTATTGGGTAATCGTAGACTATTGACAATGTCGAAAAGTGACACATTCCATGTCTCCACAGCTACATCATGAGAAGGGTGTATTGATGAGAAAGTGGAAATCAAGAATAGAAGGGGTCTAGCTGCATCAGCACAGATGCTTCGTACCCCCATATGTTTATACGAATAGTTTCTGCCATGTTTTAAGTTGTTCAACCCCATTTACTATAGCTACCATCCATTGTTAACGTTTGTATGTATTTTAATTTTTTATCAAACTTTCCAAATTAAATGTGATCCTGGCATTACAGTTGTTGTAAAAGAAAAAACATTTCACATGACTTGGGGATAACACTTGTCACCTAGGTTTAAACGTCTTTGTAAACTGCAGTTAATGTCCTTATCGAAGCCTCTCACTAAAATATATGAACATAATTCTCTAAAGAAAAGGATAGTGGTTTGCTAATTTATAGCAATTGTTACTTTGGAAAAAATGACATTACAATGTTTTTCAGAAGGAAATTGGATTTAGAAGCAGCCCACTACACACATACATAGCCCACTACCCCTTTTACTTCACAGGTCAATAGCTGAGAAACTCAGTGTTCGGTATAAAAGTGGATTTATTAAACAGCATACATCAAAGGATTCACAAAGGAAGATTCTATATATTTTTTCAGAATAAATACATTACTTGTAGAAATGTTATTTTGGCCCCAACAAACACTTATTTACCTTCTCTTCTTTCACAGTGCAGATGACTAGTGAATGCAAGGTAAGTGTTGGTGATGAACAATAAAAAGATGGGGGTATGAGGGCACACATTAATCCATATGAACTCATGTTTACATGCTATAAGATATAGAAGTGCGTACTCGATGTGGCCCCCAGCCTGACATTGGACCCATCTGGCGTTTTGTATTGCTTTGATGACTTGAGACGTACACTGAACATGAGGATGGGGTGTGCAATCGTCTGTTCATTTCTTCAAATTCAAAGCCTCAACATTTACTGGAGAGGCCTGATTGGTGTCATAGGATTATTTTTGAGGAAGCCATGATGGGCAGGGTGTATAGTCATGTTATTGCAGGAAGGAAGAGAAATTGTGTGGTGGGGGTGTTGTCATTTTTTAATGACTTCTTTCAGCTTCTCGGCCAGGTGCTTCCTCTTCTGGAGTTTCTTCTTCTCCTCAGCGGAGACCTCCTTGAGAGAGGGATCGGTCAGTGGTTTTACAAGTCAGGACCCCACAAACCCCACACAGTATGACACGCTCTAGCTTCTGAAAACAGTAGGTTCAGACCAAGGCTTTATTTTCAATGGTTTAATAAATTTCTAAGTAAGCTGTGATATTCAAAATCTGAATCGTCAGTAGAAATAAAGCCAAATAGCTGGGGGGAATACTGGATGTGAAGATACAGTACCATTAGTCACCCCACTGTGGCTAAAGGGAGAGAGACAAACTACAATAGATGAGGACCAAGAGGCCATCACTAAACTATCACTGCACTCCGGCCAGGATCACCTTCTGTTTGGAGGTGGGAGCATGGGGTGCTGGGGGAGGTGGGCTAGGAGCCCCGTTCCTCTGGCCCACTGCCTCCTATCAGACCAGGGCCAGACCAAGCAATTATAAAAGGGCAAGAAGGCAAATAATAAGAATGAAGAATATATGAGGAATATGGATGGACACCAAGGATGTAATGACAGCAGGACATGCTTCTTCAAAATCTGGGTTTAATTCAGAGAATATGCAACTAACATTTGAAACCTGAGAGCTCAGATGAGTGCAGCGTGACCGCTGGCTCTCTTGAGATGCCGCTCCGAGTGGCATCATAAAAACATTTTGTGTGTATTGAAGGTGTGCTTACCGGGGTGACTGGGGCTGGGGGTGGGTCAGGGGCTCTCTCCTCCGGAATGGCCGTCTGTCGGCCATTCTGCTGTCCCCGCTTCAGAGCCTGCAGCTTGTCTCTCTGCTCCCGCAGGTACTGGGCCCTCTGCTGGAGCTGCTGCTGCTGGGACTCGGACAGCTCCTGCCCAGAGCACAGAGCTCATGAGGTACACCCCAGGACCTCAAGGGCCTCCACCCCCCAGGGCCCCGGGCCTATTCGGCCCCCCAGGGCCACCCTCAACCCCAGGGCCTCCTCCCTGCCTCCGCCCACCAGGGCTTCCTCCCTCCAAGGCCTCCTCCCTCCGGGGCCTCCTCCCTCAACCCAAGGGCCTCCACCCCCCAGGGCCTCCTCCCTCAACCCAAGGGCCTCAACCCCCCAGGGCCTCCTCCCTCAACCCAAGGGCCTCAACCCCCCAGGGCCTCCTCCCTCAACCCAAGGGCCTCCACCCCTCTCAACTGGTCGCTGCAGAACCAGACTACAAATGAACGCTGGTGTTTCTCCGTTTATTTAAACGTGTGGGAAGGAAAGGTTTTTATTACATTTTAAAAACTAGTTTGAACTTGTTTGGGTTCACTGGTTCCCTGATACATGTGTTGGTTGTTCAGGGGAAGGGAGCAGAAAGGGGCTCACGGTGTAGGGCTTGGAGATGCCTGCCTCCCTGCGCGCATCGTCCAGACATGGCTCCGTAGAATTCTGCTTAGTGTTGCCTTGCTCCTGAGACCCGGGGCAGGGGTCTGCTGGGGGCTCGCCCCCCTTCACCGGGGCTCTGACGACTGGAAGCACTTTGGAGGCTTTGGACAGACACAGTCATCACAGAGAACTGAAGGTTTAAATCTGGTCCGTCCTTATCCACATGTCCAGGTGGTCATGGTGAGGCGGGAGCTGTATTGGGTTATATACTGGGTTGTTGTTAGTGGAGAAGCAGCCTCCCAGTGTGGAGCCCAGCTTAATCAAGATGTACAATGGCCATGGTCTCAGAACATATGAGACACACTGGAGCTGCCGTGTGAAGAATGACCAAGGCAGCTTCAATTCTTCAATAAAAGTTGTTTTTCGCCGTCTACTTTCACTTATTTCTTTGACGTTGTCTCGTGTTTCTCCTCAGAATGTGTACGTCATTCAAGTCGGAATGCACAGATTTGATTGGATTAGTAGCGTCATGTGAGATGATTAACAACGAAGGCATGAGATTGGGCGGTTTCCTGGGCCGCAGAACCAGGGTCAATGGGCTGGGGAGGCCGGTTAGAGCAGAGAGGGAAGGGGACCTGAATCGTCTGTAGGTGGCTTTGGATAAAAGCTTCCGCTAAATGATTCGATATGAAATGGATAAAGAAGAAAGGTTGAAGCATTGGAGGAGCAGGAGAAAGAGAAGACGATGGGGACTTTAGAGGTTCAGGTACCTGTGGGCTGTTTGGTGGCAGCGGGGCCGCTGGTCCCTTCAGGATCATTCAGAACCCCTGCTTCCTCTCTTAGGGCCGCTCTGCCACTGCTGGGGCTCCTGGGGGCCTGGGGCAAGGAGAGAACCAGGGGTCACTCATTCATTCATCGTCAATCATTCACCAACAGACTGCGTGTCCAGTGGTTTTCGCTGTCTCGACTCCACTCACTACTGTCAGATTTTGGGGTGTGGCCAAAACCATTGATGGTCGTTCCCTGGAAGCCAAATCTGGTCACACCATGTAGAGGGCAATTTGAGTCCATATTTACATCTTATCCTACGTTTTCTAAATGTCTGGCTTTTAAGACAAGATTTGTATACTATTGCTGGCTACTAAAACACTGTTAGCTAACACTAACCCATTGCAACAAGGTTTTTTTCAATACCGTGGAAGTGTTTCCATTGACTAGAGGGAGTGGCCCGCGTCTGCAGTGGCTCTCGGCCTTCCCTTCAGCTTTAACCTTCTCAAAACACACACACGTTAAAATTTCCATCAACAATATATTATGTAGGACTATTACTACTATTTAAAGTAGCCTATAATTTCCGTTTATTCTGCAGAAACTAATGAAAGGAGATTAAAACATTGTTCAGGCTTAAAGGGACACTGTGTAGCATTTTAAGTATTATGTATTCGCTAAAATCAATGTCTTCATTCATAAATATGTCGTCATTGGTATAAAATCACCTCTGCCAATAATCTGATTTATCCTCCTATGAGAAGAATATCTTATATTTATATTAGATTATTTACATAGGACTGCTAAGTCCTAAGGAGGCATCCATGTCCTTCCGGGTCTATGAAAAACGATAACGGCCGAGAGGGACATAAAGCACTAGGTGGTACTAGCAGGCTAAATGCGTTTTCGCTCAAGAGTCAGCGTGACTGAAACGTAGAATAAGCTCAGGGAGACAATGCAGGATCATACTGATGCCACGCCACAGGAGAAGGAATCCTCATCGCATAAAAAAGGGAATTAAAAAGGCAACGTGACCGGCAAATTCAAAAAACGACGGTAAACATCGGGGTAGCTTTTCCCAGTTTTAAAGAGCTAATGAAGGATTACGATTTTCAAAGGGACTTTTCGACAGGTTGACTGGCTTAATAACAAGCTTTTCTCATTGCTTGGTGGTTTAAATCATTACATAGGCAGCATAACACTAGAACACGTATAGTTAAAACAGCCTCGTTGGTGGATATCAGCATAGGCTATATTTGATTGAATAAGGGTTGCATTTCATGCCTGCTACCTCCCACTGCCTCTCTGTCCTCTCCCTCCCGTTGAAATCACCTGATGATGATCTCTAACAATGAACGCACATCGAAAGATAAACGTTAAAAGATAAACGAAAAATAAAGAATGTATCACTACTAATTAACACATAGTTCATACGTTGTAGAGCAATATAAGCACTAGCAAAAAAAAAAAAATGTTTGTTGGGTGTCAAGCTGTTAACTGATGCTATAGGTTAGACTATGACATAATAATGTTACCAATAAAAAAACAATATTAACATGGCAACATAATTCACTATCTTGCTTGAGGAGTAATTACTCATACATGCTCACACTAATCAATGCAGTTTGAAGTTTGTTTGAAATAATGTACCTTAGTTATTGGATGACATATTGTCATAGCTTCTTGGCACATACCGCCTACCGTAGTTGCAACCAGGTAGCAACGCACATTTGAAAAAGCGAGCACTAAATGCAATATACAATTTGACCACTCGATTGGAGTAATTCCTACACAGTGTCCCCGTAACATTTACCTTTAATATCCTGTGTCCCTTATGAAGCCTACACACAGCACACAGCTGGCTAGCGTGTTCTCTCACTTTTGCATGATCCAATCAAAAGGATCAGTTCACCTTTGACAGAAGTGGTGGGATACTCTACGCTAAGTGACAGAGCGCAGCCAGAAGCTAGCTGGTTAGCTGACACTGGGGCCAATTTCCTGAGCCTGCTCCGGCTCAGAACACTGCTCACAGGATCTGTGTAATCTGATCACACCGGGCTCACCTGGGCTCCGCTGCTGCCCAGGACCTGGGTAGGGGCCTCCCCCGGGGCCCTGCTGCCGGAACAGGGGCCCGAGGTGGAGCCACCCCTCCTCTGAGACTGCCCTTCGTCATACTCCTCCTTTGACTTTCTAGATGAAGGGAAACCGTAGAAGAGAGGGGCATGTTCGTGTTTGTGAATCTACAGCGAGATGCCTACACAGTGCTGAGTTTGATATTTTTATTATGCAGAGTGATTCAGATTCAGAAGCAGTACAACGCAGACATTGATCTCTGCTTTGGTTCAGGCGGCCCTGGGCATGGTTTTTCTGCCCATTAAATTCAGGTCATAATTATGAACCTTTACTGAGGACCAAACCGCACACTCAGCCCAAACACAACAATGGCTCCTCTATTAACCAGGTTGAGTATCGCCTTACCTCAGGACTGGGCTCCCATCACCTACACCCTACCCAAACTGATCCGTTTCCCTTTTGAATTAGTTTCTCTGAAGATAACCCTACAACGAGATTCATCTGGCTACTGACTCATACGTTACTTTAGACAAAGGGTCTGCCTGAACCAAGAATTGCATCCCATAAATAGTTTACAGTCCAACTAAAAAGTGTGTATTACTACCGTTCACTCTTCCCCATTAGCCAATAGAAAAGCAACATAAAGGTCTATCTGAATTTTGGCGTTAGATTACATTAGTCATTCACATCTCAAATGACGGGACATTATTTCCCATACAATCACTTAATAGTTATTTGGCTCTTCTTACAATGTTTTATTAGCCTGTTCAGCGCAATGATCCGGAGGGTCAGCAGATTCTCCAGTCACAACACTTGTTTTCTCAGCACACCATTTCTATCAATGTGTAAATTAACTTGGAGTGTGTTAACAGCCTAAAATCCAATGTCTAAAATCCTACTGAGGACTGTTGTCATAGAATGAGAGTCTTGATTAAAAAAGGGCAGATGGGCAACTTCAAGAATAACTGAGAACCCCGCTTGGTTAACAGACCGTGATTCTCTCACAGAAGACTCACAGGACACACAAGGAATGGTGAGCCTGAGTTTGACCCACCAGACATAGCAGCCCACTACCGAACAATACAAACTCAAGAGGAGTGATCCCCCCCACCGTGGTACTCATGGTAGAGCTCATTGTGCTCTATATAGGGGTCCTGGGTCCATATTCACAACACCTGAGGGCTTTTTATCCCACTGACCCAAATATTATCAATGTCCGACAAGACTATGGAGAAATAGTACTTATTTCTTTACCTTTTGCTTGATCCGGTCTGTTTGTTATTGTAAAGCCAAGCACATTCAGAGGTCGTACTTTGGGGGCGCTATTACCCGAAAGGATTACAGCCTGTTTTCATTTGTGTACATCTGATGCAACAGTGCTGAAGTGTGCAGTCCCTCAGATAGGCTTGTGGGGTGAGGGAGCTATCCGTTCCCCTCCCATGGATTAGCATCCTGCCCAACTTGACTTGACTTCAAAACGCAGAGCTAGGTAGAAATAATTGGATTGCTTTCCAGTTGGATAATGATGACGCATGATTGAGGAGAACTATGCCTAATAACAAAGACACCAATGTGTCAGTCTGACAGAAAACCAGTAGGCAGAGGCTTCTAGTTTATCAATGCTGTCAGTCTATGACTATGAAATGCAATGGCAATGACGATGTTTGCTATGGATTTGAAAATTATGATTTGTTTGTTTGATTATTTTGCTGTATCCTTATTTAATACTTTGGTTGGTAAAAACTTTGAATTTAAATGATTGAATTACGACATACAAAGTGGTAATCCCATAGTGATCAATGTTCTTTTACACAGAGTTCACTGGCACAAGATCAGCCTACTCTTGGTCTCCATCGAGCCGCAGATCACAGCAGGCAACACACCCGCCCACCTGCAGCTACCAAGTTGCTTGGTGGCTAGAAGTTACCAGTTTAGCGTGAACCACACCACCATAAGAAGCTTAGCTGGCTGTGAGCGCTCCACTTGGCCAGGTCAGGAGAGGAAGAGAAATCCCATTAAACTGGAGAGCATAGGCCAGGACCATGCCCAAATGTCAAGGGTGCCCAAGGGTCCTCTGCTCTGCTTCATGGAGAAGCACCAAGCAACAACGCAGTAAAAGGGTGACGTATACAATGCCCATGTGCAGGAAGCACTCACACTCAGCTACCTTTCAGCTCTAAAATATGCGTGGGTCTTACTTAAGAACCTCCTGCAGAATCTTCATCTCCTGTTGCTCCAGCTCTGACATCACATCGGCACCGTCTGTAAGACACTCTGGAAGAGCACCTGTAGAACAACAAAGCTCATATGAAACCTAAGTTGTAGAAACGTGTAGAGAAAGACAGAGATAGAGAGACTCCTTGCAAATCAACTCATTAGATAGATTCTGCTTGATCTCCTGGTGTGTATGTTCTGCTTGATCTGTGTGTGTGTATGTGTGTGTGTGTGTGTGTGTGTGTGTGTGTGTGTGTGTGTGTGTGTGTGTGTGTGTGTGTGTGTGTGTGTGTGTGTGTCCCCTACCATGTCTCTCCTTGATGACCCTAAGCGCCTGCAACTGCAGCTCCATGTTTTTCTGGACCATCAATGAGCGAAACATCTGGAAGTCATCGGTGGCCAGGACTGGCTGGAAAACCACCTGAACAACCACAACGTAACACCTGACCTCCTTTGTCAAAGGCCTGTTGAACTCTAGGTTTATATATCTATCCTAACTATAGCTGTACTAATCCATTCTGTACTATAGGATCAAAGACCTGTATATGGAAGTAAATCTGTGCCATCTGATTTTGAAAATAAAAAGCCATTGAATTCTAAGCACTGAATATTTATGCATTGAAATAACGTATCTGGATTTTTCTGCCTCTGAATTCAACTCTTAAAATTGTCAATAAATCATTTTCAGCTTTATTTTTCAATGTTAAAAAATTCTAAATCAAATATTCAACGTTAAAAAATTTAAATAAAATATTTTCAACGTCCCCAAATTCAACATGCCAAATTCAGCTGCAAAATTAAGTGTTCAGTGTTAACATCCGGGGGCCCAAGGAAGAGCAATCCATCTTAGATGCTTGATCACGGTCAAGCAAGGAACGCGGGATAAGACCGTCACTCGCTGGTTCTTTCTTTCTTGATACAAACGTTAATTAATTTGGTTTAACGTTAATTCTAAAAAGCATTTTACACAGTAGCCTATAATAGAAAATGCGCAGAGGTAAATCAACGTCATTAAACACTGACTCTAGCTTTTTATGGGGAGAGAAGCAACGGTGGTGGACCTTATTAAACGCCCTATCCAGTATCCATTGTATTGGTGTGTAAAATGCTAATGAAATAAAATAAAATGTATTTATTAAGCACACTTAATATCACGGTGAGAGGGGGATCTTATCTTTTATTTTTGTTATAATGCACACCGTTTTTGTTTTTTGACTGCAGTATGAAAAAAACGAGGAACTAATGCCTGTATGTGAAGTGTGTGTGATTGCAGTGACTTGGCTGGATTTACATGCAGCGTAAGGGTAATTGTAGTGGGTTAAGGAGCCCAATTTATTAGGGCACCAATTTTGGGCGATCCAAGGTCCCTTTGCCTATGTTTGGTGTGGTGCTGGGGCGATCTGAAGCCCGCTGCCCACTGTTGAAACGAGAGCGTAGAGCCGAAAGTATTGCGCAACTGAAGCGGCAGCAGCTTGTAGTTCCAGTGGAAGCACGGCGTGCATCAGAAAGAAGCGCCCGACAGCAACCTGCTTTTAATTTGTCATCCTCATATCTGTATCATGTCACGCGGTGCGGAATAGTGTTGGCTCTGCCACTCGTTGCGCTCTTGTTATGCCACCACAGAGGCATATCAACCGTTTTGCTCTAGCCACTTAACGTACGCCCGGTGTCACAAAATGAATACCCCTCAATCCGAGTGATCGATAACGATACAAACGTTAAGTTTTAGGCTCATGCATGTTTCCGCACGTGAACGACCCAAGCCCCCAAGAACAGTGCATACTGCCGCAATCCACCAGTGCTCAGCCGCCAAGTCTGGTATTGCAGCTGTTTAAGCGAGCTGTGGACCTATTAAAGAAAGGACAGCGGACTAAAACATGGCCGCCCATTCATTCCTATGAAAACTGCTCCAGTGGCGAAGTCACGCCCCTTCTGGTAGAGCCCATGGGACCTATGAGATCGAAAAATATGAATGGGTTTCAATGGAGAAAGCAATTATTTTCTGGTCCCAGTCTTTATATGCCCCAGATTACACATATGTTGTTTGTGGATTTAAATGATAATTTTTCATGTCAAGAGTTTGACCGTTTATTGTGCAATTGTTCAGTTAAAGACTGAACAATTGCACAATAGAGAAAACACAATGAGAAGACTACACGTCTCGAATGTGCAGTCACGCTCCCTGCGACTGGCGTGGACAAGACCGACAATCTCCCCATCGGCATAACTGAAACTTTCCACATGCCCCGACTTATAATGATTTTCACCTCTTTCGATGCTTTTATCCTCCTATTGGAAAAAAGCGGTGAAGTGGAGCAGAGAGATCGCCATGCCTGTACTGGAGTTCTAAGTGTGTGTGGTGACGTATATCATTTGCGTCGAGAAAAGCGAAGAGCTGTAGTTCACAAAGCGGCCTCACACAAAACCTAACATTATCAAACTTCTTTGTTTTCTTTGTCAAAAAAAACAACTAAATAAATAAAAAAAGATTAAATATTAAATAGATCAATACATAGATAGGAAAATTAAATGAAATAAACAAATATTTGCAATAAAAATATAGAATAAATATTCTTAAAACCCTTTTAAGAATCCCTTTTCTTTTTGAATATGTTCAGGTATTTAATATTTATTTAGCAGCATTTATTATATTAAATAAATGTTCGATTACATAGTTTGTACAACTATATTTGTTCTGCTAAATAAATATTCAATATATTAAATATTAAATAAATGTTATATGACATGAATATTTAATATTAAATAAATGTTATATTAGTTAAAGAGTTTGTACAACTATATTTATTCTATTTGAACGATAGAACGTTTTTTCGATAGACGCGAAGCTGTTTTGTAAACAGACTCTCGACTTGAGATTGAAAACGACCAATAATAATATAATATAAATTATACAGTTTAGTTTTACTGTCAGGTGCCTCTGATTTTGTATCTGAATCATTTAACATTTTTTCAAGCTCGTGTCTGCTACAGAAAGGCGTCCTAAAGGGGCAGTGGTGTTATTAAAGGGATGGTGAAAAAAACATTTCTAGATATTTTAATATATTAAATTGTAAATGTATTTATTATAAAATAAGTTGTTATCTATTTTATGTAGACACTATTTAATATACAGTGGGGCAAAAAAGTATTTAGTCAGCCACCAATTGTGCACCATAATTTGCAAATAAATTCTTAAAAAAATCAGACAATGTGATTTTCTAGATTTTTTTTTTTTCATTTTGTCTCTCATAGCTGAGGTTTACCTATGATGAAAATTACAGGCCTCTCTCGTCTTTTTAAGTGGGAGAACTTGCACAATTGGTGGCTGACTAAATACTTTTTTGCCCCACTGTATATTGAAGACTCAACTTGAGCTATGGGTTACAAAAACACATCATTCCAAGTTTATAGGGTTTTGGTAGAATCTGCCTAAAACAGCCAACTTAAGAATGCGTCTATATGCTAGGGCTGTAACGATACACCAACTCACGACTCGGTTTGCATCACGATTTTTGACCAACGATTCAATTCATCCCACGATTTTTTTTCATTTAAATAGCATTTTATTTAAACAATACTTATACAACAATTAACTTAATGTAACATTTAATAACAAATAATTTGGAACACTGAACAGATTTGAACAGAAAGAATACTATTAGAGTAGGCTTATAGCAAAATGAATGAACAAATAACTAAAGATTGCAGTTGGAGGATGCTTGCAGGTAGGCAAAAACCCTCAACTAGTTTTGTGGTTTAGGCTTACATATTTGAAAATATTAATGTCAAATAAATAATAGTAATTTGAATAGTTTGGTAGCACTAACCAGCGTTCCCGCTAGAAAAAACGGTGCCGGTCAAAGTGACCTGCATAGGTTTCGTTTTCGGTCAAATATCCTATTATCGCTTCTTATTAGGCTATGTAGCTTAAATAATGACATAATCAGACCGTATAGCGTATGTGTGTACGCGAGAATGGCAGCGTGTGTGTGTGTGAGTGACGTCAGCGAGTGAGTGGACTAGCGAGGAGAGCGAGCGGAAGCGTGTGTGTGTGTCAGTCTAGTGAAGAAACAAACAAGTCCGGTTGTGTATAAGAATGAAGTACCCAGCCTGTCAATAATCGGTGGCAGCTTCATTCCGACCTACACTCAAAAAAATGATTCAAGCCCTTCTTAGATGTGACAAATTAATATTCTATTTGTCTAATGAAATATATATTAATTCAAATAAAAACCAAAATAGTTTAACACGTACAACTTAAAATGTATTCATCGTCTCCGCTGAAGCTGCTGACCTATCCGTTCAACCCAAAAAGATTTGAGGTCCATTACGTCAGCATGCGCACGTGAGGTGACCACGCCCCTCTTTCCATTCCCTGAGGCAGCGCGCCTTTTTGTTCATCTTCTGCCTGCAGCGAGCGACTACAACTCTACTACTCTCGGTAAGTTTTCGTTTTTTTCAGTAGTCCCAAAGTGTGAGATATTGTGCATGCTGTTTTATAAATTGGCATCTGTAAAGTTGCCGTGATAATGTAAAGAACAGACGAATTTCACAAGGTTTTTTAAAGGTTGAGTTGGCAGGCAGTGGCTGTGTGATGCCTCATTTCAGTTTTGAGCTAGCTTAATATAGTAGTAAAGAAGTGCTCAATCAGGCGGGCACCGACATAAGCACACTGTCTTGTAAAGTTGATTTTTTTTTGTGATAGATTTACCTAGTTTTTAAGGGGCTCTCAATTGATTTAAAGCTTTAAGGCCAATTTATGTATCCTGAATAATGGGCGCGAACGTTGCGGAGTCCACGGACATGCCGGACATGCTCAGTGTCAGTCAGCACATGGCTCAGAGGGGAAATAAAACAAATTACCTCTGCAGGAATAGAACGGTTTAACGTGTAGCCTACTTTCCGTTAGGCTATGTGAGAATCTGCTAGTTTTTTCACTGTAGAGCAATTTTATTACAATTCCGGTATTTTGAACATTGAGCCCCATTTCTGGTTGGTGTCGGTTGACACCGAAGTTTTCAGAAATGTGCAACTCACCGAGTGGTTAGTGGTGTTTGTTCATTGTTCCAAATCAAGTATCACTGTATTTCGCTACGATACTTGATTTGGAACATCAACGAACACCACTAACAACTCGGTGGGTTGCACATTTCTGAAAACAAACGTTTAGGGTTGTTTTAAGGACAGGTTTGTGCATGCACGTAGCCAGCCATTGTGAAGCAGGCAGGGCCGATTCTAAATTAGCCAATACCCGAGACAGGACACATTTCAAGCCTTTTTTTGTTTTGATGATATGGGCTCAACCAAATCAAAAAAGACTTAACTCCAAATGATAGAATGTAAGATAGAACCCATCTGAAAAAAGGGACATTTTGTATTTATGAATTCATTACTTGGTTTGGACTCTATTTGCATGATTTACTGCATCAATGTGGTGCTTGTCAGTTTGATTATATTTTCATCAAAGCCCAGGTGGTTTTGATATCAGCACTAGCGAGTTAAGTCTCTCTTTAAGGAACTTTTAAAAAGATTTTAGGTTCAACTGGAAATTTGGCAGCCACACTGCCTGCGTGAGCAGAGCCTGTCAAATGTGGCTCAGCTGAATAAACCTAGAATATATTCAGATTGAGGCTGGGATGCACCAGTATACAGCTCAAAGTTAAAACTACGGTTAAACACAGCAGATACCTGAATGTGAAAACAGCAACACAGAAGAGAAATTGCACTCATAATCAGATTATCTTAAAAAAAAACACTTAAAAAATGTCTCTCAGCTCTCCTGCACACAAGTCGACTCTCATCACTCGCCGCCGCACCTATATTTGCCATTGTTCTTAATATACAGCATAGACCTCTGCGATATCCACTGTATTCATCAATATTCCTGTTTGTTTGAGGTTTATGTTATTTGGAACTTGGCTTTAACTAAAAAAGTGTTTTTATGTAAAAAGAATGTTGTGTATTTTTGTTTTTCAGCCATCTGCTACTGAGGATGCAGAGAAACACATTGTCAACACAGTTATGGGCATTCACACAGTCTGACATTCACACGTCAGTTTGAGGAGCCAGATGACATCGGAGTAGTCATTGAAGGCATGAAAGTCCTCAACAATGTCAGAAGTGCTACAATGGCTTTCATCATGCTGTTTGGGCTTATCTATGCTCTGGATATTAGTTTCCCAGACAACCTGAAATAAACTTTTGAGTTTGTCCAGAAAATCCTCATGAATCTGGATGGACACAGACCCAACACCAAAATACAGCAGTTGAAAATCAAGCTGTTCATGTGAAAGGAGGAACGGGTGACCAAGAACACTGGGACTGACACTTTTTTTTTTTTTTTTTTAACTGAGCTAAATTAAATTTCTGTAATTTAAGGCTTCCGGTCGGAGCATAAGTACTTTAATCAAAAAAATAATTCACAGTGACAAATGTTGAGCATTGTCTAAGGAGAGCTCTGGCGATTTTTAACCCCATTATTGTTTTCCTGAGGGCCACCCCATTTTGAGGAAAGCTAAAAACCTACGGAATAGCTATAACACTAACCTATGGGGGCAATGTTACATAGGTCTTGGAATAGTTTTCTGAATGTATTTAGAAGACCCAAAAGCGGATAAAGCTTTCCCCCATAGGTTAGTGTTATAGCTATTTTGTAGCGCCGGCAGCCAGTGCAGATCTCTGGCTTGGTCTAATAAATTTTCGTCTGGTTTTTAGCATCCCTCAACATGGGGTGACCCTCAGGAAAACTATAAAGGGGTTAAAAATCGCCAGAGTTCTCCTTTAACTAATGAATCCTGGAGGAACAAAGACTTATACAACTTAAGTGTTTTAAAAATATATATTTACTACTTTAGCTTTTATTGTAGTCCAATTGTTGTCCAAATGTTTGCGTGCATGAGCACAGTTGTATTTTGAGCACGTTGTATTCAGAGCTCTATTGACCTTTTGAGGACCTTATTGAGGAATTACTACTACTACTTACTTATTTTGAGGTCTTGTTCGAAAAAAGTAATCTTTTGGCTGCACTAATGATCCTGTTGGGTTTTAATAAAAGAACCTCAAACAGCTAATGTCTCATGTATGTTATATTGGGGTAGGGGGTAGAATGGGAGGGGGGGATTTTTGAATAATTAATTTCCAATTAACTGTATATTTTTAGGTTGAACAAACACAATTTATTTGAACTACTTTAATATAATCACTTTTGTTTACCTCTCTTTGGTACAAATATGTAGTGGTAACTCATTGGATAAATTGAATAAATGGACTTATTGGATGGAAATCCTGCCCACAATTTAATTGAGTTCATCCAATGAGTTGTTTTTTTGAGTGTATAAGCAGACCAACTGCCGGTCAAGCACACAAAACACTTGAGACAGGGATCACACAGGCTATTTTTTCGCGCTTGTCCCACTCTGGGTAACTGTCACTCATATCGCATATGAGGACTTTGCAGGCTGTGGAGAAATGCAATCCTCCGTAGCCATGGAGCGCTGTCATCACAGCGAGGGCATCTCGTCGCAGATTATTAGCTAATTTTAGCTAGTCAAATTGTCCTAATTTTAATAGGACAATTTGACCGGAGAGATACAATTTTGTCTGACATTTAATTTTTTTATTACCGGACAACGGAAACCCTGGCACTAACAGCTTATATCACGTGGCTGGATCTTGACTGAAAGTATAATGGGAGTTAGAAAGCGCGTGTTGCGCTTCTGCCTTCTCACACCGCGAGACAGGTTCGTGGCTTTGAGTGTTGCGATTTCAGTTTCGATACGCATATCGTTACAGCCCTACTATACACGCTTTTTTGCTCCCAAACAAACATTCCAACTCGTTATCATACTAAACATATCCCAGATCCATTTTACACCGGATTTCTCCTTTAACATTAATGAAGTTGATGTTTTTTAGGCACTGTTGTGACTTTTTTATCCCTTAAAGTTGCAGAGGGATTTGTAGACTGGCTCAGCTGTTGGACTCAATAACTCTGACGTTCCTCTGCTTGCGATCATTGCAATTCACCATTTATCGATCAATTCATTCAAAAGATCCAAAGACAAAGGCTGGCATATTCTATGTAATTCTTAGTATTTTAGTCTGTTGTTTTTATTGCTTTGTATTTGTATTTATCTTTGCTCTGTTTTGATGTTGTGCAAGTGTTTTAAATATTTTTTATTTAATATTTGTCCTTAAGTGGCCTGAAAGGTGCCCAAAAATAAAATGCATTTTATTATTACTATTATTATTAATATAACATTATGGCTCCATCAAAAGCAATGTACACCTGCCATTTACAGTTATTACTTATACTACCTAGACATCTTTAATCGTATTTACATACAGTAGGCCTGATTTCCTCTGTATTTTTTACTTATTACTTGTTTTTTAAACCTGACGCACCATCATATCTGTCTGATTTATTGCACCCACACGTTCCAGAAACAGAAAAAATATATTAAAAAACAAGTGGTAATTATGATTTTTTTTTAATACAAAAATGTATATACAAGGTGTTTTTCTTTATTAGGTCAAAAATTTACAAACTAATCTGAAATAATAATATAAATACTATATATTCGTATTATTGTTAAATAATAATTGTTGCCCAGGTGGCAGGAGGAGTGTAATTTAAAGATCATATATAGAGAATCATTGGGGAGGGTTAGTAACTTATACTTCCATGGTCGGTAAACAATGCTACTGTGCTCGCTCAGACCATTAGACCTATCGCTTATGATGCTACAATGCTAACAATGCTAGAAAACGAGAATATTTCTACATCCTTCGGCACGTCACGCACTCTTCTTTAATAGGTCCATGCATGCACTAGGCTGGGCGTGGTTTCAGACCTCCATGATGCGGAAGCAAATCTCTCCTTGATGTTGCCCTGCGCCATTGAGCAGTTTTCATAGGAATGAATGGGCAGCCACTTTTTTGTCCACTGTCCTTTCTATAATATGTCCATGATTTGAAGGAACCTTCGAAATGGGACAGCCTTGACGCACCACTGTGACGCAAGCGGTCTTCAAATGCAGCCTTCGAAGGATGCTGAATCCCCTGAATTAGGCGAGTTTCAGATCGTCTCCATTTGCGCGCATGCATGCATGCACGAGACTTGAGAACATCTGCCGGAACTAGTCAGAAATACATCAAGTTCCCACAACGTCAAGTCAGACAGAGGTGCATTTGTCGTTGTTTGAACAAGCATAGGCTGTGTCTCAATTTAGGAGACGCATCCTTCAAAGGACGCGGTCTATGAAGTTGTGGCCTTCGTAGACCGCGAAGGCCGGATCGAAGGCCGAACAAACGTTTTTAAATGAGACGGTCTGGCCTACAGAGCATTTCAAGTTTGTGTAACAAGCCGTTAACACCCTTTACCTTGCGTGACAACGCGCCGCTCCTGTCACCTAGCAACCCCGACAGTTGCGGTTCAAACCGGACGGCGGAGGAGAAATATGGAGCAGTTATATAATAAAAATCCAACAAGCAATGAATATTGGGATACGTTGGGCTGTGAAGGATCCAGCCGATGGATCCTTCAAATCCGGGAAAAGAAGGTTGCATTTGAAGGAGCCTTCGAAATGGGAAAGCCTTGACGCGTCGCAGTGACGCAATCGGCCTTCGAATGCAGCCTTCGAAGGATTCGTCCCCTGAATTGAGACACAGCCATAGTTTGGGTGAGGGCACACCTCTTTGAAAGGAGATATGTCATTTCCCACGTGGTAATTCCAACCAACCAGGGCAACGTTTTGATATTTTGAGGGGAGTGTCTTATGTCCGCACTTATGGTGTGTTCCTGAATCCTCGAACGCCAGACTTCCGAGTCGAAAGTCGAAGATCTCCCAGCTTTCTTGCGGCATTTCTTGAAGGCACGCCCCCTTTTTGTCTTCATCTTTCGAAAATCTGAGAGTAGGCTGAGAGCAGTGATGACGCTCTCAAAAAAAATGGCTGTGCCCGTGAAGAGATTTTTTTTTTTTGTATTTGTACCACGTAGGTCATTTTAATGTTGATCACATTGCTACTGCTGCATGGTCTTGCTGTGCATGCAATACAATGTTAAGTTGTGTTGTTTGTTTTCGGCTGGTTTGCTAAAGAGGCTTATGTAGCTAACAAACAACTAGCCAATTTCCTGCCACAATCACAAAGACGAACAGGAACGCTATGAATGCTCCGAGACCGGAAGTGACGTCAAACGTGCAACTCGGAAGGCTGGAGTCCGAGGATTCAGGAACACACCATTATTCAAGAGCAAATGCCCAGAAAAGCAGACGGAAGTTGTTTTCCTGAAACTACTGGGAGTTTTGAAAGCCAGGTGACTCGTTGCATCGGAAGTTATCACTTCCAGATACGACTTTCAGATATCCCCGTTCACTCCAATACAAGTGGGGAACAGGAATTTGTTTCCGAAAAAAAAAATCTGGATATCAATCAAAGGCTCACAATTATCTTTATACCATGTACTAATAAAATGTAAGTTTTCTCTTTTCAAAACGCCACCTTAAGCGTTTTATTTAAGCGGGCAGCCGAAAGGAGTTGTAGTGAAACAAAGGTTGTTTCGGCCCGGCATAACAATTGTTAAATAATAATTGTTGTCCAGATGGCAGGAGGATTGTAATTTAAAGATCACATATAGAGAATCATCAGGGGGGTTATTAACTTATAGTTCCATGGTCGGTAAACAATGCGACTGCTTGCTCAGACCTCTCGCTTATGATGCTACAATGCTAACGATGCTAATTAACAAAATATTTCTGCATCCGGCACGTCATGCACTAGGAGGTGGCTAGGCGCCCATGATGAGGAAGCAAATCTCTCCTTGAAGTTGCCCAGCGCCATTGAGCAGTTTTCATAGGAATGAATGGGCGGCCATGTTTTAGTCCGGTGTACTTTCTTTAATGGGTCCATGGAACGACCACATGCCTGTCTGCGCTTCAAACTCGTGCATGTTGCAGAAAATGTGCAACAGCGTCCCATGGGGTCACACTTTTTGGTGGGTCGCAGAATAATGTGCAACACCCGCTCGCTCTCCTTGCTTGACCGCGATCAAGCATCTAGGATCGATTGCTATTCCTTGGGTCCCCGGATGTTAACACAAAATTTTCATACATTGAATTTTGCAGCTGAATTTGGCATGTTGAATTTGGGGACGTTGAAAATATTTAAGTTGAATTTTATAACCTTGAATATTTGATTTTTAATTTTTCAAAGCTGAAAATGATTTATTGACAATTTTAAGAGTTAAATTCAGAGGCAAAAAATCCCGATATGTTATTTCTATGCATAAATATTCAGTGCTTAGAATTTAATGGCTTTTTATTTTCAAAATCTGATGGCACAGATTTGCTTTCATACCTGTATATTAGCGAAGTTGCTGATTGTTGCCTTACTCAGGGCCCAGGGATGTGCAAGGCTGTTAAACATCAACCTGTAAAGAACTTTTACATTGAATTTGGATGATCTTACTAAAGCATACCCTTGTAGGTTATAAAATATCCTATAATAAATTCATGGGAATTTCATGCAACCTGTAGAAAGTGGGATATTTATCCACTCAACATAATGTGATCCTCCTCAAGAACATTAGGACCAACCAATGAAGGCCTCTAAACAATGGGGTCAGGTTCTCCTCAAGAGAACCAATCAGTGAAGGCCTCCGCGCAATGGGGTCAGATTCTTCTCGAAGCGTAGAGCAGCTCTAGTTCTGTGTTGACTTACGACAGCGTGTTCCTCCACACTTAGCACACAAAGCGCCTGAGCGGCCTGCTATAACTGGGTCAGCTGATCCACCCTAAGCCCCTCTCTCCCTCTCTCTCTCTCTATGAGGGGAGAGAAGAACAGGTGAATCAAATAGCCGTGACATCACACCATATGAGGCTCAGGGGGACTGATCCTTGATGGCTGATGGTAAAACACTTTCTCTGTGACTCGGTGCGGAGATGCTCCAAAAGTTAGGATTCCACACACACTGAATCAGTCTGACAGTCCACATACAGTCATCAGAGTGAGGATCAAAAAAAAAAAGCATAATTCTAAATGTATATACCCAGCATGTTAACATTTGCAGGCAGGCAGACAGGCAGGCAGGCAGGCAGGCAGGCAGGCACAAACACACACACACACACACACACACACACACACGTGTACCTGCAAAGTTTTTGACTTGGCGAAGGGAGAGGTGTAGGCTTCGACAAACTGCTGCTCATTTATGCCAATCTCCTGCATGTGGTTGTCCAACAGCTTCTCTACCTGAACAGGGAAGCTGCTTACATCAGCCTGCTGTTTCATGATTCAGCTAAATCTCAACCAGTTATTACAATATGGGGTAACACTTTACATCACTTACATGTAATTATAACAAAGTAAGCAACGGAGCAATCTGTAACAGCACTTTTGGCTGTTGCAGCACTGTAATAGCAATATGGAACAGGTAACATGTACACATTGTGGTGATGGTAAGTGTGGCTTTAGTTATGTTATGTGCTCCTACATCAGTGCACACTGACTCACCAGCTGCTTGAACTGCTTGTGGATTTCCGTGTAGGTCAATTTGTTCTCGTCTTCATCGTCAAAAACTAAGGAAAAGTTGCACATTTGTTAAGGACTCCTGGACCCAATATCGAAAATAAAACCTTGGGCACTTCTCAGACAAGTAATCAAATGTCACTGACAGTCATTTTTAATGATTTGTACAGTATGTGTACAGTATGTGTATATATATATATATATATATATATATATATATGTGTGTGTGTGTGTGTATGTAAGAGAGAGTCCTTTTTAATGATTTGTATTATATATATATATATATATATATGTGTGTGTATGTAAGAGAGAGAGAGAGAGAGAGAGAGAGAGAGAGAAAGAGCGAGATCAGGTGCTTAAGCTACTATATTACTAGGTAATGAAATGAAATAGTAAGTAATTACCATTACCTACTATAATACATGAAAAGCTACATACATGGTAAAGTTAACTGTTAAAAGTTAACTGTTCTCTTCCTACTTTGGCTCCAAAACTTCAGACCACCAGTCCAGACTTCGCATTCGCTTAGTTAGCTTAGCACCAGCCCCGTGAGTACACCAAGACCCGAGCCCAGACGATCCACTACTCGGGCGGTGACTGGGTCCACAGAGAGACGTGTTACACTGGACCCAGACGGTCTACTACCCGGGTAGGAGGTCTACATACCTGAGCAGTTGATCTCCATGAAGTCCGAGATAGGAATCACCCACTCCGGACTCCCGAAGTAGCCAACAATGCTCTCCAGCACCCAGTCCTCCTCCTCGGCCATGTCGGCCCAAGGGAGATCAGGCCCTCAGTCCCGGGGGGTGATCAGGCCCTTCCTCCCCGCTTGGACACGACGAAGCTCACAGTCATCCCACTTTTAGTCGACATCCTCCTAAAGCAGGGCTCTTTCTTTCGGTTATTTAAAGTCAGCTCGTGTTGACTTGAAATACTCCGAGCGGAGAGACGCTCTGAACGCGCTACGGAAAGAAGGCGGTGACGCCGGGTCGGTCGCTATGGTTACCGTGACGTCATTTCCTCTAGGGACCGAGCGTGTTGGTGGTGTTGGTTCTGTTCAAGGTCAACATGAAATTTTAATAAAGATCTGCTGGTGACAATATATTGCATCCATTGTCATATGCCATGTATCCTAAATTGGGTGGGAAGATGTCTCTAGGCGGTTACATTGTTTACTCAATGTTACTTACTGTGTGTGTGTGTGTGTGTGTGTGTGTGTGTGCGTGCGTGCGTGCGTGTGTGAGAGAAAGCGAGAGAATGACACAATAAGCAAGAATTTTCAAGCAGTTTTTATTAAAGTCTACAGATTGAGTAATAAATAGGGTGCATAAAAGATTATACAATTAAGATGCATTCCTTTGATTTCATTGAAATATAAGCTATTATATACTCACAAGCCTAACATGTCTTCATGGAGGGAAGGCAGGACATGCAATAAGCAAGCATGCCAAATTGTGTCGCTAAAGCTGGGCTGTGGCTTTAGTGCATGGCTGTTGTTCTATTATTACCCCGTTTCCCCGTCATGCACATGGTTTCTTTAGTCTCATGTTTGTGTCTTGACATTGTGGGTTGTGCTTATTCAGTAAACGACAAATCCATACATTTGTCAAAGCGTTGTCTTCAGTCCTGTGAGTCCGAAAAGCTTTCAATAAAAATATCCCATATAAAGGTGTCAAGCTGGTACCTGCATATTCTATTCTAAAGCATCTACTATTTTCAGTGATTTATTCATGCCAGACAGAATCAGTCATAAACATAGAGTAGCATATATTTGAAGAGCATGATCACACATTCTGCGTGAAGCACCATCTCATGCTAGATCAGGGTAGGCCAGAGATCATTCCGTTAATGAACCCCTGAGTACATGGTGGACATTAAAGTGAGCATGTTTAACATATACAGTTCATGTGAATGAAGTCAGTGCAGAATCATATCGGAAAGCACCCTTGTGTCCTCTTTGTAGGGTTACATCACTGCAAAAGTAATGGGGTCACGTGGATGTTTTAAGAGAATCTGGACTATGAATAGATCATGTTCGTTTTTTGAGATTAATTGCACTCCTTTGCCAACTAAGCATTTTAGCTTCATGCAATTGTTTGCAGAAATTTAAAGTAAGCATATTGTGTCTCGTATCTCGTGTCTTGAATTCCATTTGAACTATAGTGTGAGCAGAAGTGGTCCATACTGCCGGCAAGTAGGCCTTCATCACAGGAGCTCATTAAGTCAATGATGGGCCTGTATGCCAGTGGCCATGATTAACATCAAGAGACACACCTGTGTCCATCAATATGGTGCGTTTTATTATCCATCCGTCTCGGAGGTCCGAGGACGTTGCCTAGCGACACGCATGAACGCGCCCCTTTTCCTCGGAAGGCGAACTAGGTTGCTCGGATGAACTCAGAGGAGGCTGAGCAAAATACCGAGACACAATTAAAGATGGCTGCGCCCGGTGTGACTTGAAGAATGAACTGTTTTCATTGTGCTTGGACCGCTTTGGTGGTTTAAATGGCAATTTCAATCACTCGTATTACTGCAATACCTTACTGCGTCCGTATCTCTGCCTATGGCCTATTTTGGAGTGCCTGGTACTCTGCCAATGCTACCGCGACAACAGCTTTCCGGGTGGCGTTCATGTTTTCCTCCAACGACCGAGCGAAACATAATAAAACGATTGAAGAGTGGGCGTGACGTCACATCCAAAGTCCGAGTCGGTTCGCAGAGAATACTAAAACGCACCATTACACTCCCACCTCAGATGGAAGGCATGTTCCTGCATTTACCGCTAGGTGAGAGAAGTGGCCTATCATCAATTTGTGTTGATGTAAAGCAACCATACAAAAAAGTGTGCAAATTTATTTTAATTTATATTAACATTTTGATCGAGAAAGCATAATCGAATGATGTTATCACTTGAATGTGTTTACATCACCAGACCATTTATGTTTATAGAAAACCCTTTATTCAAAAGCCTTGGTGCTAGCTAAAGAGTTGGGGTACAATTATAGTTATTGGTCTTATAACCCTGATATACAACATCCTAGACAATATTTCCGTGGTTTTCCATATTGAAACATATAGTGCAGACCACTTTGTCCTTGAAATAATCGGCTTTGCATCAAAGCCTGTCTATTGATAATAGCAGATGCTCTGTATTATTTCTCTCTGCGCTGTCATTATTTATTAGTAACGGTTTAATAGTAAATCAGAATCATCAATTCACCAGGAGGCAACAGTCACTCTGATCGATTAGGGTTAGCTTTGCAGATATGAATACAAAAACATATCATTCCTAAAGAATCCTTACAAATGAATAGTTCCCATTCTGAAAAAAAGATATTGCATCTTAGGTCAGAAGATCTTTGTTGGTCTTGGTGACACAGTGCCAGCACTGCCATTTCCCACCTGCCCATGCTTTATGTCATTGAGTGTGAGGCAATGCAGTAAGAACACAGATTCACTGAGACCACATCTCAAGTGAAAGCCTAACTTCTAATGTGTGTATATTTTGTAAGGCTTGTGGTTTATATATATTTATATATATATATATATATATATACACACGTGGACAAAATTGTTGGTACCCCTCTGTTAATGAAAGAAAAACCCACAATGGTCACTGAAATAACTTGAAACTGACAAAAGTTGTAATAAATAAAAATTTACTGAAAATTAACCAATGAAAATCAGACATTTATTTTGAATTGTGGTTCAACAGAATCATTTTAAAAAACAAACTAATGAAACAGGCCTGGACAAAAATGATGGTACCCCTAGAAAAGATTGAAAATAATTTGACCATAGGGAAATGTTAAACTAAGGTGTGTCCTCTAATTAGCATCACAGGTGTCTTCAAACTTGTAATCAGACCGTCTGCCTATTTAAAGGGTGAAAAGAAGTCACTGTGCTGTTTGGTGACATGGTGTGTACCACACTGAACATGGACCACAGGAAGCGAAGGAGAGAGTTGTCTCAGGAGATTAGAAAGAAAATTATAGACAAGCATGTAAAAGGTAAAGGCTATAAGACCATCTCCAAGCAGCTTGATGTTCCTGTGACTACAGTTGCACATATTATTCAAAAGTTTAAGGTCCATGGGACTGTAGCCAACCTCCCTGGACGTGGCCGCAGGAGGAAAATTGATGACAAAATGAAGAGACGGATATTAAGAATGGTAACCAAAGAGCCCAGAACAACCTCCAAAGAAATTAAAGGTGAACTCCAAGGTCAAGGTATCAGTGTCAGATCGCACCATCCGTCGTTGTTTGAGCCAAAGTGGACTTCATGGGAGACGACCAAGGAGGACACCACTGTTGAAAGCAAATCATAAAAAGCGAGACTGGAATTTGCCAAAATGCATATTGACAAGCCACAAAGCTTCTGGGAGAATGTCCTATGGACAGATGAGACAAAACTGGAGCTTTTTGGCAAGGCACATCAGCTCTATGTTCACAGACGCAAAAATGAAGCATACCAAGAAAAGAACACTGTCCCTACTGTGAAACATGGAGGAGGCTCAGTTATGTTCTGGGGCTGCTTTGCTGCATCTGGCACAGGGTGTCTTGAGGGGTGCAGGGTACAATGAAATCTCAAGACTATCAAGGCATTCTGGAGAGAAATGTGCTGCCTAGTGTCAGAAAGCTTGGCCTCAGTCGCAGGTCATGGGTCCTCCAACAAGATAATGACCCAAAACACACAGCTAAAAACACCCAAGAATGGCTAAGAGCAAGACATTGGACTATTCTGAAGTGGCCTTCTATGAGCCCTGATCTAAATCCTATTGAACATCTGTGGAAGGAGCTGAAACATGCCATCTGGAGAAGGCACCCTTCAAACCTGAGACAACTGGAGCAGTTTGCTAATGGAGAGTGGGCCAAAATACCTGTTGACAGGTGCAAAAGTCTCATTGACAGTTACAAAAGTCATTTGATTGCAGTGATTGCCTCAAAAGGTTGTGCAACAAAATATTAAGTTAAGGGTACCATCATTTTTGTCCAGGCCTGTTTTTTAATTAGTTTGTTTTTTAAAATGATTTTGTTGAACCACAATTCAAAAGCAATGTCTGATTTTCATTGGTTAATTTTCAGTAAATTTTTATTTATTACTTTTGTCAGTTTCAAGTTATTTCAGTGACCATTGTGGGTTTTTCTTTCATTAACAGAGGGGTACCAACAATTTTGTCCACGTGTGTGTGTATATATATATATATATATTATAAATCAATATCTTTAACTAACACTAGTGCTGTGTAAAGAGTATAGATATGTAACTTTACAAAATAAATACTGCATCATGCTAATGTGTATAGCACGTGGTTTAACATACCATCCATGTGAAAATTTGCCATGATGGCCCTCCTGTCCAAAGCCCTGTCAACAGCAGACCAGTTAGTCTAGAAGAGACAAGTACGCCATAGAGCCATCTAATGGCACAGCCTTAATGTCACTCTGCTCTGACTGCTGGCCTGGAGATGGATGCACTCTGCTAATACAATGGACCAACAGTTTTCTGTCCATTACTCTCAGGTGTTTCATGTGCAGATGCCTTGTAAATCAGTGATCAAACTCTTTGAATACAGAGTGGGTTTAGCTACTAGATTCAGACAAAGGTCCTTTTTTTCATTTGAGCCCATTGGGATGTCCTAAGATTTCACTTCTAGTTTCTTGAGATTTCTGCATATTGGTCATTGTTTTCCAGGGTATCTTGGCGACCCAGTGGTCAATCAATCACTGTCTGAAGGGAAATGCACAGCCCAAATTCAAGAGACACTCATTGTTTTTGTGATTAGCTAAATGAGCTAAAGCATAGCAGGTGATTGCTCACAAAGGACACACAAAACAATGATTAAGGAATTGGTATAGCAGCAAGTTCCCATCTCATCAAGGAAGCTCTCATCATATGAGCTCTTTGTGGTGAAGAGCTTTGAGGTCCATGTTATTCTGTACTAATGAATCCCGACATGGTGTCCCATAGTCATCCTACCATAGTGTCGACTGCAGGGCTCCCAGCATCATTAAACATCAGTACCAGGGGGCCACAGGGGCCCGCTCTGTAGCTCTCTGCCTCCACTGCTTTCTATTGGCTGGCTGGGCAGCAGAGATCCCATTGGACTGTCAGAGTGACTGACTTTGACGTACACCTGTCTGTCCTCCGGTTGCGTCAGCATGGCTCCGCCCTCCGCCATGGGGCCAGCTGTGGTGGACGCCGGCCCGTCGTCCGGGGGGGCCCTGCTCCCTCTGCTAGGTTCCTGCTTGTTGCTATGTTGAAATTCACTTTTGCAGGAAGGGGTTTTGATGGGTGCTGGGAGGTGGCGTGGTGGAATTCCTGCCAGCGGAACAGTAGAGCTGTGGGGAGGTCGGGCTCCTTTGAGCGGCACAAGCCGGCTGGCCTGGTGCCGGATGCAGACGGGCAGCAGGTTGGGCTGTAGGGAGTGCGTGTAGCGGGAGGACCAGTCCCTCTCGAAGGCATCTCTCAGCTGCTCCACCACCGTGGAGTTTCTCTGGTCTACCCCCTGCTGCTGGCTGATCACCAGGCCGGCCCCTGCGTTGAAGGTGAACTCGTTCCCCACCCAGTCCAGGTTACCTGGAGTCATGGAACAGAATCAGGGGAGAGACTCTTTTCACATCATATGACAACCAGAAGTTGGCTTACACTAATTATGGGTCTGCTCTTTTAATGTACCAGGGCGTAACGTCAGCCCTAACGTCACAGCTAGCGTCAACGCTAACGTCACAGCTAACATCACTGCTAACATCAGGGCTAACGTCAGCGCTAACGTCAACGCTAGGGTTACCGCTGCCTGAACGTCGTAAAAGGTAGTCCAATTCGGCAATCTGGCAACACTGCCTGCACGTCCTCAGCGCGCTTACCTCAGTGTTAATCAATGAGACCAACTGAAAACGAAGCCGATATGGAGCTTCAACTGTGACTGATAAAAGTATAAAGGCAATCGAAATTCGGCTCTAAAATACTACAAGTGCTCCTAATTTTTAAACCCGCCTAGGGGGTGGGACCCACTGACGCTACAGACCTATTACAGATCAATGCCAGTGGGTGGGACTTAGGGGTGTACAACGGTATAGAGAGTACACCGGTGTGAATTTGCGCTACGGTATGGATTTTGAACTTTCCGTGTGACCGGTGTGACCGGTAGATCACAAGACCGCTAGAGAAGAAATGATGTAGTACCAGAGACGCAGTCGTTTATTTATAATATTGTGGCGACCGCAGGTGTAGGCGCTCGTTCAGTTGCGCAAGGGATTCTGGGGGGTTCATTTACCCTGGGGGTTTGGACCCTTTCGGGGACAGTGTGGTTGTTGGGTTGAGTGGGGTTAATGGGTTGGGGTAGTTAATTAGTTGTGTGTTGAGTGTTGACATGATGTGTGCATCGTTGCCGCCACCGTCACCGAGAGTGACGTGTTCGTTTACTGGGTGCGCTGGTTTCCATGCATGCGGTTGGTCGTTAATAAAGTCAGTCCGTAGACGTGCGGTGTATGGGGCACGGAACTGCATAATTGTTCATCCTGGGCTCCCGTCCCGTCTCGTCCTTCCCGTGCTGCTCGCCACAATATCATCCGGCGCACACAGCTTTTGGCCGTGTTCTATAAGATATTCGAGAATACTCCGGGAGCTCCGGCAGAAGACTTAGGGCTCTATATCTAAATGATATAATAGAATATATAGACATCTATAATAATATTATATATAATATCACGGCCAAAAGCTGTGTGCTCCTCCAGACTATATTATGAATCTCAAACGACTGCGTCAGGTTCTCCGATGGCTCTGGTTCTTCCACTTCCACATCAATCTGAAGTAGACAGATTAATGTGGAAGTGGAAGAACTAGAGTCGTCGGAGAACCCGATGCAGTCGTTTGAGATGATATTATGAATAAACGACTGTTCTCCGACGTCTCTGGTCCTTCCACATCAATCTGAAGTTGCAGTTCAATTTGGACTTCAGAGAGTCAAAGCCAACATTTCTTCCCCCAATTCAATCTCCACCATGGCCGAGAATCAATACACGGGTCTTATTTTGCAAACCCGCACCTGAGAATTACATTCCACACCCGACCAGACCCGCTATACATTGATACCGACGCCCGAATCGCACCCGAAGGAAAGTTAGACACATTAGATGGAACGCCAGGGAATTACACTATCTGGTGTTTGGCGTGGTGCTTTAGATTGCTGTGCAAAAAAGCACATCATCCACTGTGGACGGTTTTAGTTGACTCCGCTGCTCCTGTATAACATCTCCAGCACCGGAGAGGTCTCGCTCGCAATCGCAAAACCCGTGATCGACCCTCACTGTTCAGGCGTCCGACCCAACCGGCATCCGTGTCCGACACAGTACATTATTTTTCCCCCGCTTCATCCAAATTGTGCGGGTCACCCGTCGGGTAACCAAACGCGCGCAGGACTCGTTCGCCATAGATAACCCCCACTCTGGCCGAGATAACCCCCACTACGAGTCTTTACTTGTTGTGGAAGTAGCAGAAACATAGGCGTCAATTCCGCTGGGGACGCGTCCCCACCAGTTTTCATCAAGATTCATTTTTTACCCACCACTTGTAAAAATATAAAAACTTGAGTTGAATTATTATGGATTACTACACGGCTCTTCTCAATGCTGTAGACTGCTCCATTCACTTGCATGGGCCTTCCCAATGTTCAGCTGTAAATTATTTTTGTTTATTACATGGCTCTCCTCAATGCCGTGGAATGCTCACGTCCAGCATATTTGACCACTGTCAAGAAAGTGGATTTTTTGCCTCTGATACACGTAATCTGTATCACTCCGCAGTCCAGTAATTTATCAACCCCAGCGTATTCGGTTGCTAAGCGACGTCAACGACTTTGGCAAACTATTCTTCTGCTGATCAACGCTACGAATGATTACAAATACATTGTAAAAAGACACTGTGAAGTTATTTTTTCGTTTTGGCAAGTAGCCAATACTAAAAATACCAATACTCTTTGGCTGGGATGCAATGATGAGGCATCAGACAATCAAGTCATTTTAGCCTGAATACATAGGTAAAAAGCACCAGAGCAGGTTGCTAGTACCATGGACAGTATCAGAACGATAAACTGTTGAACTAAATGGATATGGTAGGCTACACCACGGGACGCATCTGCAGACCACTGCTACATGAATAAAGGTAAGACGCAATACTTATTGCTTAAGATTTATGGTGCTGTGGCGAGGTCTTTTGTGCTTTTTGCACTCAAATGGTCAGCTGTTTTAACTTGCAATTGATAATCGGTGGAGTCAGTCTCTTGTTGACACAAACCGACTTTTGGTCATTCTTGCTTTGCATGAATTCTGGAATAATTGTGGGGGGGAGTGCATGAGTTTTGGTCAGAATGCCTGATGTAGGCTAGATTGGATGGAATGCGTGTTGTGAATTGAGAACAGCCAGCTCATGATGTGATACAGCGTTCAGCTGTGCAATAAATATTTTTTTCTTTTTCAATCTTGACGACTTTTGTAGTGCTGTGTGTAGCCACAAATTTGGCCCTTCTGAACTTAAACACGCAGTTTATTTCCTTTCCTAGCTCCTCTTGTTTATGTTGGTAGCTTAGCCATGTCATGTCACGTTGTCAACATTGGATACATGGAGCAGAACATAGTGGGTCATATGCTTTTTGGAAACGTTTTCTTCATGAAACGTGCCAGACTGATTTTGTATACATTTTATTCCTTAGTGATTAGCTACCTGGGTATGCCGTCTTTCAGAACCTTTCATTAGCTGCACTAAAGAGAGAAAGAATAGTGCATCCTCATTGTATCCAGCACTTCTGAAAATGCACTTCCGAATGCGTCTCTGTCCCCAGCACATTTCAAACCAAACTATGATGACCAGAGATGTCCGAGAACCGATGCAGTCTTTAATTCATAATATTATCCGGAGGCACACACAGCTTTTGGCTGTGATATTATTTATTATATTATATTATATAGATACCTATATATTATATTATATCATATTATTTAGATATAGAGCTCCGGGAGTCTTCAAACGGCAAAAATTATTTCTCCTCCATGCTGCTGTTTACGCTGGACTGCAGGGAGTGAACGCTGATTGGCTGTTATGTTACGTCCCTCAGGGAGTGAACGCTGATTGGCATTGTGGGAGCTGTAGTCTTCAATCCGCAAGCGCCAAAAAGTCACTGTCTGCCTTTTCTCGGTCAAGAAGGCACGAAAGTTGAAATTTATGTTATTATTCGACAATATATATGACCCACTTTCAATACAGATTCATGTCTCCACCGGTGAAATTCTCCTTTAAAGGGCTGAACGTTTTGATAGTTGAATAGTTTCTGTAGCTGAAAGTTTGCAGGAGTAGTTAACTGCACAAAAAACGGAATAAAGAAAACTTAAGAGGATCGGTAGATGTGCTTGTTGTATCAACCACACTAATAAAGAAAACTTAAGAAGAACAGTAGATGTGCTTGCAGTAGCAACCACACTAACTAGGGAAGATTCCACACGTTGACTCTGGATCATGTGGTACATGAAGTCCATGTGTTCATCCAGGTTAAATGTAGAGGTAGAACTTTACCTCATCAGCTTACCTAAATACACTGCTGAATCTGTCACCATGAACCTGTTGTGGTTGATCCCTTGCAAACTGCCGTCCCTCTGTTCCCTCGGGCTGAAGAACCTCTACTCACACACACACACACACACACACACACACACACACACACACACACACACACACACACACACACACACACACACACACACACACACACACATTTGAAGACCCATCAATAGAGTTAACTTGGTTATAGCACTTGGTTCATTAGATAATGTTCTAATGCTGCTCACGGCCTCCAAGGAGCAGTTGCTCTGCTCCATGCAGAGGCTACGGAGGGACCAGATGAAGTTGAAGGTTAGAGGGTCAGTGTGTTCCCAGCAGCTGACCAGCATGCGGACCCGCACCCGCCGCAGGATCAGGGCGTCGCGGATCAGGCCGTCGATGCGAGACCAGTACCTAAAAAAGATGCACACACATATACATGTGTGACGACCGCACCATTCTTGGGCCCAGTTTCCCAAAAGCATCGTTAGCCTAAGTGGTTTGTGAAATTCGTTGTACGAGCATCAGACAGTTTACACACCGTTTCCCGAAAGCATCGCAAAAAAAAAAAATATATATATATATTTATATATATTTATAAATATATATATATATATATATTTTCTTTTTTAGTAATTGGAAATACAAGGTACCTGTAGCAAAGCAGCAGCTTCTCTTGTTTCTTTTTTTTTTAATTTTCGCGTAGCTTCTCTACTTAGAGTTCGCCGTTGCTCCATATTTACATCACAATGACTTGTTCGTGACCTGTTCGTGACCGATCTGAAATTCACAAACTGAAATAGTGCCCCCTAGTGACCTTTTTTCTTTATTTTTTACTCAGTAGTAATAGGCCTACTATTGCTGTTTTCGCTTGAATTTTTGTATTTCTCTACTGATTGCTTCGACAATGCAACATTAAAAGTTACTAACAGTGACTTCATATAGAAGCTCTGGCTTAGGGCCCCCCTGAGCGCTTGGGCCCCTGGGCCTGTGGCCGGTATGCCTGTGCGGTAATCCACCCTTGCCTACAGAGCCCATTTCAGCACCGTGTCGTGGACAGTTACAAGCCTACGAACATTGTTAGAGCAGTGCACGTGCGTTTATGTTAAGAGGAGTTTTGGGAAATGCACTGATTCTTTTTACAAATGTTCGAAAGATCATTCATGAGAATGTTCGTACGAGCGTGGATCCATTGTTATCAGGAAACTGGGCCCTGGCTGGTTTGGCTGTTGTGGTTCTGTTGTGTTTCACTAGTGTTTCCCTTGTGTATCATGTGAGTTCTTGTTGTGTTTCACTAGTGTTTCCCTTGTGTTTCATGCGGGATCTTGTTGTGGTTCACTAGTGTTTCCCAATCTTGATATCTTGGATGTTAGCTGTACTATAAATCTGCCTGCATGTCAAACACCAACCCCATCTTTAGGATGTTAGCTGAGGTTTGCTGATTCAAAACAACAACAATAAACTTAAGGGGACTTCGGCCACCAACAGGTCAGAAGAGCCTTTGTCCCGATGTTTCTTACCGCACACACAAACACACACACACACATACACACACACACACACACACATACACACAAACACACAAACAGACACACACTCTCAATGAAACATGCTTCAGTAGTTCAACATTATAAGCCCTAACTCTCTGTTTGTATCCTCTGTGGGCGGAGCAGCAGATCTGTGAGTGCTGACCTGTGGGTGCCGCTCTTCAACAGGGGCAGGTAGTCAGTGATGGAGATGTAGAGGAAGCTGTGTGCCTCCTGTATGACCCGGCTGATGGCCTCCAGGTCACTGCTGCGGTCCCTGGGGATCAGCAGGCTGGGGGAGGTCTGGGAGCGGAGCAGAGGGTGGGTTCAACAATGTGCACCGTACACCATCACACTGTGCTACACACTACACTGTCAAACTATGCTACACACTGTACACCATCACATTCTGCTACGAATCGTGCACCATCACACTCTGCTACACACTGTACACCACCACACTGTGCTACACACCATACACCATAACACTTTGCTACACCTGTTCATCACCTTCATTCTGGCCTCCTTGCACAGGCTCCCAGTTGTTTTTAGGATTCAGTTTAAAGTTGTATCATTTGTTTTTAAGGCACTTAATGGGCTGGCCCAAACCTATATAACTTACCTTGTAAAGCCCCACTCATTCCAAAGGTCCCTTAGATCCTCAAAGAAAGGGGATTTAGCGCTCACGGCTAAAACAGAGGGGTGATAGAGCCTTTGCAGTTGCTGCTCCACATCTGCAAGACCATCTCCCGTTGGATACTAGATCTGCCCCCTCAATATCAGCCTTCAAATCCAGGCTCATTTTCTGTATTTCTGTGTTGTGTGCCCTGAAATTGAAGGTTTCCTTTTATTTATGTTTTATATAATTACGACTATTGGTCCAATGGGTTTTTTGTATTATTTGTCTTTTTAGTTATCCACTGTACAGCACTTTTGTCAGTTATGCTGTGTGTAAATGTGCTTTATAAATTAAACAAACTTACTTACTTTGCTTTACTACACACCGTACACCATCACACTGTGCTACACACAGTACACCATCTGAGAACAGCAGGCTAAGTAATATTGAACATAGGTCACTTTTGACCTATAGATGCAGCATAACTTGTGTACATACACATGTGACTTGAACTGCAGATATGTTTGTGCAGGTGTAACTTGCACACACATAAACGTGTGTGTGTTTATGTGTTTGCGAGTACATGTGTGTGTGTGTGTGTGTGTGTCGGCGCGTTTGTTTACACTCATTCACATCCCTTAAATCCCCCAGCAGCCAAGAGCAGGGCTAGAAAAAGTGCTGAAATCAATGAGAACTTTCCCTCGATATGAATGGTCAACATCTGTCACACATCATCCATTTTCTTCAGTGGAGATGCAAATTGCTTGATAATAAATTTTTATAAGATATAATTTTGTCACATTTAAGGTAAGATGACCCAGACTCTACTCTGCTCGTCACTGCCGAAAGATGATTGGATTCATGTCTCTACTTTTATAGTAAGTATATTTGAAACTAGGCAATGAAATAAAGCTGATGAACTAGTCAATTCAAATCGACTTATTAACCTTGGTAGCTGAAAGACTCCCAGTAAGACCTTGCTATACATTTCATTGATCAGCAGGAAAGTGTATGATCTCTGGGTCATGACTCACAGAGATGTAGGCCTGAGCTTTGGTGCTGTTCAGGGTCAGCTCCAGAGGAGAGTCTCGGTTGTAGAGCGCAAACACCCGCTTGGACCAGAAGGAGGGAATGAAGTCTTTGTACTGGAGGCCCCAGTACAGGCTGAACACCTTGTGCAGGTCCAGAGCCAGACAGCTGCAGTCGTACACCAACACTCCCAGCTCCTTCCTCTGAGGGGAGGTCACAGCACCTCATGTCAGAACACACAATATCTCACAGAGAGATTCACCTTGTCTCGAATCCACTTCATGATGGCAAATCATTTATATATAACTAATTTCTAGCAATACATGTACAAATGGTTAATTGTACTCCTTATTAATCAGACATACATTTTTAGCCAACAATCTAAAAGTTTGTTTATACATTTCTACCTCTCAGGCTGTCCCTTTAAACCCTGTCAAACAAGTCAGATGTTTAATGAGCCATCCAGGAAGCAGATGGAAGATTAAACGCTCTGATTATGGAAAGCACCAAGCCATGCATCTCCCCTATATTTTAAGCAGAACTAGTTAAGCAACTACAAACTACTGTTCGTTCAGAAAGGGAGAAGTATAGTTTGTGTGTTTTTGTGTGTGTTGGCGGGCATGTGTGCATGCGTGCATGCATGTGTGTGGGTGCGTGCACGGTGTATACCGTAGCCAGGGATCTCCAGTTCATTGTAGCGCTGCCGAAGTACAGGTGCTTCCTGTCCACCACCCAGAAGGAGGCATGGAGCTGACCTCTGATCAGAGCTGTGGTGTTCAAATAGTGGATATCAGCACCTAGAGGGAGAGGGGGGAGGAAAGAGAGGGGGTCAGGGGCGGAGAGAGAGAGAGGGGGAGAGGGAGGGAGGAGGAGAGGGAGGAAGGAGAGAGAGAGACAGAGAGAGAGGGAGGGAGAGAGGTACAGGGGCGAGAGAGAGGGAGGGAGAGAGCGAAAGGGGGGAAAGAGAGATAGGGAGAAGCAGAGAAGTAGAAAAGAAGGAAAGCACATGTGCAAGGGGAGGAGAGTGAGATCGAGAGAGAGAGGGCTCTGTGTGTCTTCCAGTATGTCTCTCTCTCTCACACACACACACTCTCCTTTGAGTCTCTCTTTGTCTCTCTCTGTCTTCCTTTGAGTCTCTCTCTGTCTCTGTCCCTCTGTCTTCCTGTGTGTCTCTCTCTGTCCCTCTTCCTTCCTGTAGGTCTCTTTCTGTCCCTCTGCCTTCCTTTAGGTCTCTCTCTGTCTCTCTGTCTTCCTGTAGGTCTCTCTCTGTCTCTGTCTTTCTATGTCTGCCTGTGTCTAGCTGAATCCACACTTCTGTGTACCCCAAGTTCATGAAAATCCATGACGAGACTCTTGTTGCCTGCATTTACACTTCCACATTACGCGTGTCCATAAAGGCGGCGGCGCAGTGGTTCCAACCCCAGGTGTACATGAACCCATGAGCAAAGGAATTAAAACACGAGACTGCACCATGGAAAATATGTTGATATATATAAATATATATCCTGTGACATAGTTGTTGCCAAATCCTTCAAATACAAAGCTGAATAGCGACTGGTGTATCGCAACCAACTGAAACTCCAGTGACAAGGTCCAATGCTACACTCCACCTCGGTGGCCGCAACACTCCACCAATTGCATCTATTGGGCTCCTCCAGGGTGGGGGTGTTGAAAGATGGGTTTATTGTAAAGGTTTGTTGATAATGATACATAGCCTGGTGCCCCATAATACCATCTAGGAGAACTCTCCTGTGTGAGTGTGTATTGATAGCTGGTTTAGGCCCTAGAGTATAGACCCTCCCTAAGACACCCTCCCTAAGAAACGCAGGGAGATTCACAGGGTGCTGGACAGTATCGTGGGAATGTTGAGAGTGAGCCCTCACCAAGTCTGGCCAGCATGCTGAGTTCAGTTGAGTCTGTGTCCTCACTGGAGATCTTCAGCTGGACACCCCTGGCCTTCAGCCCCTGTAGCCTGGTCAGCAGAGCCCTGCCCTGTGAAAATACAGCACAACGGAGCCTCACTCTCCCTGTTCTCACGGCCCGGGAGCAGCACTAGACGAGGTGGTCTGAAGGTTACATTGTCAATGTGGATTGTTGCATATGTATTATCTGGTGTTCTAACAAACACACATGCACGTATACACACACACACACACACACACACACACATACACACAGACACACGAGTAGTTGGTAGGTTATTTTACAAGTGCTGCATCCTTTACAGGCACCAACCACACACAGTAAATCATTGAGTTTTATTTCCTTGTAAGCGATTGCTCCTAGTGGATGCTTTTTGTGTGTGTGTGTGCGTGTGTGTGTGTGTGTGTGTGTGTGTGTGTGTGTGTCTGTGTGCTATGTGTGTGTGCTGATTAAACACGTGGGCAGATCAGAGGGTGGAGGATGTGGAGACGGTGTCCTCATGGGGGCTGTGAAGCTTCCATACCTGCAGGGACGCCCACTGGAAGCTGGCCTCGTAGTCTGAGGAGTTGAGCAGCCAGACGGGGGAGACGATCTCCAGCGAGCGCATGGCGCGGTCCAGCAGGTCATGGAGCCCCGCCGTGAGGGGCAGGTAGGTAGGGGCGCTGGGAGGGAAGGACACGTCCTCCGGGATGTTTTCCACCAGAACGACCCTGTTCAGACAAAGGTCAAAGGTCAACCACATAGAGGAGAAAAATTAAAAAAAAACAGTAGTTTTATTTATGCTGTGACAATGATGGATAAATGAAAAAGCAGATGAATGATATTTAGATGAAGTCTTTGCTAATGGAAAAGTGGTACAGGGATATGCATTGGGCATCTTGAATCTGAACCACTCTGTCTCAGAGGAGGCTCCACCTTTGGCCCCTGTTCCGGCAGCAGGGCCCCCGGGGAGGCCCCTACCATGGACCTGGGCAGCAGCGGAGCTAAGGTGAGCCCGGTGTGATCAGATCACACAGATCCTGTGAGCTGTCCTCTGAGCCGGAGTAGACTCAGGAACTTTACCCCGGTGTCAGCTACCAGCCAGCTTCTGGCTGCGCTCTGTCACTTAGCCAGAGTATCCCACCACTTCAGTCAAAGGTCTACTCATCCTTTAGTTGGATCAGGAAAAAGTGAGAGACAGGCTGTATGCTCTGTGTGCTTCATGAGGGACACATGATATTAAAGGTTAATGTTAAGGCTGACAAAATGTTTAATCTCCTCCTCTCATCATTAATTTCTGCCTTATAAACTAAAATGATGGCATACTTTAAATAGTAGCATAGAGAAACATAATATGTTGTTGATGGAAAATGTAACAAAGGTTTGTGTGTGTGTGTGTGTGTGTTTGTGTGTGTGTGTGTGTGTGTGTGTGTGTGTGTGTGTGTGTGTGTGTGTGTGTGTGTGTGTGTGTGTGTGTGTGTGTGTGTGCGTGTGTTTGTGTGTGTACACTGAGATTCCCTTGGCACCTTTTGTCTCCTGGATTTTTCTTTGACTTATTTTTTTATTAAATGATACTTAACAGAGCAGATAATTACAGTCGGTTGGGGTTGCTCTAATTCTTCAAAGATGGCACCGCTGGAGTGTGTAGAAGTAGGACCCAAGTCATACATTAATCAAATAATGCCTGCCATCGATTACACTTGTTCTTCTTACAATCCATTTTGCTTCGTTTTGTGTTGCATGATAACACATACAATAAATATATAACATATTTGGTAAGATATAAATATCTATGCTATGTGTAGGCTACATGCTATATGCAGTTGTTAACTCTTCACCAAGCGATTTTCATTCTGTCTGCTACTGTGTTATTGAATATATTATGTAAATATCCCTGGCGAGGATGATCCTCCTCTGCAAGGCGCTCTGAGGCCGAGGACACCAATCCCAGATTGGTCAAGCCAATCAGGGACTGTGTCTTAGTTGATGACGTGAACGGGCCAATCAGGGCCCGTCTTTCTATTTGGTCACCTACCCGGTAGCGGGTCAACCAACGCTCTCGATCAGAGATCAGACTCCCTGCTCTCTGTCCAGTCGAGCTTTCCAGGCTCAGAGGAGGTCAGAGGAGATGAGATTAATCCTGTGGCGCTAGAAGACTGTTGCACAGCGGCCTTATGGTGCTCTGAGGCGGATGGATCCCCACAATCATCACTATGATATCATCAGTGATTTTGGGGGCACATCCTCATAGGATCTCCTGTGATTTACAGGTCAGCTTCTCCTTTAAACAAAGGAAGTGGGAGAGAGCATGACTACTAATAGTTGAATGGGGTATGATGTCAGTATGCAGCCGCAGATCCTGCCCTCCTGTCCCACTTTCCACTCCTTATTAACACCAGGGGTCACATGACTCGCTTAAACAAGGCAGAACTCGTTCCAATGGAAAGTTACAGTCCAAGACAAGAAGGATTCATAATCACAGATTTGCCCTGCTGGAGAGAGGAGTGCTTGTGACACAGACATCTGGGTTAATTTGCTTCTATTGTATTTCGCACAGATTAAAGACCAACTCTGTTGGCAAAGCAGCAGTTGTCTCCCCACTCATCATTTGGAAAATACACAACGTAAAATTAGCAGAGTCAAGAGTAGGCCGGCTACATAAACTTGATGATTCTCAACTGAAACTAACTTAGATTGAAGTCAACATGAGAGGGATAGAAAACTGCTGTGTTTTGCTGTGTTATGGTACACTGAATGCATGTTATTATACAATGAATAAAGGAATGACAAAATATACATTTTGGAGCTGGTCAACTACTTTCCGTCCTGTGGGAAAACCAAGACAGCTGAATGCTACGACACAGGTGCTCATGGTGCCTGGATTCTGTCTGTGGAGGCTTTGAGCAGGACGCCAGGTCAGAGGGCCGATCTGTGGTTTTTAGAGCCAACAGCATGATTCATGCAGAAGGGATTCAAGGGCCCATGGCCCTGAGGTTCCTCCTTCAGGCTCTCTCCTCTCACAAGGGACATTTACATTTAGGGCATTTAGCAGACGCTTTTATCCAAAGCGACTTACAATAAGTACATTTGTCATAAGAAGTGAAACAATATATCGCTGTCGGTACAGTAAAGATGTTCATAGAATCAAGTGCAAGTACTAACAATTGCTAGGATAACCCATTCCTCATATACAGCAGTGATAGCAGCTACTACAGCAGATGCGGCACAATTAAGTACTATGAATAAGTACAACGTGCACTAATTGCATACAATAAGTGCGTACATTTAGTGGCAGGACGTACAACATACAATGGTGGGCGGAAGGGACTGGATGGCTATGCAGAGTCTAGATGAACTCTGAACAGGTGAGTTTTTAGTCTTTTGCGGAAGCTGGTGAGCGACTCTGAGATCCTGACATCGTCATGGAGCTCGTTCAACCACTGAGGTCCCAAAACAGAGAAGAGTTGTGACTTCGCTGATCGACCTTTGCATGCTCTTAGCAATGGCGGTACCAGACGTCCAACTGAGGTAGTTGAGCGGAGGGATCGAGCTGGGGTGTGTGGCTTGACCAACGCTTGGAGGTAGGCAGGGGCAGTTCAATCGACCGCCTTGTATGCCAGTACCATCATCTTCAATCTGATGCAAGCTACTACAGGGAGCCAGTGGAGGTCCCAGAAGAGGGGGGTCACATGGGAGAACTTAGGTAGATTGAACACGAGGGGCGCTGCCACATTCTGGATACGCTGCAAAGGTTTAATCACAGAGGCAGGGAGTCCAGCCAGGAGCGAGTGGCAGTAGCCGAGGCAGGAGATGACCAGTGCTTGGACTTGGAGCTGAGCTGCTTCCCTTGTGAGGAAGGGCTGGATCCTGCGGATGTTGGTAAGTGCAAATCTGCAGGATCGGGCCACCGCCGTGATGTTTGCGGTGCAGCATAACTGATTGTCCAGTACCACACTGAGGTTTCTGGCAGTTGGAGAAGGAGATAAAGTGATGATCTCAACAGTGACCAGTAAGTCCATGTTTGGGCAATCTTTCCCTTGCATTAGGAGGAGCTCAGTCTTGTTGAGGTTAAGCCTCAGGGGATGAGCAGTTGTCCAAGTGCTGACGTCTGCCTGACATTCAGATATGCGTGTTGCAGTCAGGGCTTTGTTAGAGGAGGGGAAAGAGAGAATCGTCAGCGTAGCAGTGATAGGAAAAGCCATGTGATGTAATTACAGAGCCCAGAGATCTAGCATAGAGGGAGAACAGAAGGGGCCCCAGTACAGAGCCTTGAGGAACACCAGTGTCAAGCATGCAAGGTTTGGACCAGGTTTGGACCATAACATGGAAGGAGCCATTCCATGTTACCTGATAGGTGCGATTCGTCAGTTAGGATGAGAACCAGGAAAGGGCAGATTCAGCAATGCCAAGTTCGGCGAGAGTGGCAAGGAGGATCTGATGGTTCACTGTGTCAAATGCTGCAGACAAGTCAAGGAGAGTGAGAACCGATGAGAGGGACGAGGCTCTGGCAGCACGGAGGGACTCAGTCACCGCAAGGAGAGCCGTGTCAGTGGAGTGTGCCTTCTTGAAACCTGACTGGTGAGGGTCAAGCAGGTTGTTAGATGAGAGATAGGAGGACAGTTGGTTAGCGATGGCACATTCCAGTGTTTTAGAGAGGAATGAAAGAAGAAATACAGGTGTATAGTTCTGGATGTTGGTGGTGTCAAGGGTCGGTTTTTTGAGGAGAGGCTTTATTCGGGCAGTCTTGAAAGACACTGGAACAATGCCTGAAGTGAGGGAGGATTTGATAAGCGCGGTGAGAAATGGCAGGATGTTGCTCGAGACGGCCTGGAGAAGTAAGGAAGGGATAGGTTCAAGGGGGCAGGTGGTGGCATGGTTAGAAGTAACTATTCTGTTGACCTCTTTGGAGGTGAGAGGGATAAATTGGGTGAAAACAGAGGTGGGGATGGGTGGAGGGAGGATGGTGGCAGAGAAAAAAGAGGAGCTAATGTCCTTCCCCTTCTGGGAAGAGTAGGTAACGAAGTCATCAGCAGTGAGGCAGGAAGGAGGTAGAGGGGAAGAAGACATGGAAAACAGTTTCCTGGGGTTTGAGGCGGAGGAGTTGATTTTGGTCCGGTAGAAGGCAGATTTGGCTGTTGACACAGTAGAGGGGAAATCTGAGAAGGTAATGAAGGCAGAACAGTTGAGGCAAACGTAGATGGAGAGAGAGATTTCCGGTTACGGCGGGTGTTGACAATGTGAGGAGGGAGGGAGAGGACTTCAAGGCGAGAGAAAAAGCAACAAAGTGATGGTCAGACACAGGGAGCTGGGTAACAGAGAGAGCCGATGTGAATATCTTGTGAATATCAGGTCAAGTTGGTTTCCAGCCCTGTGTTTGGGAGGAGAGGGGAGAGTGATAAGTCAAAGGTGGCGAAAAAGTTGGTTAATTAAAGTGAGTGCAACTTCTCTGGCAGGATGTTGAAGTCACCAAGGATAACAGGTGGTCTGCCATTTTCTGGAAAGCAGCTGAGAAGGGCATCCATCTCGTTGTAGAAGTCAAGAAGGGGACCTGGAGGACGGTAGATCACTACAACGAAGAGCTTGATAGGAAGGGTGACAGTGACAGCGTGGAGTTCAAATGCAGTTCTGGCCAAGTGTTATATTGGAAGGACCTGGTAGGACCACTTCGGCGAGATGAGGAGTCCAGTCCCTCCTCCTCGCCTCGATGGTCTTGGGGTGTGTGAGAATGAGTAGACGTTGGAGAGGGCAGCAGGAGTAGCAGAGTTCTCTGGAGTAATCCAAGTCTCTGTCAGGGCCTGGACGTGGAGGGTCATGAGAGATGCGTAGACCGAAATAGAGTCTGCTTTCTTGACCACTGATGGGCAGTTCCAGAGTCCTCCCATCACTTCAAGGTCAGTGTAGGTAGGGGTCGGTGGGTGTCACAGATCGGATGGGTTGCTATGCCAAGCAGAGGATCTATGGTGGCATCTTCTATGAGTAGAAATCCTGACGATGATTGAAGTACGACACATAGCTACAATAGGGGTGGCTTCCCTTGTCTTCCTCGAGGGACTCCCACAGAGAGACTCCCCTAGTCTGTTTCCCTGGTCTTTGTTTGAAGGGTCCAGCTGACGCCAATAATAACTAGCCTTTAAATGCACAAGTGAGCTCAGGCAGCCTTAGCTCCACCCAACAATCAAGCCTATTGTTGTCGCCTTGTGACTGAAACCAGAATCAACAACCTCTTACTAACAGCAACAACAACAACAGCAGCAAGGTTAGGGTAAGGGATAATGTTAGGACCCCCCGGAGGGGGTCTTTGGAGGAAGGCGCTCGGTCCAGGGGTCCCCAGCGAGAGCCACTGGGCTGCAGCCGCTCCGTGGTACTCAGCTCACCTGCAGGTCCTGCTGCAGTTTTCCTCTGTGATGCCGTCCTCGTCTTCACCCCAGATGTCCACGGCTGAGAAGATGAGCGCCACCAGGACGGCGAAGCAGCAGACCAAAGCAAAGATCATGATGCATTTCTGCTGAGACTGCAGGAGAAAAAAACATATAAAAAATAGCATTGAATATCTTGGTCTTTTATTTATTTATTTTGTTGCCCGGCAACGTGACATTCAAACAAAGCCAAAGAGCCTTCCCCTTGGCCTCTGTGCGATGGCCGCATTAGCTGACTACCCTCCCCATATTTAGTGCAATGCTCAGAATGGCATAAAACATGAGAAAGAGGACACTTGGAGTATCAGAGAGAGAGAGAGGGAGAGAGAGACAGAGACAGAGACAGAGACCAGTTGTATACAGTTGCCTCGAAAAAGCGCCATGTGGCCATGTCGCCAACAGAGGTGTATCGTGTGACCAACAAAGTTTGATAAAGTGTTGAAGAAGACACAGAAACAGCTGTTCCTCAGGACAGATACGGCTGTTCCTCCAGACAAATACAGCTGTTCCTCCAGACAGAACAGCTGTTCCTCAGGACAGATACAGTTGTTCCTCAGGACAGACACAGCTGTTCCTCACGACAACTACAGCTGTTCCTCAGGACAGATACAGCTGTTCCCCCAGACAGATACAGCTGTTCCTCAGGACAGATACAGCTGTCCCTCAGGACAGATACAGGTGTCCCTCCAGACATCTGTTTAATAATAATAATAATAACCCAATAATAAAAACAATAATAATAATAAAGAGAGAGAGAGAGAGAGACAGAGACAGAGACAGAGAGAGAAACATGTTGTATACAGTTGCCTCGAAAAAGCGCCATGTGGCCATGTCGCCAACAGAGTGTATCGTGTGACCAACAAAGTTTGATAAAGTGTTAAAGAAGACACAGAAACAGCTGTTCCTCAGGACAGATACGGCTGTTCCTCCAGACAAATGAAGCTGTTCCTTATGACAGATAAGGCTGTTCCTCGAGACAGATACAGCTGTTCCTCCAGACAGAACAGCTATTCCTCAGGACAGATACAGCTGTTCCTCAGGACAGATACAGCTGTTCCTTACGACAAATACAGCTGTTCCTCACGACAGATACAGCTGTTCCTCCAGACAGATACAGCTGTTCCTCAGGACAGATACAGCTGTCCCTCATGACAGATACAGGTGTTCCTCCAGACATCTGTTTAATAATAATAATAATAACAATAATAATAACTATAATAATAATTATAATAATAATTCAATCAATTTTATTTTTGGTGCATTGCAAGTAACCCAAGGTCACCTTATATAGAGTAAAAAGTTCTGAATAATCTCAGTCTGTTGATGGGTTTGACGGGGGGTCCGGTGTGGAGGGCATTGCAGTATTCTATGCGGGAAGTGACAAATGAGTGAACCAGGATTTCGGTGCTGGATTGGGACGGTGATGGGCGCAGCCTGGAGATGTTTCGGAGGTGGAAGAATGCAGTCCGGGTGATGTTTTGAATGTGAGGTGCAAATGAGAGGGTGCTGTCCAGAATGACTTGGGGGAAGAATGGAACAGGGAAACTGCAGATGATGATGGGTGGGGCAGGGGTGTGTTTTGGTTTGGTGAGGGAGGATTTGGAGTCGATGAGCAGGGCCTCGGTTTTATTGCGATTGAGCTTCTGGAAGTTCCTGCTCATCCAGCTCCGGATGTCTTCCAGGGAGGTGATGTGGGAGGTGGGAGGGATGGCGGCGTTTGGTTTGGAGGATATAGACCTGTGTGTCATCGGCGTAGCAATGAAAGTGGATCCCATGATGATGGAGGGTTGTGCCCAGGGGGAGGAGGTAGATGATGAAGAGGAGTGGACCCAAGACTGACCCCTAGGGGACACCCAATGAGACACCCGAACAACTAGACTTGTGGTCCATTATTTGCACGAATTGTTGGCGGACAGTGAGGTACGATATAAACCAGCAAAGTGCAGCACCAGTGATCCCAATTCCAACCAGGCGGTCCAGGATTAGTGTGTGGGAGATAGTGTCGATTACTGCTCTGAGGTCGAGGAGGATTAGAATGGTAAGTAGTCCGGAGTCAGCTGCACGGAGGAGGTTGTCAGTCATTTTGACCAGGGCTGTTTCAGTGCTATGTTTTGGACGGAAACCGGATTGGAAAGGTTTATGGAGGTTGTTTGTGTCGAGGTGGCACTGTAGTTGTGTGGAAACCACCCTTTCAGGTGTTTTTGAGATGAAGGGGAGATTAGAGATGGGCCAGTAAAGGTTGAGGTCAGTTGGGTCAGCACCAGGTTTTTTCAGGATGGGGGTAATAGCAGCCAGTTTGAGAGTGAGGGGTACAGTGCCAGTGGTGAGGGAGGAGTTAATTATGTTGGTGATCATGGGAGAAATGGATGGCAGACAGACTTTGACAAGGGAGTTGGGAAGGGGATCAAACTGACAGGTCGTGGCTTTGGCTTTGCGGATAGGTTCAGAGATGTGATGGGGTGAAGTTAGGTTCAGAGATGTTCTGGGGTGAAGTCGGCGAGGGAGCTGATAAGAGGTTGGCCTGAGCTGATCATCCGGGTCGAGGGTTTGAGGAGGTGCAGGATGAGGCCAGTTGTTGGTGAATGTTTTCTATTTTAGAGCTGAAGAAGTCCAGGAAAGCTGACTGTACTTGACTGTACTTAAAATTCCGTCCAGAGCCTCTTTGGTGTATCGCAATCATTTGAAATGTAATGGTGTTGTGCAAGCTGTGGTGGGGGGGGTCCTGGAGAAGGTCCTGAGACGTAACATCTCCGTTACTGAGTACCAAAGCAGCAGAGTTGCACTTGTCAGAGTCAAACACAGCGCAATCCAGAGGAACAGTTTAAAAGTCCACATGAAATAAGATGGTCAGCGATGTAGTCCAGCAGTAGATGGTCCAGGGGATGAAGCCACAGAACCAGCGCGGTGGAGATAGAGGAATGAAGCGTGTAGGTTGTAGCTTTGCTGGAGATGGGGAAACAGCTGAGCCACGCCGGGGATTAGCAGCAGGCTAGCCAACCGGCAAACGAGCACCCTCGGGGCATACCGGGCATTGGTGTGTCGGGGATGCAGCGTCCTCCATGTTGACAGCAAAGGTAAGCGTCCGGGAGAGCTGGCAGGATGCCAGCAGACCAGTCTCATCAGGCGTGCTTCGTAGGGCATGCCAGAGCAGGCTATCCAGCAAAAGAGTGCAGAGAGGTGTCCCAGGAGTCCCGTGCAGGTCAGCCTTGTATAGGCGAAGCTAGCTCAGAGGCTAACCGGTGGCGAGATAGTAGCAGCAGACAGGTAGAGACTGTTTAACTGGTGTTTCAGTGTTGCACAGTGTTAGATTGAAAGGGCCGAACTAACATATGGCTTTTAAGTCGAGTTCATACACAATATAAGCAACAAAATAGGAAAATATCGCAAAAATAGCAAAAACAGCGGAGGAGGCGCGGGAGCAGCTTACCACCGGTCCAAGGCAAGCAGAGCAGCACGCAGGATTTTTTCTCACTCTCAAATCCTTTCTCCCTCTTACATCTTTGTAAACATGCATATTCCCCTTAGTTACTACTTACTTGCTCTGTCTAATCTGAAACAACTTCTGGATACAGCCTGGAACTATCCTGTTTTTGACTTATACATTATTTGCATTGTTTTGAACTCCACTAAGTCTCTATATTTAAGTGCATTTCAGTTTAGAAATAATTTATTGATTGGTTAAAGATATTCTGCTCTGTTAATGATTCTGATTGACCTCCTTTGTAAAATAAAAAAAGGGGTTGTAACTGTTTTGTACGTGTTTCCCCGTATTTCCACACAGTATGTAATGTAGGGTTATATTAAGGAACAGTTCAAAATGTGTAATGATTTTGAATTGAGTACATCTTTTGTTTTATATAGTTTTGGAGTGGACATAGATACTTCTCTTTTCACTTGTTTTGTATTTTGTTTCTAGGGTCATTTGTGGTCTATGATCCCTCTTAAGATTTGTTTTCATACATTCAACATTGTCTATCATGATATTCATTTCATGTTTGATTTTTTTTGCATCCAAATATAATGAACTTAGTTTTCTTTAAGTTTAGAGACAGCTTATTAGTGTCAAACCATAGTTTTAGGATTCTTTCTCAACTGTATCCAAAAGCTACCTCAGATCACCACCAGAAAAAAAATAAATTGTATCAGCAGCGTTCAACCCGGTATCATGCGATTTCATGCTCATGCGCACGAACGTTGATCTATTGAATCTTGTCCCAGAGCACGATTGTCTGACTTTTTTCATGCTACACAGAAAGAAATGTAAACCAATGCATTCTGAATGGGAGCGTTTCTCTGATGTTTTTGTGCTACACAGAAAGAAATGTAAACCAATGCATTTTGAATGGGAGCGTTTTTCAGGAGAGAGAGCGAGAGAGAGTGTGCGCAGACGGTACAGTGCACCTTCTAGTTATATATATATATGTCAATATTTCAGATTTTTTAAGCAGACCTCCTCAAAAACTGAAACGAACTTGCCCGTCTCAGACAATTAACGTGCGCCACAAAACAAAAGAGAGAGAGAGAAAGAGAGAGAGGGAGAGAGAGAGAGGCTTCAGAAGGGGTGTGCGCAGATAGTACAGTGCACCCTCTAGTTCTATGTCAATATTTCCGATTTTTAGACAGACCTCCTCAAAAACTAAAACGAACGTGCTCCACAGAACACGCGTTTCTCAGACAATTGACGTGCTCCACAAAACGAAACGAGAGAGAGAGAAAGAGAGAGAGAGGGGGAGAGAGAGATAGAGAGGGAGAGAGGGAGAGAGAGAGAGCTAGAGAGAGAGAGAGAGATAGAGAGAGAGAGAGAGAGAGAGAGAGAGAGAGAGAGAGAGAGGCTTCAGAAGGGGTGTGCGCAGATAGTACATTGCACCCTCTAGTTATATATATGTCAATATTTCCTTTTTTGCATCTCCACAGAACGAAATGTAAACCAATGCATTCTGAACGGGAGCATTTCTCCGATGTTTTCGTGCTACAAAGAATGAAATGTAAACCAATGCATTTTGAATGGGAGCGTTTTTCAGACGAGAGAGAGTGTGGCAAACAGTACAGTGCACCCTCTAGATATATATGTCAATATTTCTGATTTTTTAAGCAGACCTCCTCAAAAACTGAAACGAACGTGCTCCACAGAACGCGCATTTCGCAGACATTATCGTGCTCAACAGAACGAAACAAGAGAGAGAGAGAAAGAGAGAGAGCGAAAGAGAGAGCGAGAGGCTTCAGAAGGGGTGTGTGCAGAGAGTACAATGCACCCTCTACTTATGTTTGTGTCAAAACAATAAATGCATCAAAGGGTAAATGCAGTGTACTAGGGATACTCCAATTTCCTCGTTTTTTTTACAGCAGACCACCTCAAAAACATTTTGTTCTCATGCTCATGAAAAGTAATCTATTGAATCGTGCCCCAGAGCACGAGTGTTTGAATTATTTTGTGCTACACAGACACACAAAACTTAAACCATTGCCTTTAAATTGGGATATTTTCTTCAACCACAGAAGGGGTGTGCACAGATAGTACAGTTCACCCTCTACTTATGTATGTGTCAAAACAACAAATGCATCAAAGGGTAAATGTAGTGTATTAGGGATACTCTGATTTCCCCGTTTTTTACTGCAGACCTCCTCAAAAACTTTTCGTTCTCACACTCACGCAAAGTAATCTATTGAATCGTGTCCAAGAGCACGATTGTCCCACATTATTCGTACTGCACAGAACGAATCATTTTGGATTGGAGCGTTTCTCAGAATATACACAGGTATATATATATATATATATATATATATATATATATATATATAGCCTATATATATAGATATATATATATCTATATATATATAGATATAGATATATTTATTATATACAGAGAGGCCCTCTTAAGCCCATGAGTTACTTGGCTCCGCAGTGCATCAGTGTCCCTCTCTATGGCTCCCTCTCTCTGTTTTCTACTGTGTTTCGAGAATTCATATCGATATAACGAGAAAGGATCTAATGATAACGGCAAGAGGCTCCATGGTCATAATAATTTAAATATAATTAAATTAAAGCTCCCATTCAGAATGCATTGGTTTACATTTCGTTCTGTGTAGCACGAAAAAAGTCGGACAATTGTGCTCTGGGACACGATTCAATAGATTAACGTTTGTGCGCATAAGCACGGAATCGCGTGATTCCGGGTTGAAACAACACATATTTCAACAATTTAGACACATTACAGATTACATTAATGTAGAGTAAGAATAATTTGGGTCAGAGTACTGAACATTGAGGAACCCTACATGTTACTTTCATTAAATTAGATTTGTCATTTCGTATTTGTATGTACTGCTCTCTGTGGTAAAGATAGTTACCAAGCCATGTGTGAGCTACCCCTTTAATGCCATATTTTTCAAGTTTTCTCATCAGTATTGTATGATCTATTGTGTCAAATGATTTTTTAAAATCTATATATACTCCTACTGTGAATTTTGATTGATGTTGATATTTCCTTGACTAATTCCATGACTGCCATTGTTGGATCGGTTTGATCTGAAACCATATGGGTGGTCACTCAGTAAGTTGGGCGTTTCTATGGAGTGATCCAGTCTAAGAACAAAAGGTTTTACTCATATTTTTGAAAAATAAGGAAGAAGAGAGATGGTATGATTTTTGCTATTTTCATTTTTTTGGGGAATATGCCCGTTTGGAATGATTGGTTACACATATGGGTTAACGTTTTTTCTATAGTTTCTATAATCATTTTACCTTATCTTATCTTACCTTATCGTTACAATCAGAAGACTTTTCATTTTTAAAGTTATTTACTAACTCAATCAACTATTCTTCCTCAATTCTCTTCAGAAAGATGGTTTTGGCATGAGTGCTGATGTCATCTCATACATCCTCCTTTACTTTTAGTTCCACAACATCCTCTGCTAGATTATAGCCGAAATTCACAAAATAATCATTCAATTAATTGACAATCTCTTTAGAATTGGTTGTGTTTTTTTCATTATGTGTTTTGAAGTGGTTTGAGTATACTGATTTGGCTGCACCATTTTTGATGATGTTGTTAAGCACTTTCCATGTACCTTGTACATTACTTTTGTGCTGATTCAATATATATTTATTTTCTGCATCCTTTGTTCTATATTTAAGTAATTATTACATAATATATTTATCTTTTTTCAGGTGTTTTCTAGTCCTCTGGTGACCCATGCCTTTTCTTCATATTTATGCTTACTTTGAGTTTGTGTTGGGCAGTGATAATCACAAAGGGTGGTAAGGGGGGACAGGAATTCCTCATAAGCTTTGTTTGGATAATTATTTGAATAAACATTATTCATGCTTTGTAAATTTAGAACCTCTGTAAGAGCCCTAATGGCCTTTGGTGTTCTCAAGCGGGCAAACAATTTGTGGGTATCAATATTTTTATGGGACTTGGAAGTGTCCTTAATTAGCAGTCCACCTACGACTCTGTTTACCATGTTATTGCTGAAAATATTATCTATTAATGTAGCACTGCCCTTGTTATTCTTGTTGGTTTTATGATAGTAGGAATTTGACATAAACTTTGCATTATGTCCATAAATTCTCTATTTGTAAACTGTGCATTACCAGCTAGGGCTTAGAGGCACGGGACTGGCGTTGTCTTTGTGCATCCTGTGGTTGTTTGTGTCAACCAGTTTGGTGTGGTGAGTGCGGCTCCAGCTTGAGCACACGTATTCAGCTGTGGAGAAGAACAAGGCTAGGGTAGTTCGACGGATGGTTGGTGGATTAGCGCCCCAGTTTCAGTTTACTAGTTTGCGCAGGATGTTGTTGCGAGTGTTGACCTTGGCTTTGGTGCCTGAAGGTCGGTTTTGAGAGTGTCCTGTCGAGTGTGACTCCGAGTTACACGGGGTGGGAGAGGTTGGAGAGTTTGTGGCCATTCCATGAGATGCTCAGTTCTTCTAGGTGAAAGGGCTTGGTGAGAGCGCTGGCTGGTTGCAGGCGGTCTGGTACGGCTGTCCGGCGGTATTCTCCTGTGGGACTGCGCCGGTTTTGTTTGCGGCCGTTTGCCACCAGCTGTGCTGCAACTGAGTTTGCTGTGACTGTTGTGAGCGTGGGCAGTGTGGTATGGTCTTCACCAAGGCGGCAGATTGTGGCCCATGCCTTCCTGCTGTTATTGGACATGTTGGTGTTTTCTATCAACTCCTGCCAGACTTGCCTTCGATCTTCCCCGACTGTGTTAAACAGGGTCTCTCCAAGAACAGATTGGATGGTTATTGTGATTGGCCGGTGTTGGATATGGGGGATAGGGTCCAGGACCTCTTTCACAGCTCTGGATGATAGTTCGCTGCTCACAGAAACCAGGTCTGGGTCATACCTCGTTTCCATCTGGCGCTCTGGAAAGATTTTGGCAGTTTGGCATTGTGGATCAGGGTCAGGTGTTTTGACTCACTAGGTTTCGACTTTATATCCATCTTGATTGTTCACTTCAAATCCCTGTTGCGCATGGAACTGCCACATTGGCAGTGTTGTGTTTCACCAATGGGTGTCATTCATGAAGAAAATACTTGCTGGAGACACACAAGCACAAAATAAAAAGATAGACATGCATGATAGCAGTGTTACAAGAGTAGCATATGTGTGTGCACGAGAATGGCAGTGTCTGTGTGAGTAACGTCAGCATGTGAGTGTACGAGCAAGGAGAGCGAGCGGTAGCGTGTGTCACTCTAGTGTCAAGAATCGTTGGCCGCTTCATTCCGACCATATTCTCACCTATAAGCAGCAGAGCCACTGCCAGTCAAAGTGAAGGGTGTTACCCCCGAGAAAACATTGGCCCTGGAGGGAATGTCTCCTCTGTGCTCCTCGACCATGGTCTGGGAGCCGACAGCAGGAAAGGTGTAACAGCAGGATAGCCCCGCCCGGTTACCCGATTACGTCCCACCTGATCTAAGGAATCTGTGAATATTATATATATACAATATGAGATTGGGAGCCTTTCTCAATATTTTCCTGCTCTACAGAACGAAACAAGAGAGAGAGAGAGAGAGAGAGAGAGAGAGAGAGAGAGAGAGAGAGCTTGAGCAGGGGTGTGCGCAGATAGTAGGCTACAGTGCACCCTATTTATGTATGCGTAAAAAACATAAATGCAAAAAAGGGTCAATGCTTTGTATTATGGATACTCCATGATTTGCAGCAGGTCATATTTATATATATATATATATATATATATATTTTGTTGCTTCGAGGAGGTCTGGTGGTCTCTGTATATAATAAATAAATAAATAAAGATATATATATATTCACGGATCAGCAGCGTCATTAACTTGCATTGACGCAAAATCCGTGGCCGCGTCACGGAAATTCCTGTTTCCTGTGAGAATAAGTTGCCTCCTTTTAGACTTATCAAAGTTGTTTACCTCTATAGGCGTGGTTCCTGAACGGTCTTCTTAGGAAACATTCCTTATGTCGTTCTTAAATGGCGCTGTCCAGAAAGAACGTGCTGAAACCGATTGCTCACAGATCGAGTTTCCATTTCATGCACATGACATCGTTCTAAAATATATTGCAGTCTTTGCTCGAAATCCTTCTAGTATTCCTAAACATTTATTTAACCATGGGCGAACATAGCACAGCCTACACTGATTTAAAAAAATATATAGAAAATATAGAAAACAGCGGAGGAGATTGAGGCCGTTCAAAAGAGGCTATTGATTTTCTGTCTACAAAGGTGTCTGACTTAGGAAAATAGACATTTTGAGGTGAAAGCTAAATTTTTTAAGTTTATTAAGCTTATTATATAATACTGTTTATGCTGAGACTGCTTTGATTTTTGTTACCTGTAGGGGTCTGTGTGCGGGCTTTGCGCACCACCCGGCCAGTGTGTGTTTGGCAGGTGAAAGTTAGATGTCAAAAAGAAGGAAAGGGCGGTTCGACCACTTATTACGTTCACTCGTTTCTTGTAATGGTTTGTTTGTTTCCCAGTATAATTTCCTTAATTTAGAAGACAGTTTACAATTTTTTTTTTTTTTTAAGAGAACGGCTTCTAACTGGTGCTGGGCCCAGCACAGTGCAAGAATTAACACAGAGGGAGGAGAAGGCACTCGCGATTATAGGTGAGGTCTCCTGTGATGGGATCTCGGGAGGCATTGACCTTAGAAGAGGTGATGCTGGACGCTCTCAGGCCAAGCGATCCCCATCCCCCGCCAGTACATCTCAGGCCAGGCGCTCCCAATCCCCAGCTGCGAGGATATCCCCAGCTTTGAGGATCTCCCAGGACAGGCCGGCAGCTACTTCTTAGCCACTCAGAGCCTAATTGTTTGTCAATTTGCAAATTTCACAAATTGCTTGCAGAATTGTGCATGCCTTGACACTAGCCGCGTTTACATGGATACTTCTGATCCAATTAGAAGTGGGAGAACAGCTCAATGGAATAAATCATATATAGGCTAGGCCTCAATCGGAATACAATTCTCTGATCGGAATATAATTCCATGCGGAATAGAAGAGGTGGTGTAGTCCGCTATAATCGACATGTATACACTTATTCCGATTGGTTTGGGGTTGGTGCGGCTGCTTTTTAACTTAGAGAGATGGCATAAGCAGTTGCAGTAGTTCGCAATTGGTCCGTCTGTACTTTTATGCACACCGAACTAGGCCGCTGTCAAGGAAAGTGGATTTTTTGCCTGATTCACGTCTTTCTTATCAATGTCTATGGCGGACTATTTCTCTGCTGATCAACACTACGAATGGTAATTGTAAAAAGACACACCGTGTGAATATATTGTTTCATTTTGGCAAAGAGCCATGTAATAAGCAGGATAATGTATAGAACGTCGCCGGTCTTTATCGAAAATAATACCCTTCAGGGCGAAGCAAGACACCTCCGCTTCGCGTCGGGGTCCTGTTCGCCTTGTCGGGGCTTATTTTCCTGATAATGACTGGCGTCCTACAACATTATCCCTTACATATATCATAGTCCAGACCAACACAACGGTTGTGCGTGAGAAACATACATATGTACGCTTACCACTTTTGTAAATGCCATATATACAGTAGGCCTACATTCGGATTGCGTGATAGGAATTGATCTGTCAATTTGGCAGTTTCATGCGCAGCAGGGATTTCTAAAAGGTACAATGGCGGCGACTAGCGTCAGAAGCTGAATCACTATGGTAGAGCTAAGAAGATTATACGAGCGCTTCAGACCAACCTTACCAACGAACGACGTACAAAAGAGATTCGTAGCAAAGAACGTTTCGGGAAACACGCGAAGAACTTAAAGAAGAGGTTACGAATGATGTAGTTAAGAAGGCTTTAAGAAGGCTTAAGAAGGTTTCGGGAAACAGTTCGCATCCGTAGCCAATTGAGGCCAAATGAAACGGCATGTTTGAATTAAGGATGTTGTCTCGGCTGTTCTTTGTTTGGGCCGTGGGTACAGCAAGGCGAGGTCAACTTGACTCACTTAATAATTTCAAAAACTTGCAACTTAAAAAAAATATTGTATTTATTTTACAAATCAAAACTGAACAATACTTTCTTAAAATTAAGGAAATTATACTAGGAAACGAATAAACCCTTATAAAAAACGAGTGAACGTAATAAGTGGTCGAAAGACTTTTTTCAACCACCGCCTCTTTCCCTTGACATTTAGTTTTCACCTGACAAACACACTGGCCAGGGCGGTGCGCAAAGCCCGCACACAGACCCCTACAGGTTATAAAAATCCAAGCAGTCTCAGCATAAACAGTATTATATAATAAGCTAAATAAACTATTCAAAATTAAGTTTTAATATCAAAATGTCTATTTTTCTATGTATTTTTTTAAATCAGTGTAGGTTCGCCCATGGTTAAATAAATGTTTAGGCCTACTAGAAAGATTTCGAGCAATGTTTTATTTGCAAAGACTGAAATATTTTTTAGAAAGCTGTCATGCGCAAGAAATGGAAACTCGATCTCTGAGCAATCGATTTCAGCACGTTCTTTCTGGACAGCGCCGTTTACGAACAACGTAAGGAGTGTTTCCTAAGAAGACTCCTAAGAGACCGTTCGGGAACCACGCCTATAGAGGTAAACAACTTTGATAAGTCTAAACGTAGGAGTCTTCGTAGCGCGCTAAGAGAACGTTATCGGGAAACCGGGCCAAGGTCATTGAGCTACATTACCATGATGACATTTGCTTCAGTTCCTTGTCCACGTAGTGTGGTAGAAAATAAGGAAGGTTTAAAAGGATATTTGCCAAATGTTGATATATATTAGTGGAAAGAAATGTACCAGCAGGAGGGGGGGGGGAAGGGGCAGGCTCCAGACCTTGTTCCATTGTTATTCAACAGCTCAGAGGATCAGACAGACGTCCCTCTGTAGCCAATGACATCAGTCTTTCTCTCAGTTCACTGAGATACAAGCATAAGTAAGGTTAACTTAAAGCTTGAATTATACAAGAATATAAGGTAAATATATTTACAATGGAGCCAAATGTTAAACAGTTGATATTACCTGGCTTTCCTTGGTCAACAAGTGCTTGCATTCTGAGGGACATTTACATGTGTTCCTCATTCACGTGTTACAAAAGATATACCCCTAGCCCCCTCATTTACGTATAAGTGGCCTCTCGGCTGGCTCACATCACGGTGAGAGGAAACGCCCTCCTGTGGTTCCTCGTCTGTGGCTTTATAATGTATATTCTGTAGGCTTCAAAAATTAGAGTTAAGTTAACTAATCCATAACCCGGTTAAAATCGGACACTACCAGCTTCAAGATCATGACTGTATATGCCACAGACAAATAAAGTGGCATTATTAACTATTACAAATACATATTTTACTGTTAAAATAATATTCATTTCACAGGGCTCATCTCTTAAACCCATGTGGTAAGTCATGGTGATTTAAGATCAGGTTAATTAACAAGGCGATGAATGGATTTTAATGAAAGACCTCACTTCATATAACTAATGTATAATATGTAACTTCATGTATCCAATGTTTAATATGTAACCCTTTTGTACGCAATGCTTGAATTACTGTATGGAATGTATTTTTGGACATCGTAGGCGTGAACGTCAAGAGCCCGTAGTTTAGATTATTGTGATTAGCCAAGGACATCTGAGGTCACACAATTAGGATAAAACGCGGAGCTCCGAGACTGTTCGCGAGTTCTTTGCAAACCAACTCAGGTGATGTTGTTACTCTCTGCTGTGACAATAAAGCCTTGATCATTCAAACCTAGTCCTTCTCGACCTCTCGTAATTTGTTAAAGTATTAGACTGTGGGTTTTATCCATGACAGTAGCTTGTATCTTATTTAGCTTTTTTAGGATACGTGCCTGCCTGGCAGTATCTGCCAGGCAGATACTGATTCTTTGTTGGGTGGTCATTTAGGAACACATTTTTCTCCAGCAGCTTCCTGGCCTAACTGAGGCCAAGAAGCACATCGTATTATTATGATCGGTTTTGTGTTGCTGTCTTTCCGAGGAAGTTTGTGATCGCGTTTGCTCGTAGGTCCATACTGTGGATTTCAAAGAATTGAAGCACTTGTTGTTCCAATGACTCTACATCCCTCGGTTGGGCTTCACCCTTTCCCCCACCTGCCACACGAGTGTAGATTTGATGTTTTGTCCCTAGTGCACTTATTATCAAATCATCCATTCATGAATACTGCTCCAAGTATTGGAGCAGTAAGTCATTTTCATCCCCTTCTCCTTTATTATTACCTTGAGCTGCCGCGTCACCCTCGTCAGAGGACGGGTCCCTGGAGCTGAAGTTTTTTTGATTCCACCTTCAGGGGGAGGTCCCGGTTGAAGCGCCAGACCTTTTAACCCGGCTGGTACCCGGGAGCCTGAGAGCGGTGACAGTTGGAGGCGGAGGCGTAGTGGCAAGCAGCTCGGAGGAGGGCAGACTGGGCCTGGACCCAGGTCCGGCGACATCGGCGAATTAAGGCCTGGACAGATTGGCAGGAAGCTTCCCTTTCCATAGCCGGGAACAGAGGCGGCTGGAAGCCTTAGGCGCACTGGAAGGGGGAGAGGCCCATGGCGGAACTGGTCAGTGTGTTGTAGGCGTATTCCACCCACAAGAGCCGCTCAGACCAGGATGACAGGTGGTGAGACATCATACAGCGAAGGGAAGCCTCCATTTGGTTCTCACCCTGGTTCTTCCGCTCGTTTGGCCGTTGGACAGTGGCCCCTAAAATCCTGGAGTGTGGGACCAGGGGATGCAAGAGACCAGCAGGAGCCTGCAGCGTGGGCTATTGTTGGTTGCAGGTAGGACAAGCGTTGACAAAGCCTCTGGTGTCCTCTCCCAGGGAGGACCACCAGAAGTGGCCCTGGACACCTCCTTGGTTCTCTGGATTCCAGGGTGGCAGGTGAGTTTGGGAGCTGTGAGATTGCAGAACATCGGACCGCAGGTCAGATGGCACGAACAGACGATTGGGAGGACACGAGCTGGGACCGGGCTGGTCCTGGCTGGCGGCTTTAACTCTCTCTTCCACCTCCCGGGTGAGTGTGACGACCAAACTGGAGGGTGGAAGGATGGTATCAGGGCCGGCAGAGTCCCCTTCCACCTCTGGGAAGTGCCAGGGCAGAACGTCAGGCTTGATGTTGCGGGACCCCGGCCAATACAAGAGGGGGAACTTTGTGTCGCCACTCCTCCAAAGCTAGCTTGACCGCGAGAAGCCCCCTTTTGGTCGTTGGCGGCCCTCTAGGATGAGACAGCCCCAACTCCCGCATTGGAGGCATCCACCTCGACAATGAACTGCCGTTCAGGATCCGTCATGACAAGAATGGGAGCCGAAGTGAACCATTCCATTAGGACCTGGAAGGCGTCATGAGCATTCAATGTCCACAGGACGGGCACTTTCGAGGAGGTGAGGGCCGTGAGGGTGGCTGCCACCATGCTGTAACCTCTGATGGACCTCCGGTAGAAGTTGGCGAAACAACAGGAAAAAGCTGTTGAAGCTGTTCTTGCAGCACATCAATCACCAGGGCTTGGAAGATAGCCGGGGCGCTGGGGAGGCCGAAAGGCATCAAAAGGTTTTCGTAGTGGCCGTGGGGGGGGGTTAAAGCAGTCTTCCATTCGTCCCCCTCGCGGATCCAAACCAGATGACGTTGCGTAGGTCAAGCTTTGTGAAGATGGTGCCGCCTTCTAGGAGCTCGAAGGCGGATGCGATGAGAGGCAGTGGGTAATGATTATTTATTGTAATATTGTTCAACCCTCGGTAGTCAATGCAAGGACGAAGCGTCTTATCCTTATTTGCAACAAAGAAAAACCCCGCTCCTGCCGGGGACAAAGAAAGCTGGATGATGCCGGCCGCCAGAGAATTATTAATGTACGTGTCCATTGCTTCTCTCTCAGGGGTGGCCAAGGAGTACAGGTGGCCCCTAGGCGGAATGGAGGCGGGTTGGAGGGCGATGCCGCAGTCGTAAAGTCTATGCGATGGAAGAGAGGTAGTTATGGCCTTACTGAACACCTCCCTGAAGTCAAGGTTTTCCGCGGTGACCCCCAACACGTCAGGTGCGGAGCTGGAACTGCTCGTCCGCTCAGGTGCAGCGGCTCTTCAGGATGAGCTCCAACCTAGGATAGCCCCAGTGGTCCAGTCGAGGTGGGGGTTATGACGACAGAGCCAGGGGAACCCCAGGAAGAGCGGATGGCGAGGAGACTGCAGGATGTGGAACTGTACAGTCTCATGGTGGTTACCAGAGAGGAGCATGACCGCATCACTGGCGTAGAGCTCGGGAACCCCGACCCGAGGCTCCGAGACAGGACCATGCTGCGTCGGTGGCGGTCGAGGTGTATCCGCGGAGGCAGGCAGAGTGATGGTCTGAGCGAGGGCGGTGGTGAGCTGCTGGACCTGGGTGGCTAATGTGGCAAACCCTTGCTCTTCATTCACCACTGCTTGCCAAACATCAGCTGCGGTGGAGGCTAGGATTGCCTCACGGTGTTGGAGCTGAGTCTCAATTCGGCCCAGTCGTGCCAACGGCTCAGTGGTGTGTGCTGCGCCATGTCTGGCCAGATTGTACTGTAATGGGTCGGGAGAGGACCCAAATGCAGCACACGTAGGCAGGCAGACAGTCGGTAATGACCTTTATTTAACATGTTCCTTATGGAAAGTTTGAAGATATCACAGTGGGCTAAACTTGCTTCGTGGGTAGACACAGAGTATCCTGGGAGCCAACCGATGATAGAACCAATTAGACGGCAGGCAGGGCGAAGGCAGAATCCGTTGTCAGGGGCGGAAGGCAGTGTTGATCACCGGGACAGAGACAGCGCAGGCAGGTCGGGGACAGGCAGGGTCAATACTGGGGAATCAGTCTGGAAAAGCCTGAAAAGCCTACGGATGACATAGGACAATCTGGCACTGAGGGAACTGAGAGGAGAGTCTATATGCCGGGTTGATTAGTGATCAGAGAAAACTGAGCGCAACAGATGAGGAGAGTTGGACTTATGAGCAGGTGAGGAGGAGGGGCCGGTGGAAAAACACTGGGAGCTAAGGTAAATGAGATGACTGAGAGGGGAAATCATGACAACAATGATGTTATAAGAATAGTACATATATTTGCTGTCAATGGATAATTATTATCTGTGTAAAATTAATCACATTTTCCAAACATTTATATTCATCAACATACGCGCACACATCATATCCCAATGTATTTCAAGGAGTAAATTGTCCATATATTATAGCAATACTAAAAAAGACCAAATGCTATGCGGCTAAAACTAACAACATGTTTCATGGTTACTGAATAAAGATGATAAATTAATGGTTTAAGGTAAGACAGGGTCTTTTGGGAAAAAATAAGATACTTTTAAATAATTTTAACCCTGAAGGTTATTACCATTGAAGAAAGATGGATTTAATATCTGAGGGATAAATGACACTTGACACTTCTCATCATGTTCAATTGCCCTCCTGCGCCACGAGTCGGTGAATTAGGGAATGATCTTGCGCCCCAAGTGGCGATTCGGTTCGTTCCCTGGTGCTATTTTGCAGTTTCAGAAACCACTTGCGCCACAAACCAGGAAATACCTGATTTAAAGTCAGTGGCGCGTTGTTCAGATGCTATTTTAAGGGCGCAAGCATAATGTTGCTTGTGCACCTCGCGCATACACTTTTCTTCGCTCATCTACCTAGCCACAAATTCTTGGTAAATTATTTGGAAATGAACAGCTGATACAGCGGTAATAAGTTGTACGTTTAAATCAATGCTTCTGCAAACACCGTACAGCAAACACATATTTTCTTGACACAGACATCGTGTACATGCCCATAACCTTTAGGATTGATGAGTATTTGATCGTGAGAAAACATTGTTTTACCGCGAGTGAGTGTTTAAAAGAATGAATGTATGCGGGCGCGTGTGTGTGTATGTGTAAAATAATTAATGAATGCGGGCGCGCGTGTGTGCGTCCATCTGTTTAAACACACGCAAACTAAACACGTAACGCATAATTTCAGAAATCAGCGCATTAAGATAAATGTAGTTGTCACACATGCATATCAGGAACACAAGTCGATAACGATAATGCATACAATACTGATAAGAAATAGAACCACAGTTACAATACTGATAAGAAATAGAACCACAGTTACCGCATATCATATGTTATATCATATAAGTTTTCTTTGCCGAAATTTGACGACTCATCCTCAAATTAGGCCATATTATTTGGCCATAAACTGAGCCATTTGAAGTTTGAAATTCATGTGCATCTGTCTCATCGGAGACTGCAGAAAATATCAACTCGTCAGATTCAAATGCGCTCATGGCTCTTACAGGGGATGGGAGCTGGCACTCTCATTGGTTTATTGCACGTTACGCCCAAACCACACCTACGGGTAATTAGGCTACTTCAGACCAACAACATAATTTATTGCAGCAATTTAAAATACAAAAATACATGCGCAGCCGAAATTTACCGATCACGCCACGTCACAAGGCAACCCTCTCACAAGGCATATGATAAAATCAAATGATTCTATTGCTCTTGTGTGGGAGGTCGCTTTCGAGCTGCACTTGCTGTCTCCCCTCTGATTTTACTTCAACCATCGTCGTTAAAATGTCCTCATATTGATCAATGACAGAAGATATAGCCTACTGTACCCGAATCATGCTGAGACCAGCGGGTGTCGGAGAATTTCTGCAGGCGTTTTTTGTTGCGATTGTTTGCCATAAAGCACTGTAGGCGCTTCGGTGAGGCTGTGATGAAGTTCATTATTTATTGGATCATACCTAGACAGTTACAAACATCCCTGACACTTCACAATCGCCAAGTTGAGAGTGTGGTTTCTGCAGTGAACGTAGACTGCTGCGGGAAACTGTGCTGCGATGCGTGCCTGAACGCCGCGCGCTTTCCCGCTTACATTACCAGCACCATCATAAGGCGTTTTTACACTGCCAAATATGCCGTCGTATGCACGCCTTTTTCGAGGCATGGTCCGCACGTTCACACTGCCCGAGGTAAATTGCCTGCTTGCGCTAGCACCCCAAATTACCCTCCCGGACCCTACACACATTCGCGGTTTATTGGGTTTCATTTAGAATCTGATGTAAATGCGACGGCTCCGTGGTTCCAGGGAGGTGCTTGGATAGAGGTGTTGCCGCGCTGTCTCTACAGAGACAACGTAGCAAAATCATCATGAGCTGTTCTAACTGGAGAGAATGTGAAATCAGCGAGCTGCTGATCATGTGAGAGAAGGTTATGCAGTCGCATTAAAAAAGACCTTGAAAGATGGTGCGATCTACGAGAGAGACGCAGAGGAACTTTCCTTACGAGGCTTTTGTCGGGATTAAAAAACAACAGCTCAGCAAAATAAAGAATATGTTGGCGTTTTTGCATTTTAAAATAATTAATTGCATTTGTAGCCTACACTCAGACGTGAACTCATTCTTGCATGTGGGTGTCTTCGTGCATAAAAAAATAAAAACATTTGGGAGTATTGCACTAGCAAATTATTCTAAAAAGGTCTAGACTCAGTGCGCATCCCCGCCTTCTTCAGTGAACCAAGAAAGCCCGCGCCATAACGAACGGGGGATTTGACCCCCTCGGTTTTACATAGGAAACTTGAGATAAGACGGTGAAATCGCCGGGCGTGCCAAGCTACAACCGAACCGGCTTGGCAGTGTAAAAAGGCCTATGCATCATCCTAACCAACAATATGGGCAGGACCTAGACCAAGCTCTCCTAATCGGGTCAGCAATAGCCGTGTGTCAATGCCCAGCCTCTGCGTTTGAATGATACTGAATTAATGGAATGTTGCATTTTTTATGTTTACACCAAAGATTCTAGACAAGAGAATGAGCGCCAATCAATGAAACCTTGTGCGGAATCAGATAAAGTTGGCTGTTTTTTCTGTGCAAAGCATGTTTCAGAAATCAGCGCATTAAGATAAATGTAGTTGTCACGCAAGCTATTTTTGGATTTTTGTAATATGGAATTATTTCAGGGGTGAAAATGCTGTGAAAATGTACGCACAGTGCGTTCAGTATTAGCACTGATATAGCCAGTGTTGGGAAAGTTCACTTTCTTCGTGAACTAGTTCAAAGTTCAGTTCACAAATTTTAAAATGAAATAGTTCAGTTAAACGTTCATAATTCACAAATTTGAACTAAGTTCACAGTTCCAAAAAATGAACTAGTTCATAGTTCTTTTTTTCAATATGTTGCTGTGAGCTTTTCGTTTTTTCCGGTATTTTGAACATTGAGCCCCCTTTGTGGTTTGTCTAGGATGATATAGAGTGGTTGAATCAAGTATCGTAGCAAAATACAGTTTCTATCGTGTTTTATTGCACATTTAGCGCATTTTGTAAATCCCATTGATTTCTGTTGGAAGACTCATTGCTCGTTGGCGGAAACGGAAAGGGGGTGTGTTCACGTTTGATTGTAGTCTTTTCGCTCGGTTCTAGCCCTACTGATGAGACGGAGAACCGAGCGAAAAGACTACAACCAAACGTGAACAGCCCCCCTTTCCGTTTCCGGCCAACAAGCAATGATTCTAGGAGGTATTCTACTCCGCTGAGCTATGAGCCAGAGAGCTAACGTTATGGATTGTACATATTTATAATTCAAAATTCGTCTGAGCCTTTATACCACAAATACTCTAGGGTCTATAGCATATAACCGCTTTGTCTGATTACAGTTTAATTCATTTTCCACAATTTAACAGCTCTCGTTTTGAAGAATAATCACTGCGCCATTCGTTTCAATGGGAATCGCGCTGGTCTATACTTTCAAAATAAATTGTACATATTTATAATTTGAAATTCGTCCCAGCCTTTATATGACAGATACTATAGGGTCTGTAGCATATAACCACCTTTTCTGATTACAGTTTAATGTAACAGTAAGCTGGCAACACCTCAACTGCAAATGAACCGCACGGAGATTACCATGGCAACCGGTCAAACAACACGGCGATCTGCTCGCGCATCCGCCGTGTTGATAAACAAATAACCCCCCCATTGAACGAAGTTAAACCGAGTGAGCCTGCCGTTCACTGACACCAGAATGAACGAGTTCACAGTAACGTTCATCAGGCAGTAATACAGTACGTTCAGTTCACGTTCGCCCAAAATATGAACGAGTTCATGAACTTTCGTTCAGTGAACGCGTTCAGGCACAACACTGGATATAGCATATGTCGGCCTACGCCTAATCAATTGTGTTTTAATATCTTTAGCATTCATATTATTGCAGTCTATTCTTTTCGTAGGCTACTCTGCTGTTGGCCTTGATGGGGAGATATTTTAACCCTTTTTAACCCCATTCTCCTGCGACATTCCTGCGTCTCCCCCTCCTACGGAGCCCATTTCAGCAACGTGTCAGTAGACAGTACAATCCTACGAACGCTGTGAGTGCAGTGAACGTGCGTTCATGTTAAGAGGAGTTTCGGGAAACGCTCCAAAGAAATTTACGATGGATCCAAGATCCATCGTGAGAATGATCGTACGAGCGTGGATCCATCATTATTGGGAAGCGGGGCCCTGGAGTGTGTGTATGTGTGTGATTGTTTATGTGCCTGCGTGATCCCAGTCAAGGATCATTACATCTCCAACACACAATCCCTGTTTTATACAATCCCTGTTTTTATTTACACACTGATGCACTGGCTCAGCACAGCTTAGTAAGTTTACAACACTCCCCTCCCAGTGGTAAATCTATGACAATAGATAAGACATCCACTTCTTAACAATACAACCACAAAATCAACTTCCCCTCCAACTCTTGAACCACACAATACATCCATGCATATGCAAATGGTTTAGTTCCAGTGTTTACGAAGCTGTAACACTTAAGGCCCCGTCCACACGGGTGAAAACGATCTTTTCCCCTCCGTTTTCCTTTGATTTGTTTCAGGAATATCTCCGTATCGCCTGACTAATTGCGAAAACGCATCGAGCTGTAGAAACGCTGTAGTATATTTACCAAGGGGCTGTATTAAAAGCTACAAAAATATTACAAATCAAAAAAATATACATATTCAACGCAACTCTAACGTCACCCAGCTGGTAGGGGGGCGATGACGTCATAGTTTGCGTTTCAGGCGTCCACATGAATCCTAACACGAAGATGCATAGGTCCTGTTTTTAGCTTATCCACCCTGGGACCTGGTTTCAGAAAACTGTGTTTTCGGGCACCGAAAACGCCGGATCCGTCTGGACGGTCGGCTCAAACGCACAAGAATTATGCGTTTTCACCAAAAAATCGGTTCTGTGTGAACGGGGCCTTAGTGACACTGAGTAGAGCAGTGACGTTTTAGAATTTCAAAACAGTTAAAAAATAAAAATGAAAAGACAAGTTAAATATAGCATTTTTTGTGTAAATCTATGTGTATATACTTTGTTCTTAGAAGTGCCCTTTATAAAAAATATCAATATAAGGCATTTTAATGTGTTTCATTGTATACAGTCCTTGAAAATGTCATACGGTAAAACTATGTTATTTTTAGAAATAAATTAAGTTTGATATTCATTACACAGCATGTCATCTATTAACATTTGCTATATTTTTTTGCTAGAAATTAGTCAAAAATGCCTTGAGGTTATATATTTATATATATCATACTAGCCCCCTTTCTTTTTTTTTAATTCAATGTTTTACCGTATGACATATTTTGTTTTACCATATGACATAGTACAACTTCAATGTTTCATTGCATTTTTAATGTAATAAATTGATGTAGGCCAATTCAGAATAGTTTCAAAGAAACACAAGGCATCTCAAGTGAACCTTTTATTTACAATAGAATATATTTCCCAGCAAACAACATTTCTTTCAATACAAGAAGCAACACATAGTCAGTATGTGCTATATGTAATACATGACTATGTCCGTCAGATTTAAAACAGTGAGATAAATTATCAGTTAAAAAAGAACAGTAACATTCATATCTGCTATCAAAAGGTTATGAACAACCTAATCTCATATCATTTACAGTAATAGCTCATGTCAAAAGACTCAAAAGATATTCACTTGGCTACGAAAAACATATAACTTATAACAGTAACATCATTGAGACAAACAGTAATATTATCTTTCCTCAATTAATCGAATTGTCAGTTGATATATCTGGTATAAGGTTATGAACAATCTTGTCTACTTTAATATCTCAAAATGTAATTCATATCAAATGTATAACCCCTCACACTCTTTTTTGCCTTTCAGCTACAACAAAATGCATTTCTTTACTAAACCATTAAAAATAAAGACATACCTGTCATCCTTGATGCAAATGAACAAACATCCCCCACGCACGCATGCACGCACACAAACACCACTACTACAAAGGGCTGGCCATTGTATTTTCAGACTGATAGGAATCTTTCCCAGTCCTTAGATAACAATCTGAGCTTCGACTGGTTGATGGTTCTGCTTCTGGAATGACAGCTATTACATCTGATTGGAAGTAGAAGAGCACATCTCGGGTTTGGGGCCATATGAACCAATTCTTCGTCCCAGACTGTTGCATACAGGAGACCTCGATTTCTTCCCCGACGATCTTCAGTACCTGCCCAACAAAAGGCTTTTTGTCATAAGAGACAATAACCATCTTTCCAACCTTGTGCCGGAATGGTGCTGGAGGGTGCAGCTTTTCAGCATTATAATCTAAGACTGATTCACATTCACAGGAAAGCCCCACACGATGGCAAAAACAGGACAGTTCTCTGTAGAAGATCTTGCCAGGGGTGTTTGTTATCACTTGATGAATACCCAAAGTGCCTTTGACTACTGCTAAAGTACCTGCACAGCCTCATCCACCCTGGCAATGTCAGCCTCTGACACCTAATGGAATTTCACACTTGATTTGGCTTTTGTCAGAAAGGAGTACAATTCTTCAGGGTGTTGGATATCACCTCCTTGAAGCACAAATGCATCGGCAATCCGTTTCAGTGAGCCACCAACACCATCTGGTGCACCTTTTCCATGTGCCTTCTCCAAAAGGTTCCATGTTACCACATCAAATAGATGTTTTACCTATTCCTATATTGCGTGAATGGGTCATCACTCATGAAGTGCACAGTTGTAATGCTTGCATTAGCTTGAACTTCGTTTAACACAGGCTTCAGATTTGCCCATACTGCCCGCTCGTCATGTCTTAAAGAGTCAGAAATTGTGGCATAAGCTTGTGACCCTTCTGTAGTATAAACCATGCATGTATGGACAGTGGCCTGCTTTCGACTACCCTCCAATGGTAGTGCTGGACCTCTACATTAAATTTACAAGCGTAGTTTTCAGAAAAGTCCATCTGTCCATCTAGCCCCATGGTCTTGGAGACTGTTCTTGAGGGCCCTGCATTGTTCCACCTGGTATATCCAAGTGTACTGATGCTTTGCCAATCAATCAAGTTTTTTTATTGAAGCTCTTCATGAGATCCTCCCACGTCCCAGTCAGAGTTTTATTCACAAAATGTGAATATGTTTTCCCTTCAGTGCAGACCCTCTCCCTCTGCCATTGACTCCATGACACCTGGCTGGTTTTGTCTGGAAGAAGTGGCTCCATATCGGTATAGAAGCACTTCGCACACAGCCTAAACATACAAGCCCTGCTTTTCAAATTGCGATTCGGGACTGAATCTCACTTCAAAAGCCAAGGATCTTTTTTAAGCTTTTCAAGTTATGACAACCCTGACACGATGTTTCATTGCTATCTAGTGGAAAGGACATGCAACAGCATGCATAATACTTCGCTACAAAATCATGGGCCAATTAGAGTACTAAAGTGTGACGTCATGTCTCCATAGCAAGGGCGTAGGAACCGGGGGGGACGGAGGGGTCGTGTCCCCTCCAATATTGGAGACAGGCGCATTTGTCCCACCTAAAAATTATACCGGGGGAGAAAAATATTTTATTTTATTTTGAAAGCGCAACACAGCGTCTTGTCACCGCTTCTTATTCTAAAAAACTGGATAATTGAGCGTGCCATTAAAGAATTGATTTGATATTTATCAGTTCATTACTGCCATTCAAAATGTGTTTTCCTTTACATTTACAAATATATCTTTTTAGTAGAATAAAATATATTTCTGAATTTTTTCAGTGTAGTTAATTTATGACATATTTCTGTTCAAACCATTAACGGATCTGTCAGGTTTCTGATATGTGTCCCCCCCAATGTTAAACTCATTCCTACGCCCCTGCTCCATAGCAACCGAATTTCGGTTATACACAAACCAAATTAAAAAGGGGAAATCCAATGCCACACAAACGTTTTATAGAAAAGGAACGATTTTTTTGCGAATTGATTTGCGAGTTTGCTTTATAATGATGTAAATAATATTGAGAATAGATTGTCTTCATATAAAAAACAACAACTAAACTAACGTATACAAACTTTTCCTTTTAATACCCAAGGGGAATACATGAAAACCTCTACATGTTTCGATTGGTAGTGATTTTCCCCTCTTGAAATTGATTTATTTTCATTTTGAAAGAATCAACACATCAACACATCACATGGTTGTTTAGAACTGGATTTCGGTTGCCAGGACAACGTGACGATTTTACTTTAGTACTCTATTGTTGGCTATGCACAATGGGCATATCACTTCTAAAATACAAAAAAACAAACAAAATAACAAACAAACAATCTGTAAACAATCTCTGTAATCCTACTTTGAATCTACTGAAAGTTATTCTCATATTTTGTCTCAATTTTGCCATTGTAGTTTACATAAAAATCTCTAGAAGTCAATAGTTAAGTGGTTATTGTTTCTTTCCATTAAATAGTATTCTCTTGAGCAGGCCCTGCAACTGAAAATGTAGGCTATAAATTAGAAGGGATTTAGGATCTGCCAGCGTCCAGCAGGTCACCCTAAAATGGACTAGAATGCAGGAAATCGCATCTTAGAAATTCAAAATGTTCTGGGGAGAAACCCCAGGCCCCCCTCTGGGCTAAGCCCCAGATGTACACAAAGTCTGGGTATGCCCCTGGAGATGGCCCAGGTGGGGAGGAGAGTTGGGATGGCTCAGGATGGTCATGGTGTTCATCCACAAAAGAGTCCTCAGACACCGGTGTCAGATTCATCAATGCCTCCGCCTGCCTCTGTTTCTCTCTGCATCGTCTCTGGTCGAGCCTCCACTGTTCCCTCCTCTTTGCGTGTGTAGATGCTGTCAACTCTTTGTCGGCACGATAATAATCACACTGTCCAGCTTGTTTCCTCTGCTGTTGCCTGCGTGTATAAATTCGTACATTTATTGATATTTATTCATAAATATACATACAAATACACATACATTTATATATGTATATTTACACACACGCGTACACACACACACACACACACGTACACACACACACACGTGTGTGAGTGTGTGTATATATATATATATATATATATATATATATATATATATATATACACACACACTCACACACACGTGTGCGTGTAAGTGGCTTCAGTGACTTGTTTATGGCAAGTCACTGAAGCCACTTTCCAGAAACATTGTTATGCTGACTTCAACTCAGGACTATATAAGATACTGCCTATACTGACAAAACTGGCACATAAATAAATTACTGACATCAAACACACACAGTTATACATTTCCCTTCTCTTGACTAGGTTATCTTCTCTAGCTCCAGGATCTGCCCTTAACTTTGCACGGAAACATGCACCCCTCTCCTTACTAGAAAAAGGCATCCATAAAAATGTGAAGAAAAAAAAAATAGGCAGAAATATATTATATATGTTAATATTAATTCATAATAGTTGTACAAACTATATATGTCGTAAAACAATTAAGAAACAACTAAATAATTCAGTTAAATGCTCTGTATCATATGGTATAACATCATGTCCTACGGTAAAACCGTTTGTCCATATGACATTTTTTGTTTGACCTTATGAGTTTCATGCTTTGTCATTTAAAACAGGCAGTTGCTTGGCCATCTCCTTCCAGCTTTACCCTTGACTTTTAAACTTTAAATTTCACCTGTAAATCAATATTCTTCAAAATTTTAAATGTATTAAACCCTTTTTTGACGTTTGACCATATGACACACAAATCTGTGACACATGGTACCACACTTGGAAAAGGTGAAATTAACTTAAATTTAGGAGCAAAATTTTAAACTTACCTTCAACTTGGGTGGTCTTCAGGGGTCCTCTGAGAGATGTCATCACATGGCACATGACTTAGGTCATTAATATTCTGTTCCAAAATGGCTTCCAAGCTTTATTTTACAGTACGGCATAGGGAAAATGTGTCTTTGCGGAACAATTTGTTTTAATGACATTTCTTAAAGGTCTATCTTACCGCGACATTAATATTATGCTTATCTTAAGTCTTGAAAAAATATGCCGGTAACCCTTCCTTTTACAGTCCCCTAATCACTAGGTATTTACCTGGTAAATATATGGTAAATCATAGATATTATTGGGTAATTACCAGTGGTAATAAGAAAGTAAATACAGAGGAACTACAGCTGAAGTACTAATAAAAACCGCCACTATTACCCATCAACTCAACTAAGTACCGTGTAGTTGTAACTGTTTTATGTTGGTAATAACTCAGATATAATTGTGTACTTCCCAGCAAAGTAGGCAACCAATTTTTAGAAACAACTCTTTTATTACCCATCAATTCAAGTTACAATTGTAGTTATCCAAGGTTTATGTTGGTAACAGCCCAGGTTTAATTATGTACTATCTAGAAATTAACATAGTACTTTCCAATAAATTACTATTTCTTATTTAGTTATTGTTCATAGCTACATCCATTTATAAAAGGTTTATTCGATTTACCTCAGAAGCTACTAAATTGTTTGTATTGAAGTTGAAAAATTACAGCAATACCCACCTGGTAACAACCTCTGCAGGAACAGTTTTCCCCTAGTGTCATGGTACATCTTAAACACTGGGTACGAAGCCTTGTTTGTTTCCATGGTATTACCAGGCTCTTACCATATCATTAGTAACTGGTTATTCCCTTTTCCATGCAATCAACACAAACTTGTACCATATATGTTCTGCAACGTTACCAAGTAAAACATGACAATTTACCCAGTAAGTAAGCTGAAACTGTACAGTAAAAGGAAGCCTTGTTTGTTTTCATGGTATTACCAGGCTCTTACCATATAAATTGTAACTGGTTATTCCCTTTTCCATGCAATCAACACAAACTTGTACCATGTTCTGCAACGTCGTTCACCAGTAGTTAAGCACTTTAATTTTAGTTATAAAACCCCAAACCACTGTTGATGAAAGGCATATTAAAATCGAACAAAAAGAAAGGCTTTTCTTTCAAATAATGCATTTCTCACAAACAGACACTGAACACCGAAAAAAACGGACAAAAAAAAGAGCCGTCCACATCAACTCAATTTAAATGTTACTGATGGTGTTTTGATAAAACACATGACAGTGTTATGGCAAGTGACCAAAATGCAGACTGCTTCAACCTCTACAATTTGAATAAGTGCCTAGAGGAGCATCATTGTGGTCATTCGCAAACCAATGAGTCCACTCCATGAATGAAAGATGGCTCTTTAGTCCTCTCTGTGCGGTTCCCTGCGGTCTCCACACCTGGGATTTGCAGGCTGACCAAGCCTTGACCAGGTACCTCCAAATCCTTCCATACTGTCATAAAGTATCAGAAGACAAGAAAATAAACATTAGGACAGTCAATTAATAAACATTTCTAGAACATGTAAAACTCAAAGATTATTTTGTTTTGTTATTTTGCCAGTTAAGAAAGGATGCTGGTCCTCTGGCCATTGTGTTCGGTCATATTAAAAAGAAAAAAAGGCATAGTCATAAATACAGTTAATAGGACGGGAGAGGACAGGCTGTTAGCTCCGGGTAGCGCTTTAGCATCGAGCTTGCGGAGTTTCTGTCATTCAAACAACTCAGACATGTTGTTTAAAACCTATAACACCCAACTTATTAAAATATCCGGATTTAATATCGGATTTGGGGCTCTGTCCCATAAATACAGTTATTAGGACGGGAGGCGACAGGCTCTGCTAGCGCGATGCTAAAGAGCAGCTCTACCAGAGCATGCTGCCTCAGCAGGTACAAGTTAGCAGCCGGTTTAATGTTCGCCGGATATTAGGTTTTGGTTTACCACGCAATCGGACTCATCAACACAAGAGGTGAAAATCACTCCATGTATTCCCCTGGGGTATTAAAAGGAAAAGTTAAACGCCGTAACTTTAGTTGTTTTTTTTATATGAAGACAATCTTTTCTCAATATTACTTACATCATTGGTAAAGCAAACTCGCAAATCAATTCGCAAAAAAAACGTTAATTTTCTATAAAATGTTTGTGTGGCATAAGATTTCCCCTTGTTAATTTGGCTTGAAGAGGGGGATTATTTGTTTATCAACACGGCGGATGCGCGTGCAGAATGATGGCAAAAAGAAAATTTGTTTGCCCGGTTGCCATAGTTATCTCTGTGTGGTTAAGTTGCAGTTGCGGTGTTAATTAGCAATTTTGTCAGCTTACTGTTACATTAAACTTTAATCAGACTACGCGGTTACATGCTATAGACCCTAGAGTATCTGTGGTAAAAAGGCTGGGACGAATTTCGAATTACAGATTTGTACACTTTATGTTGAAAGTATAGACCGTCGCGATTCCCATTGAAACGAATGGCACGGTGCTTATTCTTCAAAACGAGAGCTGGTCAGTTGTGAAAAATGAATTAAACTGTAGTCAGACAACGCGGTTATATGCTATAGACCCTAGAGCAGGGGTCGGCAATTACGTTTGGACGCGGGTCATTTTTTTTTCAGACAATGGCATCGCGGGCCATAGCTTCTTTTTTTTGGGGGGGGGGGGGTCTACTATTTAAATTATTATTTATTTTATTATATTAAAATAAAATAAACATCATCTAACTTTTAAATCGCATTTAATTTAATTCCATTAAAACGTTTATTTGCTTATGTTCGCTGTTTTTATGCCGCCTGCTGCATCTCGTGTCGTCGCTCATGAAACAGGCGATTGCCTAGCAACCTGCCGTATACAAATATTCTTTCAGATGACGTGTAAATATGATTAGCTGAACATTGCTATGCTAGTTATCGATGCAAAATGTCGTTGTCGAAAGCCTTGAAAAGAAAAATTGATTCAGAATGCAGGACCTACAAAGAAGAATGGAAGCAGAGGTATGCGTTTATCCTGCCTGCATTTATTAATGCCAAGCCTACATGTCTCATTTGCAACGAGGCTGTTGCCGTTTGCAAAGAATATAACATCAGAAGACACCATGAGACAAAACATGGCCAGTTCAAAAACGCATATCCTCCTGGGACAGAGGTGCGAACGAATAAAATTAAAGCATTGGAGGCTGGATATGCACACAGCAACAAAATACTTGTCAGGTCATTCACCGAGCAGCAGAGGGTTACAAGTGCGTCCCTTAAAGCAGCATCAGTTCTTACCCGTCACAACAAACCATTTACGGACGCAGAGGTTTTTAAGGAAGTGATGGTGGCTGTTTTGTAGGAGCTGGCTACAGATAAGTCAATGGATGGAGTGATTGCCTCAGTGAAACAAATGCCGCTCTCAGCGAGGTCAGCTTCCCGACGCATAGAGAGCCTATCTGACGATGTGCGCGGATCAATTATGAGTGGCCTGAGTCAGGCCAACTACTTTTCCGTTGCCATTGACGAGAGTACAGACAACACTGATATCAGTCAGATGTGCATATACGTGCGGTATTTTGATGGGAAGGAGTTCAGGGAGGAGTTGTTGGCTCTAATTCCATTAGAAGGGAACACCACTGGGGATGTTATGTTTGCCAAAGTGGAGGAATTGATTAAACAACATGCACTACCATTTGAGAAAATAAACCTCATCGTGACAGACGGTGCACCTGCCATGGTTGGTTGCCACAGAGGTCTGGTGGCCCGATTGAAGGAGATAGCACCACAAATGCACGCACTACATTGCCTAATTCACCAGAGTGTCCTGTGCGCCAGACTCAGTGGCGAGCTGAAGAGTGTCATGGATAAAGTGATGAGAGTCATTACTTTTGTCCGGGGTGCATCAAGCACACAGCACCGTCTTTTTCGCCAACTTGTTGCTGAGTCAGAGGCCTGCTACGAAGATCTGCTACTTCACAATGACGTGCGCTAGTTAAGTAAAGGAAAGGCACTGGAGCGCTTCTGTGCGCTACTAGATCAAGTGAAAACCTTCCTGCGAATGCGCAAGATGCGTGCTTCAGACGATCACCTGGCCTTTCTAGAAGGTGAAATGTCCATCTCAAACATCGCGTTTTTAACTGATATTTTTGGCCATCTTAACTAGCTGAACCTGCAACTACAAGGGAGAGGGAAAACCATTGTGGACCTGATCGAGAAGATGGATTCGTTTACAAGGAAGCTGGAGTTGTTCCAGTCTGATCTAGCAAGTGGAAGGCTCTTGCACTTTGCAACATTAAAATCACAGGGAGGGGGGCGAGTGACAGGAATTATGACTGAATTCCTTGACAAGCTACGGGACAACTTTCAGTCGCGGTTCCGAGACTACTGTGTCCCAAGGGAAATTGTTGGCTTTGTCCGCGACCCATTGTCCACGCGAAGCAAGGAATTCTCCTCACTGGCCAAAACAGCCATGAGCTCGTTGGACGAGGCAACGCTTCAGTTGGAGCTCATCGATTTCCAGTCAAGCTCCCTCGTCCGTGATGCGTTTAGTGCGCATTCCGTGGAGGATTTCTGGATCGGATGCTCAGAAGAGTACATGGGTATCAAGAAACTTGCCCTTTATGTGCTGACGATGTTTCCATCTACCTACACGTGAGTCTAGCTTTTCGTCAATGAATGCAATCAAGACACACGAGAGGAACCGTCTGACCAATGCAAGCTTGGAGAACTGCTTGAGAATAAAAGTGACATCCCTGTCGCCCGACATCCACAAAATTGTGACCGAAGGGAGGAGCCACTTTTCCCATTAAGTGAGTAGCCTACTGGCCTTTTTAAATAGTAGGCCTAAAAAAAATGCCCAGTTATATTGTGTGATCTTATTTAAATTGTAAATTCCATTTTTTCTGTCTTTATTCAGGAGCAGCGCAGATCCTTCTCCCAAGCGGACAATGTGCATTCATCTTTCACTTTCTTTAAGTTTTATTTTAATTGGGCCATTTCACATTTGAGCAGACCTTGTTATGTTGTTAATTTAACGAAACGTAGACTATTTTTACCTTGCCCACTGGAGGAGGGAGACGGGACACTTTTGGGTTTTTTTTGCACAAGATTACGCGCACTCGCGTGCCAATACCGTTCCGACCTGTGCGTCATGGATAACTGCACAGATGTTCCACCTGTTGTTTTGTCACTTTAGCACTATCATCTTTACCTCAATAAATGTTTCGAAATTGATGCGATTGCTGTATGCCTTTTTTTTTTTTTTTAATATGGGGTTGAAAATATTTTTTTTATTTTTTTTTTTACATCAAATTAACGTCATCTCGTGGGCCAGACAGAATAGATGGCGGGCCAAAATTGGCCCGCGGGCCCCTATTTGCCGACCACTGCCCTAGAGTATCTGTGGTATAAAGACTGGGACGAATTTCAAATTATAAATATGTACACTTTATGTTGAACGCATAGACCGTCGCGATTCCCATTGAAACGAATGGCGCGGTAATTATCTTCAAAACGAGAGCCGGTAAATGGTGAAAAATAAATTAAACTGTAATCAGACAACGGGGTTATATGCTATAGATCCTTAGAGTATCTGTGGTATAAAGGCTGGGCCAAATTTTGAATTCTAAATATGTACAGTCCATAACGTTAGCTCTCTGGCTAAGTGCTCAACTTTCGTAAAGATGGAAAGAAATTGGCCGATTCTGAGTTTGCGGTTCAATAGATCATCAGCGAAACATCTTTGCGACACAAAGGACACCTCTAACTAAATGTAGTAACCTAGAGAACCAGCTCTATATGGTCTTGCTACTACCTTTAGTTTGGAAAATTATAACTCCTCTTATTTTTGATGAATTTTTATTTAGCAACAATTTCAATAGCGTCGCCATTATTGACTCTAGAGCTCCAAAACTTGTTCCATATAGGCAGGGCCTATAGTCTTACTACAACCTTTAGTTTGGAAAAATATATATCCTCTTATTTTTAAGGATTTTTTGTTTGCAACAATTTCACAAGCGTCGCCATTGTTGAATCTAGAGCGCCAAAACTTGTTCAATGTAGGCATGGCCTCTATATGGTCTTACTACAACCTTTAGCTTGGAAAAATATATATCCTCTTGTTTTTAAGGATTTTTTATTTAGCAACAATTTCAATAGCGTCGCCATTATTGACTCTAGAGCTCCAAAACTTGTTCCATATAGGCACGGCCTCAATATGGTCTTATTCAAATTAAATTAAATTCAAATTCAAATAACTAAATTTTTCTGTTAGGAACCTCAGATGTGGAGGAGCAGCAGGTTGTGTCCATACGCAACAGTACATACAATAAACAAAAACACGCACACACGCGCACACACCATCAGCCCGGCAGAAAATAAAAAATCCTTGCCTAAGCCTAATGAATAAATACTATTACCTCTATAGTCGAGGATAAATAAATAAATAATTTGAAAAGATTCCAGGCATTTAAACGAGAGGATACAGTTCAAAATGATTCCAGGTAATAAAACGAGAGGATACAGTTCAAAGAGGGGTTCAAACATTCAAAAGTCTTATGGATGCCGGGACAATGCTTGAAAAATATATCTCCTCTTATTTTTAAGGATTTTTTGTTTGCAACAATTTCAATAGTGTTGCCATTGTTGAATCTAGAGCTCCAAAACTTTTAACCTTTAGTTTTGGAAAATTGTCAAGTCAAACCAAAGGAATTACCAAAATAAAGCTGTTTGTCCTTACTGTAGGGGGTCTGTATCTGCGGCCTGAGGGTAAGAGGGAATACTGGCTGTGTTAATAAGGGTGATTTGTGTTACTTTTTGCTTAGTCCTTTTGTTGTATATATTGATGAGTGATTCCTGCTGTTGTCTGATTATTTTGCTGCTCAGTTTGATGATTCTGTTGAGTTGGTTCCTATGGATGTTGGACAGTGCTCCAAACCAGTAAGTGATGTTAAAGGTGATTATGGATTCAATTAAATATCTGTAGAATGCTGTCAGAATGGATTGGTGGACCTGGAGTTTGCGAAGGAAAAATAGACGTTTACTTACTACAACCTTTAGTTTGGAAAAATATATCTCCTCTTATTTTTAAGGATTCTTTGTTTGCAACAATTTCAATAGTGTAGCCATTGTTGAATCTAGAGCTCCCAAACGTGTTCCATATAGGGATGGCCTCTATATGTCTTACCTTTAGTTTTAACCTTTAGTTTTGGAAAATTGTCAAACCGTGAACCACCCACAAACCGGAAGGAACCATTGTCCAGTCCATGTTGCGCATAGACTATAAAAGGACTATAAAAGTAAATTGGATGGCTGCTTAAAAGAAGTGTAGTGCTCGTCCTTGCCAAAACACGGTAATCCCGTGCAACCAAGGCGTCTACAAACACCAGAGAGGCAGCCGGTATATTAACCGGGCTCATAAATGAAGACTGTGGACAATTGAATTGAATGTTTGTGCAAGCGCTAGCCCGCTACCGTTAGCCACTTGGCCGGGCGATAATGCTTGGGTTAACCCTATAACTGCCAGCTTGGTCGATGTATGGACTTTCATTGAAGAATATGATGTTTGTTTAAGTTAAATGGATTGAGTTATGGTACATGATTGTCTAGTGAGCTCATATTTCAAAGAATTATGGTGGGATGTTATTATTGAAATAAGAAGTAAATATTATATATTGTAATGACCACAGGCGAGGTAGTGAGCAAAGTAAGTCCATAGGAGCTTTATTAGATTCCTCAAAAGGGGCAGACAGGCGCAGCTCAACCGGAACACTCAAACAACCGGACACACCCACACGGAAGGAAACCCCCGGGACCCCCCACTCAGAAGGCCTGCCCCTTCCTCCCAAACCCTGTGACGCTACATTACCCCCCCTTCACAAAGTTCCTCGCCCTGAGAAATCACAGAAAAAAACAGCCCCCAGAATAAACGTAACTTCTCTTTAACATGATGTGCCCCCCCACATAACAACAGGCACAACGCTGAACAAAATTACTAAACTCATCCTACCGATAGCAAACAAAGTCTTTTAAGTTCCCTGGTGGCCCCCTGGGCCATCGAGAACCCCCTCCCCGGGCCTCCGGTACAAAGGGAACGGGGTCTTCAGCACCTGGGAGGGGGCGGGGGGGCGGGGGGCAAAGGGTATCGGATACAGGGGAGGGCCGGTTATCCCCGCCAGCTGGGGTAAAGGCGTCCGACCGAGGCCCCGCCGGTGTCGCCGGGGGGGTGGGCTTTGAGGCGGCAGGGCGGCAGCGAGGGGTAACGGGACCCCCCCGGGCCAGTGGGGAGGCACCCCCTTTGTACGGAGCCAGTCTGTCTCTGTGCAGTGCCACCCTTCTTCCTTTAGGTGGTAGGTGCAACCGGTACACCACCTCACCCAGCCTCTCCAGAACTCGACAGGGGCCCACCCAAGGACTGTCCAGTTTAGGGCATCTCCCCTTCTTCCTTTGGGGATTGAACACCCAAACTAGCTCTCCCGGCCTCTGGGGAGTGGTGCGGGTCTTGGATGGATGCCCAGGCGCTCACACATAGCGGAGAACACCCGGGACTCAAAATTTCTCCCCTGGTCGCTATGCAATGTCTCTGGCACCCCAAAACGGCTGAACATGCCTTCCAACAGGGCGTCGGCCACGGTTTCAGCTTCCTGATCGGGGATGGCATAGGCTTCGGGCCACTTGGAGAAGTAGTCGACGGCAGTGAGAACGAAGCGGTTGCCACGGTCCGAGCGGGGCAGCGGCCCCACCACATCCACCGCCACCCTCTCCATAGGCGCGCCCACCAGAAACTGCTGAAGGGGAGCATGTGAGCGCCCGGTGGGGCCCTTCCGTGCGGTGCAGGGGTCACACCGATGGCAAAAGTCCACGACATCCCTCCGGGACCGGCCCCAGTAAAAACCCTGGCGTAGGCATTGGAGTGTCTTAGCAACCCCAAAGTGCCCCGACCCTGCGGCTCCATGCATGGCCTCGAGCACAGCCCCCTGTAGGCCCTTGGGAACCACAACCTGCCACCTCTCTTCGCCCGTGGCCGGCTCCTTCCAGGCCTGCTGCAGCACGCCCCGGCAGAGGCGCAGAGCCCCGAATTTGGTCCACAGTCCCTTGACATCTCTGGAGAGGGCGGCCACCTCCTCCCACGGTGGTTTTCGCTGCACCTCCACCCACTGCAACACCGGCTGAAGGTCGGTATCCTGCTCCTGCTGCTTTCTCCAATCGCCTCCATCTATGGTCTCCAACCCTCGGCAGATGACCTCCAACTGCTGCACCGCGGCGCATCCCTCCTCCTCTGCCCGCAGCTCTCTCTCGCGGGCCTCCTTCCTCTCTGAGCAGCGACACCCCTCGGCAGCGCAGGGCCGCCGAGAGAGTGCGCAGAGGTAGTACCTGAAGTGACGGATGGAGAGCACTACGGCCAAGAGCTCTCTGCGGGTAACGCAGTAACGCCGCTCCGCCTTGTTAAAGGCCCGGCTAAAGTACACCACCACTCTCTCTCCATCGGGCCCCACTTGGGAGAGCACCCCTCCCACCCCGACGCCACTAGCATCGGTGTCCAGCATGAACGGCAGCGAGGGGTCAGCTGGGGCCAGCACGGGGGACTCGCTCAGGGCACGCTGAAGGCTGGTGAACGCCCCCTGGCACTGCTCAGTCCACAGGAAAACACTGTCCTTTTGTAGCAGCCTGTAAAGAGGAGCAGCCAAGCATGAAAAACCCCGCACAAACTTCCGGTAATAGGAAGCCAGGCCCAGGAAGCTCTTGAGCTGCCTCTGATTAGCCGGGGTGGGCCAGTCTGCAACCGCCTGCACTTTCGCTTCCATTGTGCGGATACCCTCCCCCCCACTGTGTGCCCCAAGAACTGTACCTCTCTGCGCATGAAGTGACACTTATCTGGATGCAGCTTCAGGCCCGCTGCACGAATCCGTTCCAGCACCCGGCGCAGGGACTCGAGGGCGGAGTCAAAGGCACTGCCATGCGCCAAGATATTGTCCAGGTATACCAGGCACTGTTGGCGGGGGATGCCTGACAAAACCCGGTCCATCAGGCGGGCGAAGGTGGCTGGAGCGTTACACAGTCCAAAACTAAGGACTTGGAACTGCCACAAACCCCGGCCTGTGCAGAACGCTGTCTTGGATCTTGCTTCTGGGGAGAGGGGCACCTGGTAGTACCCACTGCGGAGGTCCAAGGCAGAGAACCAGGACGATCCCGAGACAAAGTCCAGGGACTCGTCGATGCGCGGTAGCGGGTACGAATCTTTTTTGGTCACCCCATTCACCGGCCTGTAGTCCGGGCAGAGCCGCCAGGTGCCGTTCTTTTTGGGGACCATGACGACAGCGGACGCCCAAGGACTGTCACAAGGCTCAATTACGCCTGCCTGCAGCATGTCCTCCACCGCTTGGTCACACGCCTCCTGACGTGCCAAAGGGAGACGACGCGGCCGACACTTGATAGGCCTGGCCTCCCAAGTGTCGATCTCGTGAAGCACCAAGGGAGTCCGGCCCACGTCATCCTCCCCCATAGCAAAACTGTCCTGGAACTCCAGCAGCAACTGCCACAACCGCTCCTGCTGCTGGTCGTCCAGCCCCTCCCGGTTCTTTAGCCATATCTCCCTCACGGTCGGCGGCGACGCCCCCCCCATCAGTCGTCGTGACTGGGCCTGGGCTGCTTGGGGCACATAAGTCCTGGGAAAGGTTACGGATGCCACGGGCAGGGGATCGCTGACTTCGGGCTCTACTGCACACACTGCCGGCGAGATGGACCCCACGGGCGGCCCCGAACCTGAGCCAGTGGGCAACAAAGCGATCACAGGCCCCCCTCGGAAGCTCACCGTGCCCCCGTCCAGATCGAGTCGGCAACCTGTGGCCTTCAAAAAGTCACAGCCCAGAATACATGGGTCCTTCACCGCTGCTACCCACACTGGGTGACGTACGTCCTTTCCCCCCACAGTCAATGTAAGTAGCCCCGTACCTTTCATCGGGGCCAGCCCCCCTGTGGCCGTGCGCAGCTGCACGTCAGTGGGCTCCAACCGAATCCACTCCGGGCACACGTCTGGTCTGAGCACCGTCACTGATGAACCGGTATCCACCAGGGCCGAACACGGCACCCCCTCCACGACCACAGGAACATAGCATGAATCCCCGTCACCGAGTCGACCCACCACCATCGCCGTCCTTGAAGCTTCGATGACGTCTGCTTCTGGGGGAAGTGGGTCTTGGCTCCCCCGCCTGTGCTGACGTGGCCCCTCCGTTTCTGGAACAGCTGGGGCGGGGGGAGCGGGGGAAGAACTGTTTAAGGTCCGCACATCCCCCCCTGTGCGGGCCCTGTGGCGTTTCCCGGACCCGCGCGTGTGTGGCAATCTCTGACCAAATGTCCGGGTTGGCCACACCCCAACAGGCTCTTTGGTCGGGACGCTGTCGAATGCGTGACGGCTGCAGTGATACGGCCCTTATCAGTTCCGTAATTTCTGTCGCCCACGCCGGCTTTTCCTCCGCCACCGGGCCCCGGGCTGCCCCCCCTGCCGGATAACTCCCTCTCGGGCCCCCCTCAGTGACCACGCCCCACACGATTTCCCTCTCCACGGCCATCTCCAAAGCCGACTGAAGAGAAATTGGGTGCTGTAATTGCACTTGAACCCGCAGCTCTAGAGGAAGGAGGGCTCTGATGAACTGGTCCCATGCCAACTCGCTCTGCACGCTGGGGGGCATGTGTGCATATGCCCTACGTGCCAGGCTCTCAATGTCATTAGCCAACACCCTCAGCGACTCCCCCGGCTTCCTGCAGTGGTTACCAAGCTCATTACGAAGGAGCTCCGGCTTCACACATTGTCCAAACCGCCTCTGCAAGGCCCCCACTAAAGCTCTGTAATCCCGTCTCTCCCCCGGTGAAAGCAGCAGCAGGCACGACAACGCGTCGTCTGTGAGGCACAAAGCCAGCTGCAATGCTTTAGCCTCTACTGTCCATCCCCCAGCATCAGCCAGCAGTTCAAATTGAGCATGAAACGCCTCCCAGTCAGACCTACCGGAGTACTTAGGCGTCTTAACCGAAACGGCGGCAACTGGGACATGGGGTGCGGCAACTGGGACATGGGGTGCGGCAACTGGAACATGGGCGCCGCCATGTATGTTTACCTCCCGAGCCGCGGGCTCCCGCTCCGGGCGCAAGGGAAGAGAAGACAACCCTGCGTCGGCCGCCAGCTTCCTTGCAGCTTCTCTCAACCCCTCTCTGGCCTCTTGGGAAGCTCTGCGAAACTCCCCATACGCGTCCTCTGTCCATCCGAACGCACCAGTCTCCTGCTCCACCTCCTCCTCTTTCACTTTCGGAAAAGACATGACCGACGCGAACTAACCGACACACTGAAACTAACGCTGTAGCCCGACCGCGACGTAAATCCAAAGTAGCCCTCCGCTTGGACGCACAACTCTCCACCCACTCCCGTCGTTTGTTCACTTCTGACACCAATGTAATGACCACAGGCGAGGTAGTGAGCGAAGTAAGTCCATAGGAGCTTTATTAGATTCCTCAAAAGGGGCAGACAGGCGCAGCTCAACCGGAACACTCAAACAACCGGACACACCCACACGGAAGGAAACCCCCGGGACCCCCCACTCAGAAGGCCCGCCCCTTCCTCCCAAACCCTGTGAAGCTACAATATATTTATATTTAGAACTGTAATATTAAGATTAAAAAATAACATTAAGAAGGATTAACAGTGGGAGAGTTTATTTTGCACTTTGATTAATTTAAGGGAAAAAGGCAATAATTTAAAACAATATTTATTTTTCTGTTTGCATTCAATTCACATTGTAAAACAACCTTTTTCTGGTTTTATGATTCAAAGGTTTTTCACCTGGCTAAGAACTGAATGACTGACAACTTACCATCAATTGAGAATTCAATAAAAGAAGATAAAGAAAAACAGTTTGTTCATTGAGTGAAACCCAGTAGGAACTCTGAGCAGATGCACCCATCTCTTTCAAGTGCAGAATGCACAAAAAAGGGAGAGAACTTGACAAAAATATATCTCTACTTATTTTTAAGGATTTTTTATTTAGCAACAATTTCAATAGCGTTGCCATTATTGACTCTAGAGCCCCAAAACTTGTTCCATATAGGGATGGCTTCTATATGGTCTACAACTGTTAGTTTTGAATAATATATCTCTAGAGTCAATAATGGCGACACTATTGAAATTCCTTAAAGGTCCCATGGCATGAAAATCTCACTTCCTGAGGTTTTCTAACATTAATATGCAGTGTTTCCCCCAGCATATGGTTAAGGCCGCCTTAACAACAATAGGTGTCGCTCTGTTCAGACTGTGCATTTTACCTGTAGTTCTTGTCTTTTTAATCGGTTTTACAGATCAAACATTTAGTCTGATCATATATGATCACCAAACGCTTTTAGAGATCAGAGGTCACTACTCGCCTTATATTAGCGTGTCTCTTGCGACCAAGCCGACGTTCCCAGCTGAGATCCTCCAGGTAAACAGACTCACAGACGGGACTAAAGACAGGAGAAGTACAGGGAGACGGTCCAAGAAACATAGAGGGAAACGAGGCGGAATCCGGAACAGACTGAGAAGCAAGGCATATAATCCTCCATTGCCGAGTATTCTGCTCACGAATGTCCAGTCGTCGTCCAGGAAAATAAGATGGATGATATCAGGGCACAGATTGCTTTCCAGCGGGCCATCAGAGACTGCAACATCTTATGTTTCACCGAATCCTGGTTGTCCCCTTCTATACTGGACCACTCGGTCACACCAGCCGAGCACTTCCACATCGCTCGCATGGATAGAACAGAAGATTCCGGGAAATCCAAAGGCGGCGGAGTTTTTCTCATGACAAACAAGAAATGGTGTGACCCGAGGAATACCACCGTCCTCTCCACTGGCTGTTCTTCCCACCAGGAACACCTGACCATCTTGTATCGTCCACACTACCTGCCCCGTGAGTTCACAGCAATCTTCACCATGGCAGTCTGCATTCCCCCTCATGCTGATACAGATATTGCCATATCTGAGTTGCAGGAGGTGATAAACATGCAACAGTCTCGCCATCCATTAGCTGCCTTTATCAACCTCGGGGACTTTAATAAAGCAAAACTTTCAAAGGGCCTGCCAGAATTTAAACAACATATAAACTTTCCGACGCGTAGAGAAAACACATTAGATCACTGTCTCTTTACCTGCTTTTGGGAAAAGGGATCACGTGTCCATTCTCCTACTACCCAAATATAAACAGAAAATACTGCGTGAAGCTCCAGTGACGAAAGACGTCAGGCGCTGGACGGTCCAATCAGAAGCATGTCTCCAAGACGCGCTGGACAACGTGGATTGGGAGATGTTCCGCGAGTCGTCGGATGACGATGGTGAAATGGCGGAAGTGGTTGGGAGTTACATCAATCTGCTATACTGCGAGACCATACAGGCTGTCAAAATAAAAGTCTTCCCAAATCAAAAAACATGGGTGGATGGAACTGTCAAGGCAGCATTAACAGCGCAGACTTCCCCCTATAATGCCGGGATCATTTCAGGTGACATGACTGAATAAGTTGCAGCCTATGGCCTGAGAAGGACTGTGAAAGATGCAAAGCGGCCATGGGCGTCAGTTTGGTTTGAAATGTGCTGGGGACAGACGCATTCGGAAGTGCATTTTCAGAAGTGCTGGGTACAATCATGATGCACTCTTTTTTCTCTCTTTAGTGTCGGTAATGAAACGTTCTGAAAGACTGCATACCCATGTAGCTAATTACTAAGGAATAAAATGTATACAAAATCTGTCTGGCACGTTTTATGAAGAAAACGTTTCCAAAAAGCATCGGACATATGACCCACTATGTTCTGCTCCATGTATCCAATGTTGACAACGTGACATGACATGGCTAAGCTACCAACATAAACAAGAGGAGCTAGAAAAGGAAATTAACTGTGTGTTTAAGTTCAGAAGGGGCAAACGTGTGGCTACACACAGCACTACAAAAGTCGTCAAGATTGAAAAAGAAAAAAATATTTGTTTCACAGCTGAACGCTGTATCACATCATGAGCTGGCTGTTCTCAATTCACAACACGGATTCCATCAAAACTAGCCTACATCAGGCATTCTGACCATGCACTCCCCCCCACAATTATTCCAGATTTCAAGCAAAGCAAGAATGACCAAAAGCAAATCTTACGCAATAAATATCGCGTCTTACCTTTTATTCATGTGGCAGTGGTCTGCAGATTCATCCCGTGGTGTAGCCTACCACATCCATTAGTTCAACAGGTTATCGTTCTGATACTCTCCATGGTACTAGCAACCTGCTCTGGTGCTTTTTACCTATGTATTCAGGCTAAAATGACTTGATTGTCTAATGCCTCATCATCCCAGCCAAAGAGTATTTGTATTATTAGTAATGGCTACTTGCCAAATCGAAAAAATAACTTCACACAGTGTGTCTTTTTCCAATGTATTTGTTATCATTCGTAGCGTTGATCAGCAGAGAAATAGTTCGCCAAAGTCGTTGACGTCGCTTAGCAACCGAATACGCTGGGGTTGATAAGTTACTGGACTGCGAGTGATACAGATGACGTGAATCAGAGGCAAAAAACCCCACTTTCCTTGACAGCGGTCAAATATGCTGGACGTGAGCATTCCACTGCATTGAGAAGAGCCGTGTAATAAACAAAAATAATTGACAGCTGAACGTAAGGAAGGCCCACGCAAGTGAATGGAGCAGTCTACAGCATTGAGAAGAGCCGTGTAATAAGTAAGGGATAATGTATAGAACGCCGGTCATTATCGGAAAAATAAGCCCCGACAGGGCGAACAGGACACCGACGCGCAGCGAAGGTGTCCTGCTTCACCCTGAAGGGGCTTATTTTCGATAATGTGCGGCGACGTTCTATACATCATCCCGCTTATTACACGGCTACTTGCCAAAACGAAAAAATTACTTCACATGGTGTGTCTTTTTACAATTAATTTGTTACCTTTATTCGTAGTGTTGATCAGCAGAGAAATAGTCCGCCACAGACGTTGACGTCGCTTAGTTAGCAACCAAAGACGCTGGGGTTGAAAAGTTACCGAACTACTTGAGGAGTGATACCAAAGACGTCATTAGAGGCAAAAAGTCCTTTGTTTTCCTTGACAGCGGTCAATTATACTTAGCAACGGTGAATTATCAAATATAATTCACCGCCGGAAGTTGTGAAGAGCCCATGCAAGTGAACGGAGCATTCCACGGCATTGAGAAGACCCGTGTAATAATCCATAATAATTGAACTTGATTATTATTATTTTCTTTTCAAGTCGTGGGTACAAAATGAATCTTGACAAAATCTGGTGGGGACGCGTCCCCTGCGTCCCCAGTGTAATCAATGCCTATGACCGTATCCAGAAAAATCACAAAGACATGTTGTTGCTATCGATGTCTGTGCAACATCATCTTCGTTCTGGCTGCTACGTGTTTTAGGGACCGTCTACAAATTACACCCACAGACTGGTGGCCGAGACGTTACCATGGAATTGTTTCAGGAAATAAATCAATAAATATATTGCATTATAAATAATCAGATTGCAGTTAATAGTTTAGTATTCGACAAAAACATACTAAACTATTAATTGCATCCTGTTTAACTATAATGCAATATATCAGCAAAGTGTTAGCCTACCTGTAGTAAGTAGCAGCCAACCATTGACAACTACTACAACAATCAGAATGACAAAATGTATTTTTATTGATTTTTTTGGGTGATTCCACTGTAGCGTCTATGCCACCAGTCGGTCGGTGTAATTTGTAGACGGTCCCCAAAACAGGTAGCAGGCAGAACGTATGTTGTTGCGCAGATATCGATAGCAACAACATGTCTTTGTGATTTTTCGCGATTTTTCTCAGCTATATAAACCTTAGGAGTCAGCCACTTGGGCTCTCTCTCCTTTGACGTATGGTTTGTTTAGGTTTTTGGGTTAGCCTTGCTTTGCACGTACATCACATTTTCCACTCATCCGCACACAGCCCTCATTACTGATTTCTGATTTACATGCATCACTTTAACTTGCTTTACTTTAGGTTGGTTAAATAAACTATAATTGTTCAACTTAAAGCCATCTGTGGTCTCCTCCTTGTCATTCCCTTGAGCCGGGCTGTGACATGTTTTACTTGGTAACGTTGCAGAACATATATGGTACAAGTTGGTTTTCATTGCATGGAAAAGGGAATAACCAGGTACAACTTATATGGTAAGAGCCTGGTAATACCATGGAAAACAAACAAGGCTTCCTTTTACAGTACAGTTCCAGCTTACTTACTGGGTAAATTGTCATGTTTTACTTAGTAATGTTGCAGAACATATATGGTACAAGTTCCAGTTAACTGCATCAGTGGCGGACTCAGGGGGGGGGGGGCAGGGGGGGCGACCGCCCCCCCCTCCTGCCTCCTTGGTTGAAAAAAGCGCGCTAAAGTGCCCTCAAGAGTGGCGAATTACGAGAGAAAATCCGATCTAGAACAAGAAAATCCGATAAAGTGCTCAATGAGTGCCCTTCTCATGCCCTTATAGTGCCTACATTGCCCTCTAGAGTGGTGAATACGAGAGAAAATGCCTTATTGGCTGCCCTTTACATAGGAAAAAAAATATTGGGTGCCCTCTTTGGTGCCCCTTCAAACAATAAATTATGATGATGTGCCCTCTAGAGCAAGAAAATCCGATCTAGAACAAGAAAATCCGATAAGGTGCTCAATGAGTGCCCTTCTAATGCCCTTATAGTGCCTACATCATGGTTGAAAAAATGCCCTCTAGAGTGGTGAATACGAGAGAAAGTGCCTTATTGGCTGCCCTTTACATAGGACAAAAAGTATTGGGTGCCCTCTATGGTGCCCCTTCTTATGATGATGTGCCCTCTAGAGCAAGAAAATCCGATCTAGAACAAGAAAATCTGATAACATGCTCAATGAGTGCCCTTCTAATGCCCTTATAGTGCCTACATGGTTGTAAAAATGCCCTCTAGAGTGGTGAATACGAGAGAAAGTGCCTTATTGGTTACCCTTTTCATAGGACAAAAAGTATTGGGTGCCCTCTATGGTGCCCCTTCATACAATTAGTTATGATAATGTGCCCTCTAGAGCAAGAATATGGCAAACCGAAAAAACATGTTGTGGTAAGATAATGAGGTGCAGACGTTCCACTCTTTGGTAGCTGACGAAAGGGGAATGAGAGAGAGGCGTTGCTTTCATGTGGCGTGTGTCGCTATGACGAACTGTAACATTGAGTGGTCCTGAAATCTGCATTGGATAACGAAGCAAAACGAATATTAAGTGGGCAGCCTTAGGTCAGTTGGTAGGGCGTCCCCCCCATGGGCCTCGGCCAGCAGCGGACCCGAGTTCGATTCCAGCCCGCGGTCGTACTCTGCCCCATTTCAACTCTGTCTCTACACTATCAATAAAGCATAAAAATGCCCAAAAAAATCTTTTAAATAAATAATATTAAGAGTATGCCCGTACCATGGCCCGTAGTGGAAAAGCACAATTAGATGCCAAGTTTGAAACACGATGAAGTAATCTCATATGCACTGTCCCTGTTTTTCCAATGCACCCTTTTGGCTAGATTATGTTACGTTAGTAAACGACAACGCAAATGGTTGCCAACAATGACACAATAAAGTACAATAAAATACTAATTTCCATTGTTAAAAAAGATCTATTCCCTTCATTTACCTTTTCAGTTTTAGCCACACCCCATTTAGAATGTTCAGGTCACTTTGTCTGTATCTATGCTGAATACAGACAGAGTTGCTACTCTCTGGCATCTTACAGTGTGTGAGGCAGGTGATACAGCAAGTTTTCTTTAAAGTTGTAAAGATTGATCTACACCAATGATTCATCACTAAATACTAATGTACACTGCAAGTGCTTTTATAGATTTTATAGATAGCTGTATACATTGCCTGGATTCCTAGCAAAGGAACTAGCTAACTTAAGAGTGGGGTTAGCATTGGGCTACCCCTATTATTACAGAATGCCAAGGAGAGAAAGAAAGCTGAAAGACATAAAGAAGGAGTTGAAAAATGCTGCAAGAAGTAGCTCTTCTTTGAAAGGATGGATCCAGTCTGGATCCATCCTTTCAAAGCAGCTCTGGATCATCCAGATCTGCAACAGCCAGGGAGGAGATAAGGAGAAAGGTATGTCAAGTCATCTCATTGCTAGCTATAGTGCATTCCATTTTTGTATGGACTCAATTCAACACTAGAACCGCCCGTGGCAGTTTTTAATTTGCCCATAACTATACTTTTTGAAAATATTAAGCCCCCCCACTCTTTGACTTTTCCTAAAATTGTGTTGGGATGCTCTCCCTACGGTTAAATAAAGTCAGAATTAATCTGGATTAAAAAAACAGGCATTTATACTAAATTGAATAATTTTGGAATTTATATTTCTCAGATTAGCAAAGGATCAATTACACACTACATATTAGAATGTCACTACCAATTCAGCACCAATTGATTTATATGCAAATCAGAGACCTTTTAAAACATGAATTTAATAAATGTTTCAATCGAGTCTGAAGTGAAGGGGTCTCACAACTTTAAGAAGACAATGCATGTACAGGCTTGTCACACAGAGCCATATGTTGGATTATAACTGAGAGTCTTGCATATTTAAGCTTATCTGTAACATTGTCAAGAACGCTAATTTTGCACAAAAAACATTTGACTTAAACATTTAAATTTACTAACCATTAAGTTTTTGCATGACACTGAGGGGGGTCAATTCCAATCAAGGCAAGAGGGCTAGTGGTAGTGCAGGCTGACTCTTGTTATACAATTATAATATACAGTACATATAGTTCAATTATATTCAATTATTATAATACAAATATTGTTATCTGCTCCACCTTAGATAAAGAAAGCACCGACAATGAAGACAGAGATATCAGAGAGGCAGGAGATGCAAGGTAGATAGATGATAATGAAGATGAAGATATAAGAGAGAGACATGATGAAGATGATGATTATGATGATGATGAAGATGATGAAGATATTAAGGACAGAGTGGATGCAGGTGACGCTAGGGAGAGAAATGAAGAAGATGATGATGATGATGGTGACAGCACAGACAGTAAAAACAGAGATATCAGAGAGCAAGGTGATGCAAGGCAGATAGAGGATCACAAAGATGAAGATATTAGAGAGGGAAATGATGAAGATGATACCAGGGAGAGAGATGATGATGACGAAAATGATGAAGAAGTTAAGCAAAGCAAGGATGAAAATGATGACAGGGAGGGACATGATTCAATGGACACAGCATCAAATAACATGAATACTTCTCTTCTGTCGTCCTTACAATTTCCCACTGATCCAGCTCATGTTCAAAAGCACAGCATAGACCCCCACTCTGGGAGATTTGTTGAGTTCTGTTGCTCTATTGGACCTTGTCAACCAGCTGTAAATTACCCAAAGACAGATGGCCGTTCATTCCACAGGGAGTGTTATCAAGATAATCCCTGGCTAGAATATTCTGTGGAAAATGATTCTATGTTTCGTTTTAGTTGCCGCCATTTCTTGAAAGAGGAAAAGTATGAGAATAAAACAAACTGGAGAACTGTAGTTAACAATTGGAAAAAAGGAACAGAAAAAATTAAGGAACATAAACAAACAGAAGCACATATGGTAAGCATGGTAAGGTGGAGCAACTTCAGACAAAGACCACTGGAAGAAGCTTTCAGGAGGGCAGACATAGAAGAAAAAGCCCAAAAAGAACAGGAGCGACAACGAAACGGAATTAATGACAAGGCTGGTAGACATCACACTGTATCTTGCACGGCAAGATGGGGCTTTCAGGGGTCATGATGAAAGTAGAACACATTTGAACAAAGGAAATTTCCTTGAACTTGTTCAGCTACTTGCAAAATATGATTCCACCCTCAAAAGGCACCTTGATAACATAAACCATATCCAGTCTCAACAGAAAAAACCACAGATGTCGCTGTTGTCCTATAAGACACAGAATGACATTATCAAGGCCCTTGCCACCAATGTCAGAAGAGTAATTCTGACATAGGTGGCAAGAAAAGAAATAGATGAGTCAAAGTTATTCTCCATTCTTTTGGATGAGACCACTGATGTTTCCCATGTCGAACAAGTGTCCTTCGTTGTTCGCTTTGTCCATCAGATGGAAATCAAGGAGAGAATCTTACAAGTTTGCGATGCGACAGGAACAACAGGAAAGGAATTGGAGAATGTTGTAATGACACTCCTTGAAGAGAATGGACTGAAATTGGAAGATGTCAGGGGCCAAGGCTACGATGGAGCTGCAGATATGAGTGGAAGCTACAAGGTTCTGCAGTCACGAATTCAGAGCCATAATGACAAAGCTTTATACGTGCACTGCCATGCCCACTGTCTGAACCTGGTCTTGGTTGAGAGTGCCAAATCAAACCAGCATTTTGTTAGGTTTTTCAACTTAGTGGAAAGTCTATACACATTTTTTGCCGGATCTACAAAACGCCATGCTACGCTTGTTAAAATGCAACAGTCCATGTACCCTGACCAAAGGGTCTGTGAATTGAAGAGGCTGTCTGACACAAGGTGGGCATGCAGAGAAGACGCTCTGAGGTCCCTCAGAGCGTCTCATTAAGCTGCTTCAGAACATGGCTACAGTGATCCACCAGACGCTGCAGCAGGTGATGCCAGGATGCTCCTGAGTAGTATAGATTTTGAGTTCATTCTATGCATGGAGATTACCACACCCATTTTCAATGAGACTGCCATCGCATCTGCTTCACTGCAGAAGAAAGACCTTGAATTGACAACATCATACACCATTGTGGAGGGAGAGAATAAACAGAACAGAACAGAGAGTAAAAGCAATGAGGAAGGATGAGGAGTTCAAGGTCCTTTTTTCAAAAGCAAAAGGGAACTCAGAGGCAGCAGGATTTGAGGTTCCAGATGAAATTCCTGGACAAGCCAGACGCAGAAAGGTACCCCAAAAGTACAAATACAGCACCAAATCTGCTACGGAGGACTACCAAGCCCAAGACCTGGAGGAGCACTACCGAGGAAAGGTTTTCTTTACCTTCCTTGATACACTCTCCCAGGAGCTACACCGGAGGTTCAAGGGGAAGGATGAGAAACCAACTGGGATAATTCTTTCAGGCCTTCACTGCCTTACCATCCCAAGTCACTGGAAAGGCATGCCAAATGACAGAGTTGCTCGATCTGTCAAAGATGTATGCAGATTTTATGATGCAGAGGAAGAAAATGTTGTCAACGAGCTCAAGGTGTTCCATTCATCATATGCTCTTCCCCCCAGCAATGTGAAAGCTGTGTTAAAGTGCCTGAAAGACAATGATGTGCAATCAGTTTTCCCTGGTCTGACTTTGCTACTAAAAACATATGCAACAATTCCGGTGACAACTGCTTCAGTAGCGCGATCATTCTCTAAACTGAAGCTAATAAAAACCCAGCTCAGAAACCGATGTGGGGAAAGTAGGCTCTCGGATCTTCTGCTGCTTTCCATTGAAAGGGATATTCCAATTGACTATAACAATTGACTATAACATTGACATCTACAAACACACGGCCAAAAGAAGAATTCTCCTATGACCCCACCACCCACCATCTCCGTCCCCTGAGAAATAAGCTCCCAAATCATAGCTTTCATTGTCATTATCACGTCTGTTTGTGAAACACATGTTTACAGTTCCCTCTGTGTTTTGCTGTGTTTGTTGAATACATATTTTAAATGTTTTATAGTTTTCTGTATGTTTTTATCATAGAGGTGTGGTTATAATTGTAATTGTCAGTACCACATCATTAATTACTTTTATCTAGATCTCCTTATAATGTAATGCTTATCTTAATCAAGGATGAGGACTATTTCATCATACATGATGCATCATAGCTTTTGCACGCTGGTGGGGGCCCGTGTTGGGCAGAATGTGCCCTTTTAATTTTTTCGCCCCTGCAGCTTCAAACAGTCTGAGTCCGCCACTGAACTGCATGGACAATGGAATTATCTATAACAAAGGATATGGTAAGAACATGGTAATACCATGGAAACAAACAAGGCTTCGTACCCAGTATTAAAGAAGATGTACCATGACACAAGGTAAGTATTGCTCTAATTTTTCAACTTAAATAAAAACAATTCAGTAGTTTCTGAGGTAAATCTAATAAACCTTGGTTGCCTACTTTCCTAGAAAGTACACAATTATATCTGAGTTATTACTGTCCTAAAACAGTTACAACTACACGGTACTTAGTTGAGTTGATGGATAATAGTGGAGGTTTTTCTTAGTACTTCAGCTGTAGTTCCTCTGTATTTACCTTCTTATTACCAGTGGTAATTACCCAATAATATACTATATTTACCATATATTTACCAGGTACATACCTAGTAATTAGGGGACTGTAAAAGGAAGGGTTACCAGTATGCCAAATGAAAAAGTTAATCATTTAAAATGTATGTTGTCTTAAATAACTTTAACTGAATTCCATTTGACCGTATGACATTTGACCACTTTAATAGTCCAAAAGTTACCTAATCTTGAATTTTTCACACAATTATGAACAGTGAGGAGGATCAAATGATGTGAGATTATATTGTTTATAGAACTTTGAACCTATTTCATATAAATATATAATATTTATTGCTCCTGGAAGTGCAAATCAGTGCGGCACGTCACTGACCCAGCGCTATACAGCTTACACTTATAAATAACACGGCTGTGTTTAGCATCCCTCTGTGGAGAGGAGGAGAACGCAAGGTGGACGCCTTATGGACACACACACAAAGAGCGAGGGGAGGACCAGGGACAGGATGTTCATGTCCAGGGGAACAGAGAGAGAGTGAGAGAGAGAGAGAGAGAAAGAGAGAGAGAGGAAAAAAAGTATAAAAGGATTATGGGTCATGGAGGTGATGTATATGTGCTTGTGAGCGAGAGACAGGTAACGAGAGAGGGAGGGGGGAGAGAAAGGATAAAGGTGAGAAGGAGAGAGAGAGAGAATTAAAAGAGATATATAGTCTGATGTAAACTGGAAAAAGTATAAAAGGATTATGGGTCATGGGGTTGTGCTGTATGTGTGTGTGATTGAGATACAGGTTACCAGAGAGGGAGGGGGGAGAGATAGAATAAGGATGAGAAGGAGAGGGTGAGAGAGAAAGAGAGGGGAGTAATAGAGAGAGAGGAATGTGAAAAAAATGAATATTTTATAATGTCATTGCAAATATGCAGCATAAACATTCAAACTTAATTTTTTAATTTTATTTTATCATTATTATTAAAAAAATTCACCACACAATGGGGCAGCATAATCATTACTGCCGTTTTTGTGCACTTTATTCTGTTTTGGGCATTTCCTCCCAGTGCAAATATGTTTAAATGAGTTACTGAAAGCAGTGTTCTTAAATGGGATCAATTAATAGTTTGAGTAATAGACAAGAAAAGATTAAAAATATTGTTGCAATTGGCCTGTATGCATCGCCTTCACATGGTTTTGCAAAGCTGTACATGTCTTAAAGATATTGATGTGGATTGTTCCAACATTCTCATATATTCTTGTTTTTTACATTTCTAACAGTGCAAATATGATTTTGAATGAGTTTCTGAAAGTGGTGTTTTAAGATGGGACATATGTCATTATAATTTGTAAGCCAATGTTGCAAATATGACAACAAAAAAAACATTTAAAATGTTGATGCATGATTGTGGACTTTATGGAAATAATACAATTCCAGGTCTTCTGAACATTTTTTGGTCCCTGTGTCATAATTCAGCTTAATATTTAATATATTGTTGCTTAAGGCACACTCATTAACGTGAAAATGTCAAACTGGCACTGCATGTTGAAAAGGTTGCGTACTCCTGGTATATAGGGAGCTGGAAAAGTATAAATGAGTTATGGTTGATGGTTGTGTTTGTGTGTGTTGGGGGGTGCCGTGTGTATGTGTGTGTGTGTGTGTTTACGCTGTGTGTTTGTGTGGTGTGTGTGTGGGGGGGATCATCGGCCAGACACTGCAACAGCGCTGCTCTCAAGTATTTACTACAGTGTCTTCACACGTTTATTGGCAGGATTAGGCTGCAATAGTGTACATGACTCTTATTAATTTAAGAATAAATACCAATCTCTATATTCATATATGTTTTGCCTATCCCTGCCTATTTGGAAAATAAGCAATCCCATTTAAAGGCTGTGTTGCAGGTTAACCGGGACTTTCAATTTATGGGTACATAAAGCACTCAAAATATGTATATAATTTATAAAATTGTCTCTAAAATAGTGTTAAACTCCAGTTTTCGGTAGTAACGGGTGTTTTCTAAAACCATTCAGCGATAACGTCACGTTGGGGAGACATGGTGAAAGTATAGCCTCAGCCTAGTGCTAGAACTATGGCGTGTAAGAGGTGGCAAGAATCACAAATAACATGTATGATGGCCCACAGCCGTATAATTTCGAACCTGTCAGACGTGAGCGGGCGAATGAGGAATTGGTGAGAACTGATGACCGTCGAAGCCAATTAAATGCAAGGTCAGAGGAGAAGAGTGGAGAGTAACTATCATTTAGAAACGCAGCAACGCACGCTGGAGCTAGTCAATGAACAGCAGTGCATACAATAACGACACTTTTATTTACTTTTTACTGTCAGTGAATAGCACGTTGCCTGAAAGTCAACGTTTTCTTTATATCTAGTGACAGCGATTATGTCGTTCAGATAAGTACCGGTAAACTTAGTCAGAAGAACTAAACTTAGCACAAAAAGTAATGAAATTTGTGTTTGGTAGATTATTTCTCTGTGGTAACAATGCTTTTTGGCAATAAATCATATACCGTGGGAAAGCCTGTTTAGTTCCCTTTCAAATAGTGCCACATTTGTAAGGAACATGCATTTGTGGGATGAGCAGCAGCACTGAGTATGTGGGTTGCGCCCATGAAAAATTTGCCAAAACTTTTCTGCCATTGCCAAACAGGTTATTTTGCTGTTGCTATTGACACTTGTTTTGAGCTTCTGGTACCCCCAGGTGCTGCCAATCAGGTGCCTGATTAGCACCTGATTGGGCAACTTCAAGCTGGTGTTCCGCAAAACCAAGTTGCGGCATTATTTGGAGTGAGCCCTAGTACCCTCTCCAAACTGAAGGCCAAGTTCCACATAATGGGGGATGTCAAAGACAGGCCGTGAAGTGGGCGTCCCAAGAAGACGACACCCCAAGAAGACTGTTTTATCACCCTGTCAGCACTCAGTCTTCTACAGATTTTCAGTCAAGGTTTGATATGGCCAACGGCTCTCTGCCCAGACAATCCGGAACAGACTACACGCAACCAATCTCCGGTCTCATAGGGCTGCCAGGAGTCCTGCCATGACTGCCCTTCAGTGTCAGGCCCGTTTGCACTGGTGTCGGCAACACGTGCACTGGAACCTGAACATGTGGAGGAACGTTATGTTCAGTGGTGAGTCCAGATTCTGCCTACGGCAGTTGGATCGTAGGGTCAAAGTGTGGAGAAGAACGCTATGCTGATTGCTGCACCTATAGAATAACATATTTTGGTGGAGGCAGTGTGATGGTGTTGGGTGGCATCTCCCTCACTGGAAAAACGATGCTTGTCATCATTGGAGGCAATCTCAATGCAGAGAGATATAGAGATAAGATTCTGCAACCAGTGGCAATCCCATATCTCCACAGTCTGGGACCGAACTCTATCCTCCAAGATGCCAACGCTCCCCCGACAGGGCGGGGTTTATCAGAGACTACCTCCAGAATGTGGGAGTGGAGAGGATGGAATGGCCTGCTAGCAGTCCTGACCTCAATCCCATTGAAAACTTGTGGGATCAGCTTGGGCGTGCTGTTCGTGCCAGAGTGACCAACACAACCACGTTGGCTGACTTCGACAAATGCTGGTTGAAGAATGGGATGCCATCCCACAGCAGTGTGTGACCAGGCTGGTGACCAGCATGAGGAGGAGGTGCCAGGCTGTTGTGGCTGTGTATAGTTCTTCCTCCCGCTACTGAGGCTTCTGTTTGTGAAATGAATAAATTGTATAATTGCCAATATGTCTTGTTTCTTCAAACTTCAATCATCCAACCCACCAAACACCAAACGAGTCAATGGCAGAATAAGCTGTATGGCAATGGCAGAGAAGATTTGGCAAATTTTTCATGTGCGCAACCCACATACTCAGCTCTGCTGCTCATCCCACAAGTGCATGTTCCTTACAAATGGGGCACCACTTGAAAGGGAACTATACAGGCTTTCCAACGGTATAAGTTTTTTTGCCAAAAAGCATTGTTACCACAGAGAAATAATCAACCAAACACCATTTTTCTTACTTTTTGAACTAAGTTTAGAAATAGAAGGCATAATGCTAGCTATGGGCTAACTTGCCAGTCCGACCTGTAAAATCCCTCCTAGATAATCCCTAATTAAATCTTTCCGATTTGTTATCCCACGTTTTGAGCCTACTAGCTCAAGTAACAACATCTTTGCCTAGTGTTTATTTCTAAGCTTTCTTTTACCCACTGTGTGAAATACCCGTCAATATTCGGGGGGTCCCCATCTCCCGAATGTTGCGCAATACCGATATACATTTTGCAGTAGGACTATAACATTACAATATTTCATGGATGCAAGCCAAGACAATGATTCTTTAGCCTACATGACAACACACACACGCACACACTTAACAATTTTGATAATTTGATATGCTATTATTGTAAAGCAACACTCACATAGGAGGCTGCATTGGCTAAAGTTGTTTGGATGCATGTTGATTTATAACAAGGAGAGGCAAAGTTGTGCATTACAATGCAAACACAACAATAATTGGCACCAATCTGGCGCACATAGAAGAGCAATCAACTGAATGAATGCCAGGACACTATCGGACACTATTGGACACGCAATCAGTGCACTTGTAAATGAGTGCCTGCAAGGATGACCAATCGTGGTGTGACATTATTTAACCATCAATCTACCAAAAATACTATCAGACAGATGTGCATTGAACGCATACACAAAGCACATTCGTCCAACCCGGCGGATGCTGACAGACAGCCCACAACAAGCCAAACATCACCAAGGCGGGTGTGCTCTCTCTCTCACTCTCGCACGCCCGTACACAATCACTCCAACTTCTCCAACTCCAAGGCTAGGCTGCTTCACTAAGACCACAACTAACCACAAGGCCTTCATAACCATGCAGTGTGCCGAAGCCGGAAAGGACACACGCACAGTCGCACACACTCATCTTATGCAAAACCATCCGTGGTACACTTTACAATAAGGTATGCAAAAACTTGGGTAGTTACTGAGGAACAAATGAGTAATGAATGATGAACGACCAGGGCCCTAACTGGGGCCCTAACGGGGCCCTAAGTGGCAGTTACTGGTAAACAGACTAGGGGACTACTGTGTAACGAATGATGAATGACCAGGGACTTAACTGGGGCCCTAAGTGACAGTTATTCAGTAACTACTGAGGAGTAACTGGTAAACAGACTAGAGGACTACTGTATTCATTACTGAGTAATGAATTATGATCAACTGCGGCCCTAACTGGGGCCCTAAGTGAAAGTTATTCAGTAACTACTGAGGAGTTACTGTTAAACAGAGTGGGGGATGATGTATTAATTAATCATTCTGTGAATTAGCAAACTGTCCAATTTATTTTGAAAGCAACTGTATGTCCCTGGGATTTCACAATTAGTTATTAAATTAACAGGGCACAGACGGGTTGATTGTCATATTATAATAAAGATATTCACAAAACATACATTAATATTCACATTTAAGGTTTATTATGTGGCGGTAGTAATGTTAAAAGTTGTTGCATTAGTAATGTTAAAATCTTGAAAGCAATTGTCCACCACTGCAGGGCAGGCTTTAAACCTGCCGCTCTTGGTTTCAAGCGCTATTGAGGGCTGGTTTGGGTCCCACACTTGAACAACTGGTAGAGCTGGATCAGACTGATGATGAGTTGTTACTCATTCACGAACAATTCATTCACCAGTAGTGAAGCTTTTTTAATCATTCGTTCACCATTCGTTTACCAGTAGTGAAGCTTTTTGTGTACCTTCATCTAAAGCCATGCATCATACTGAGTTGTTCTCTCTTTTGCAAACCATTCGTTTACCAGTAATTAAGCTTTTTGAACCATTCGTTCACCAGTAGTTAAGCTTTTTGAATCATTCGTTCACCAGTTGTTAAGCTTTTTGAATCATTCGTTTACCAGTAGTGAAGCTTTTTTAATCATTTGTTCACCAGTAGTTACGTTTTATGAACCACAATACAGTTTCCCCTAGTCCGTTTAACAGTAACTCCTCAGTAGTTACTGAATAACTGCCACTTAGGGCCCCAGTTAGGGCCCCAGCTGTTCATCATTCATTACTCAGTAATGAATACAGTAGTCTCCTAATCTGTTTATCAGTAACTCCTTAGTAGTTACTGAATAACTGTCACTCAGGGCCCCAGTTAGGACCCCAGTTGTTCATCATTTGTTAATCAGTAACGAATACAGTAGTCCCCTAGTCTGTTTACCAGTAACTCCTCAGTAGTTACTGAATGACTGTCACTTAGGGCCCCGTTAGGGCCTCAGTTAGGGCCCTGGTCATTCATCATTCGTTACTCATTCGTTCCTCAGTAACTAACCACGTTTTGGCGTACCTTATTGTAAAGTGTTACCCCCAAAGTGTGTGAGTGATACACTCTGGTTTAGCTTTCGCTTGCTATCTGTTTTTAGTAGGACATCTCAACATTACGTCTTTCTTCTGTTTGGCGCACATGGCTAATTTGCATATGCGCACAGGACTGGCTGGCGCTGCTTGGCAAAGAAAAGAACATATCTATCTATCTATCTATCTATCTATCTATCTATCTATCTATCTATCTATCTATCTATCTATCTATCTATCAACGCATGTGTCTAGTTTTAATGTGATGTATTTTGTGTAAGTCCAGTCAGTCTTGTTGTCTCCCTTGTTCTGTGTGGTCTTGTACTGTCCTGTGTGAGCCGAATCACCTAAATTAATTCCCGACGATTTGTGTCGTTTGGCATTAATAAAGACTTGACTAGGCTATCAACAATTATTCACCAAAGGCAAAAAAACACCTGAGGTGTTTTAGTATATACTACACGTAAACAATCCAAAAATAAACAAGATAGCACTTTTTGCTGGGATTTATTTATTTTTATTAGCGGTTTATTTGTTTTTATTAGCGGACATTTTGCAATGAAAGCAATATCCCGAGTTTGAGATCTCCATCATGGGATATTGCCCAATATCTCGAGATAGCGAACCAATCAAATTGCGCCATCTTAGGAGGTTCACGTGTAGCATATACTAACTATATATATCTATGTATTTATCTATGTATCTGTATAATCTGCTGAACACTCTCTTACTAGTCTCTACTCTCAAGGGTCTCAATGCGGCTTTGGTCCATGTCTCCCCAACATGACATCATGCAATGCATTTTGGGGGAAATGAGAATCAATCCCGAATCGCTAAAATAGAAGCTACTTTTTCGTAGTACATTCTGATTTGTGATACCTAACAACATTAAATACAATGGATAACAGTTTAAATCTTTATTACCAACAAGCAAATTGCACACATCCATTGGAAAATCAACCCTGCAATACAGCCTTTAAGTAGTAAATGTGTTTATATAAGCTACAGCATAAGTGCTAAATCTTACCACCCCAAATTGTCACAATAACATAATTTATTTCACATTGAATCTACACTGTGTTCAATGTATGTTATTTAGCCAATGCATTTGACTGCCAGAGCTCATAGAAAACAATGGAGGGTGGCCATCTGTAGTTTAAACCACATTATCCTGGACCAAATGTGTGTCACCTTCTCACCTGTATTGATTACTAATTGTGTTCACCTGTTCATTGATGTGATGAACAAAAAGGTGCAGGGATGGACATCAGGAGGTATAATAACCATAACACATCACAGAGTTATAAAGCCACTACACACCTACTGAATATCTTGTGTTCAATTAAACGCATATTAATATACGTGTCAAAGTCAGCTAATGAACACATGAAGGTGTGCTGACCTCCTTCATAAAATACACACAGTATGATTGTTGTCATGACAGAAACTGATCCAGACTTGAAGGCTGCTCAGTGACTGCGTTTATGCTGCTCTGCAGTTATATTACAACTCATGTATGACAGGACTATCTAAATCTTCAATATTTTGGCCATCTCACAATTATATCATACTATGGTTTTTGGAGTTGGCTCACAGGGGAACCTCCTGACTTTCCTCCATCTGGCCTTGTTTTTATTTGTGTGGGCAGTGAGGGAACACGTTCCATCAGCCTTTAGCACGCCGGCTCAGGACAGAGCAGATGCTCTGATGGCACCCTACAGGATGTCTACAGCTTTGGTGCTTTTAGTTCTAATATCATTCCCATGTCTGTTCTGTATGCAGGCCCTAAGAACTGTTGGTGTGTCTATCAGTCAGAGTCACTATTAAACCAGTATCCCTTCCAAAGTTATAACATGGTAAATATATGGGTAATTATAAATAACAAGGGGAATATTAAACATTGCTTTATCTTACAGTACAGTTTCAGTTTGCGTTGTAAGAACATATGAGAGCAAAGGTTGTGTTGATTGCATGGAAAGGGAATTACCAGTTTCAAGGGGTGATGTTTGGTACTCTTGGTCTAGTCCTACTATGACCAGGACCTTTACCACGAAGGGAACGGCTATAGTTCACAGGGCTGACATCTTCATACACCAGGGAGGAAGAAATAAAACCTCCCTGAACTCCAAAACATTCTACTTCTGGTAATTATACATAGAAAGTTAACACTTCACAACATGGTTTCAGAATAAGCAGTTTTTAATTAGTTTTATATATAAAATAATAATAAAGAAGAAGATGGAGGCTTTGGGTGTCCCTGCCCCGCCATGAGATAACGGAGGTTGATGCAATCCTACTAAAAGGTGAGAAAATAATCATTCCACACAAGCTCAGAGCAAACAGTGCTACAGTTCTCAGACACAGGACAAACACAAAGCAAGAGACTTAATGTCTCAACAGATACGCCTTCATCCCCTCCAGACTCAACTACTGCAATAGCATCCTGTATGGCCTCACCTCCACTGTTCTTCAAAAACTGCAATATGTTCAATACTCTGCTGCCTGACTGCTTACTCACTCCCCCTCCAGAGAACACATCACTCCCATCCTCCGTCAACTTCATTGGCTTCCCATAAAATAATTAATCAATTTCAAGATCCTACTCGTAGAAAGCCCTTAACAACCTTGCACTCTCATACGTAACTGACCTCCTCCATCGCCACTCCCCCACTCGCCGCCTACGCTCCGCTGATGCCAACCTTCTCACCCCCATCAAAAGGACCAAGTACCACATCCCGGGGGACAGAGACTTCGCCATGGCCGCCCCTACCCTCTGGAACTCCCTCCCTCTGGCCATCTGAAACTCTGATACACTCCTTTCGTTCAAAAGTCAACTTAATTCCCATATTTTCAGGACCACCTACAACACCTGACAATTCATCCTCTGCCATCGTCAACACTCTATCTCTCTCTTAATGTGTTGCCTATTGTTGTAGTGTTGATTATTTGTCTTTTGTTTGAGTGTCTGTACTGTCTGTATTCCTTTTTGTAAAGCTTATTGGAGTACTAAGAAAAGCACTGTAATAAAATGATCTATTATTATTATTATTATTACTATTATTATTATTATTATTATTATTATTATTATTATTATAGAGGCATTAGTAGAAGTGTGACAGATGCCAAACACACTTTAATGCCAACACTAAGGAGCAAATGCCCTCACAGACATTCCCATAGGATTCAGAAAGTAGCAACAGATCCCTGAACTCTGAGAATAACCTTGTCATATGTGAGCGCGTCATCAGGTATTTGTAAATTGAACGCCTGCACAATATCCACACGATACTGTTTGTCACAAATGAGAGACAGGTAAGACATGGCATACCAGAAAAGGTCTGCAGTGACAGTGTGTTACACAAGGTGAGGAAGGAATAAATAAAAAATACCAGAGCAATACAATTTCAGCCTACCTTTTGAGTAAATTGTAAAACATTTGCAAGAATGTACCCAATATTTAAGAACATGTACCATGACACTAGAGGAACATGGTTCCTGTGGGGGTACTTACTTATCAGTAAGTATTGATGTATTTTTCAACAAAAATAAAATCAATTCCATAGTTTCCAATTCCAAAGTAAATCTTATGCACCCTTTACAAATGGGTGTGTACAGGAACAATAGCTATTTAAGAAAATTGTTGTTATAAGGAAGTGCTTTTTTAATTTCTAGATGGTACACTGGTAAACTTTAGCGGTTGCCAATAAACCCCCTTTCCAACCAAACAGAACTCCAATATCAGCATTTCAGCAAAGTATCCCTGACAGAAATGAATTCAGAGGTTTGCCAGGTCAGCTCCAAAAGCACTCTCAACCAGAAATGCGTTTGATAAGAAAAGGAACATTGTTTTCCACCAAATTGTACCATGTTGCTAACCTTTCCTTATTGGACACACAGAAGGATGTGTCTTGTTAGATTCACGCTCTCTACTGTCAGACTCCAACACATCTTTGTATCACCGCTTAGCCGACTGCTTCTTAAGCACTGTGCCTATCCGTCTGAAAAATAACAGTTATTTTAAACCTTGTAGATTGTGTCTTCAAATGGCTATTATTCTGTTAACCTTATAAACATCTTTATCTTCAGAGCTGAATCACCTCACTTATGGTCAAAAGATGGCAAGCTAGTAAACATCATAATTAATTATTAATTCTACTCAAGCATCAATACAGAGAAAGAACAAGACTGTTTTTTGAAAGCATGCACTGCGAGCAAGAGGTGTTGAGGCCTGTCTGCTGCGGATTGGCTCTAATCCCTGTCAGTAAGAGGGCCCTGCTTCAGGGGCGGGCCAACCCATCAACATTAACACAGAAATAAATGACAAAATAGCTGTACTAACAGTGTTCTAGAAGATCAATTTGTAATGCAGCTTTTAGAGTAAGTGGATTACTTTTTGTTTTGGTTGACACACACAAACAAGCTTAATTTGTAGGTCTCAAATTAAAACTCTGAGGGAATCTTGAGCTCCCAGCTCTAACAACCAGAGAACCTTTAGAGCAACGCACGCACAAACATCCACACACACACACACACACACACACACACACACACACACACACACACACACACACACACACACACACACACACACACACACAGTAACGTGGGAGGCTCCCAGTTCAGCTTCTCATCAGCCCAGTATTATTGATTGTAATCTAATTCAACACATTGATCAAGCAGACTTCACGCTCGGCATACTGACTGTAACTCTAGCGCCCAGCTCAACAGCACAGCAACAAATTTGTAAAACAATGCAGAAAAAATAGTGCAGAGCCAATCTATTTTTCAGCACTCTTTGCTTTATGGAAATAGACACACACAGATATTGGTGAAGAATGACTTGGCCGTGTGAGCTCTGGGGCCTCAGCGGGTCTGACAGGGGCCCAGCATGAGTCAGCATGTAGACTGGAAGCAGACAGGGACACACCTGAAAAGACACACGGAGCCGCTGCTTGGCCGGCTCCACCCCAGACCCTGCCCCACTCCGGACCCGGCCCCACCCTGGACCCAGCCCCATCCCAGACCCGGCCCCACTTCGGGCCCGGCCCAACTCAGGACCCCCACACTCCGGACCCGGCCATACTCCAGACCTGGCCCCACCTTCTCCTGCCTGGAACTCTGCCATGCGTGGGTGAGTGGGTGCTTGGATGAAATTGGAAATGGGACCTGAAGTGGGGCTGCAGGTTCAGACCCGGCCGATACTCTGGACCCGGACCCACTTTCAGCCCCGGCCCCACTCAGAACCCCATACCCAGGCCCGGCCCAACTCCAGACTCGGCCCCACCCCAGACCCGGCCCCACCCCAGACCCTGCGATATTTCAGACCCGGCCCCACTCAGGACCCCACCCCAGACCCGGCCCAACCCCAGACCCGGCCCCACCCCAGACCCGGCGATATTCCGAACTTGGCCCTACTTCGGCCCCGGCCCACCACAGTACCCGGCCACCCTCCGGACCGGGCCACACTCTGAACTCTGCCATGCTTGGGTGAGTGGGTGCTTGGATGGAAGTGGAAGTGGGACCTGCAGCGGGGCCTAGCATATGCTATACTTAGTTAGCAACTCCTTTATGTGTGGGTGGGCATACAGTGTGTATGCGCGTGCATGCATGTGTTTGTGTGTGTTTTTGTGTCTGCTTAGGGGGCATGTGGGCAGGCCTGTGTGCACCAATGCCTGTCAGCTGTCTGCGCTTTAATACTGTGGAACACGAAACAGGCAAAGGCCCTCACCCTCTCTTTCTCTCTTTCTCCCATCCTCTCTCTTCCACCCACTGCCTCTCAACCCTTCTTCTGGATTCAGCCGAGACCTTGTGTCTGCGTCACCAGACCCCAGCCCCTTCCTGTGTTGAAACATATTCCCTTTTTAGTCCTCAGTTCCTGCTGTCTCAAACTCGTCTCTATATATGTTTGGGTTCTCCGTTGTTCTCCCTCTGCACACTAATACTTTCTTCTTGTATATTCTCCTCCACACCTTTAACACTCATTGCTCCTGTCTGTCCACAGACAAATCTGTCCTCTCAGCAGAACTCTGTCATTTATGACCATTCTAATGCGTTCCACCAGGATATGAAGTGCACAAACATTTGAAGCTTTGCTGAGCATCTGTAATTCTTGTTTGGACAAGCACACTCTTTACACATGCATCCATCCATGCACACACACGCACAGACACACACATGCACAGATACACACACCCACACACACACACACACGCACGCACGCACGCACGCACGCACGCACGCACGCACGCACGCACGCACGCACGCACGCACGCACACACACACACACACACACTCATGCAGGAAAAAAGACCAGTATATTGCTTGGAGCTGAACCAGGAGGATGATGAGCAGGAAGTGGTTCAACCAGACAGACTTTTTTATGACCAATTGAATGAGTTAATTGGCGATAACCCATGTGTTCCAAAAAAATTTAATCAAAGAACATATGAAGAATGTAAGAGCAGAAAGATTAATCATCAAAACAGAATGAAAGAAGAAATTAAACAACAGAATAATAAAAGCAGGAGATACAAAAGGATTTTGTGTTCTCTCTTAATTCCTTGATTTCTTGTAATCACATTTCTCCAATTTTCCCCCAAATAAGAATTGTCAAAAAATGTTGTACACACACACACACACACACACACACACACACACACACACACACACACACACACACACACACACACACACAAACAGTACAGGGGCATCTAGGGAGAAATATGGACTCAAATATGGATGGTTTACGTTTCCAGCCCAATAATGGTACTACCTTCACAATAAATACATACATTTATATTTTCTGTCATTCCTTCTGTGATTTAGGTCGCGCGAGACTCCAGATAAACCAAGGGGCTCTGCCTGCAGTGCTCCACCATCGACTCATTGTAAAGCTCAGAATGTGTTGGTCAGCACCAGAGAGTGTATGCTACATCCTCTCATTTCAAATGCTGAGTGGGCACACTGGAAGAGGGAGGTAGCGAGAGGCACCAATACACACTTGTTTGAGAAGGTTTAAAATGACACTGAATATACAAGCTAAACAAGAACAACGTTTCAGTTTTGACAATAGGCAACCTTTTAATCAACTATCTGACCTGATTGGTGTTTGAAGGTTATAGCCCTCCAACACATGATCCATACATCCTGATCTGACTTCAAAACCTCTTCCACAATCTCAGCTGTGCTTTGGAAATGAATCCCCTCCCCTGACAGCCAACCACACTAAAAAGTAATTCCCATCACAGAGACAGAAAAGACCCACAGCTGGCCAACTGCCTATCGTTTAGATTCAAAGAAACGCTGAAGGTTAACATTCTGGTCCTATTCATGTGGAGTAGGACTGGTGGGTTATCAAAAGTGTTGCTTTTGTCTTATCTGTGTAGCCTCTATGCTCTGGTAATGTTCAGTAACCGCCTATGTCCTCCCTTCTATGTTCATACAACAAAGAATTGTTCAATGGTTGAACCAAGGGTTGTGTCGCTGGGCTTGCATACCAATACAGATACATGATGCTAGATTAATCCCAAAGATGTCCTCAGCACCGGACGTAGGCTGGCCAAGTGGCCCCTCAACCAACCGGCGCCAGGGAGCATGGAAGGGCGCCCTGAGAGTATTGTGTCTGTCAAACTGTGAGAGGGAGACATCTACTACAAACATCTAGACATCCCAACAGTACATCAGTGCTAGCATTGTAGCTAGCTGCGTAACATTTAGTTTCTGCATCCCTAGTCGTGCTGAGCATCTCGCTCTCGTTCCCTGGTTTGATTGAAAGCAGGAAAAGGAAAGAAAGCCTTTTGATTGTTGGCTCAGAACACAGAAGAATACGCTGTGAAGTCTGCTTTTATTAATGTCGGAACAGGTGCTGTGTAAACATCTCTTCTCCCAATTCACTCCCCCCACACAAGTATATGCAACAAAGACATTTGGTAATCGTGGTTCTCTGAAAAGGCTTATCTCTCCAAGGACTTTAAGTCGGAATGAACATTTTGTATATTCAGACGGTGTTTGTTTTGTAACTGGTATAAACAATTCTAGCATTCTATGCTTAGCACTTCAACATTTTGTTTCTAATGACACCGTTTTGTTTCAACTACTCTTGCTTTCAAGACAATGCTCAGCGCATATACATTCCCCTCTGTTATTCCTGTGTATATTAATTATTGCTAATGTACATTGATTATATTATTCAAAACACTTTGCATCGCGTACTTCCAAATTACCATCAGCCCTTGTTAACTTATATATATACCATGGGCACATGGAAATAGAATAAGCATTGTAAGACTATCATCATCATCCTAAGGGAGAACGGGGATGTAGTCTGCCTTAGCTCAAACTCTGTATGGCCTTTGTGCTATTCTCCCAGCATTGCTGCCTTCCAGCAGCTACTATTAATCACCAGTGCATGACAAGCCTCCATGCTCCTGGTCTGTCTCTAGCCTCCACACTTTACACACTGTAGTCCCTCCAGCCTGTGAAGCTCCATCATGTATCGAAAATACAATGTTCATGCAACCAGAGTTAGCTATAATACTGTGTCAGGTCCAATGATAATAATTTAAGATTTAATTCTGTGTGGTCTTATGATGTAATATATTTATTTTATTTAAATTAATATGTAGGTTGATTGTTATTATTATGGAGAGGCTTTCTCGTGATTCTCATTTGAACATTTTCCAAAAGCAGGGTCCATCAATATATATTATATTGGTGGCATAAAACATCTAGGGTTTATATATAAAGTGAGTGACAGTTTTTTTTCACACTTATTATCATACATATAGCATATAGGCAAGCATACTACTTCAGTTGGGAGTCTGGTACAGCCATCGCTAAGAGCCAGTAAAAGCCAATCAGCAAAGTCACAACTCTTCTCTGTTTCGGCACCGTAGTGGTGGAACGAGCTCCCTGCCGATGTAAGGACCGCCGAACCAATGATTGTATGATGCCAATAAACCTTGCACAAGTGAGGGATTTTTTTTTAAATAGGCATAAGTTATCAACATTCTATACTGTATGAGTAGGCTATATAATAATAGTCCTCCATCAGTAATAGTCAATCTGTTCAATTCTCAACTTCTGATTTCGGTCACTTTCGTTGTGTTGCTTTACGATGAAAGGGAGTGGATTGCCTAGGTACAAAACGGTGCAAGACTGGAACTGGTCCCAGGTCCAATCTTTCATTTATTCATGGTCATACAGAAAAATAGGGGTTTCCCTCACAATTTAAGCAGTGTTATTGTCATGGCCACAGTTGTGGTGCTGTGTGTTCTCCCCCTGTGTCGGCCACACCCCCTGTCTGTCTCTATGCTTTGCCTGCCACTCTCAACTGCTCTCACCTGGCTTGCATCAGCTCATCAACTCCCCTTCAAATACACCTGGTTTCCCTGCAGTCGTCGCCAGATCGTACTTCGATACACTGTGATAGTTATTCGTACCTGGCTCCAGTATATACACTTTCCAGTAGATCTCCTGTTAAAATCTCTTTGTTCTCTTTATTTATAGTTTGTGGATCTACACCTCCAACCTGCCTGCTTCACCCCCTCCAGCCTGATGCGCCCCACTCTCCAACCTGCCTCCTGCCTCACTCCTGGTTACACCAAATAAACCTGTTCACCTTCACTACAACTCCTGTATTGTCTCTGTGTTCTGCTCTTGGGTCCAGCAGCTATCGTTCCCCTAACAGTACGATCTGGCCAACAATGGACCCAGGCGGACATGGACTCCTTCTGCCAAGCTCTCTCCACTCAAGGCGCCCTGGTCGGGGAACACAGCCAAGCCCTCCGGGAAGCGATGGAGGGCTTTCTACCCAGGTCACGCAGATGGGCGCCCAACTGGAGTTACTGGTCTCCCACGGCTTCCCCGCCGTCAACGGCACCACCCCTTGTCCCTACTTCCCGGCTCAGCCGCCACAGGCCCGAGAGCCTTTCATTCCTGCTCCGGAGCGCTATGCTGGGGACATGGGTACGTGCAGGGCGTTTTTGATCCAGTCACTACGAGGACTTTTTCTTTCCAGCCTTAATGAGCCAATTAAGGATGAGCTGGCTACTAGGGATGAGGCAGACAGCCTTGAGGAAGTAATCTCCCTCTCCATCTGACTGGATAACTTCCTTCGTGAGCTGCGTAGGGAAAGGGTAAGCTGTCCCATGTCTGCAGCATTCACTGGCTCCTCTCTTCCACACCTACCGAGAGCTGCTCTCCCCCCACCTGTGCCACGAGCAGTGTCTGAAGAGGAGCCCATGCAGCTGGGGCGCACCCGTCTAACTCAGGCACAGCGCCTCCAACGGATAAGGACCGGAGTTTGTCTGTATTGTGCACTGCCCGGACATTTCATCTCCGCCGGCCCGTCGCTGCCAAAAGACTAGGCTCAGCAGTGAACGATGGGGCCCTGTTGAGCCACACCTCGTCCTTCCCAGCCCCCAACGGTTCACTCACTCTGCTGGATGCCACTCTCCTGTCCCTCGGCCTCCCCCTTTCTGAGCTGATGAGAACTTTATTGATTCTGGGTTTGCTTCTCAAGTTGGCATTGCGTTGGAACAGCTCCCCTCTCCCTTAGACGCAAACGCCTTGGACGGGCAACACCTTGCCCGCATTACTCACCGAACAAAGCCCCTTGTATTAATTGTTTCAGGAAATCACCACGAGACTCTTCAGTTTTGTGTCATCCTATCCCCTCAGACTCCCCTGGTCCTTGATCACCCCTGGCTCAAGCGGCACAATCCCCAGTTCGACTGGCCAGCTGGCAAGGTGGTGAGTTGGAGCGCATTTTGTCATTCGACCTGATTGCAATCCACCCTGTCCCCAGCAGAAGGGGGTGTCCCCTCACCCAAGGAACCCCCCGACTTAGTACCCCCTGAATATCACGACATTGGAGAGGTATTCAGTAAATGTCGTGCACTTTCCTTGCCTCCCCATCGTCCCTATGACTGCGCCATTGAGCTGCTTCCCGGTGCCCCTTTGCCCAGCAGTCGCCTGTACAACTTGTCCCATCCTGGAAGGGAGGCCATAGAGGAATATATTCAGGGTTCGCTCTCTTCTGGTCTCATTAGACCATCCTCTTCTTCCGTTGGTGCTGTTATTCTTTTTTGTAACCAAGAAAGATAATTCATCCGTGACTACAGCAGGGTTGCAGACCCTCTCACTCTCCTCACCTCTCCTGCACTCCCATATGTCTGGATGCCAGAGGCAGATGTTGCCTTCTCTAGAGTCAAAAGACTATTCTCATCTGCCCCTATTCTAATCCAACCTGACACCTCCAGGCATTTCATTGTGGAGGTCGATGCCTCAGACACTGGAGTGGGGGCCGTTCTGTCCCAGCGTTCTCCTGCCGATGAGAAGATTCATCCCTGCACCTTCTTCTCTCACCGGCTATTACCTGCTGAGCGCAACTACGACATTGGCAACAGAGAGTTGCTTGCTGTGAAGCTGGCATTGGAGGAGTGGCGGCACTGGCTGGAGGGGGCGGAACAGCCATTTGTGGTTTGGACCGACCACAAGAATCTGTCCTACTTACAGACAGAAAAACTCTTAAACTCCCGCCATGCCCGGTGGTCCTTGTTTTTTGGGCGGGTCAACATCATCCTGTAACTTCATCCTGGAACACCAAACCAGATGCCCTCTCTCGTCAGTTTTACTCTGAAAACTCACCGGGTCCTCCTGACACCATCCTCTCTCCTTCCTGCCTCAAGGTGGCGGCTTTCACCTGGGAGATTGAGTCCCTTGTCCGGAGGGCCCAAGCTACAGAACCGGATCTGGGTAATGGTCCCCCGAACAGCCTTTTTGTCCCTATCTCTGCTCGCTCCCAAGTTCTGCTGTGGTCCCACTTTGCCTGTCACCCTGGCATGAGTCGCACCCTGTCCCTCCTGAAGAGGCACTTTTGGTGGCAAACAATGGACGCAGACACACAGTCATTCGTCCAAGCCTGCACTGTGTGTGCTCGGGCCAAGTCCTCCCATCCACCCCCTGCTGGCCTGCTACGTCCCCTCCCAATCCCAGGTCGGCCCTGGTCTCACATTGGCCTCGATTTTGTAACCGGTCTTCACCCCTCTAATGGCCACACTGTCATTCTCACCGTTGTGGACAGGTTTTCCAAAGCTGTTCACTTCATTGCCTTCCCCAAGCTCCCCACTGCCTCCGAAACCGCCCAGCTGCTCGTACAGCATGTTTTTCGCCTCCACAGGACTCCTGCCGACCTCGTCTCTGACCGGGTCCCCAAAACATTTCCCAGGTATGGAAGGCTTTCTGCCGGGTGTTGGGGGCCTCAGTCAGCCTGTTGTCTGGTTATCACCCACAGACTAATGGGCAGGTAGAGAGAGCGAATCAGGACCTGGGAGCCGCGCTGCACTGTGTGGTTGCATGCAACCCCTCTGCTTGGAGCAAACATCTCTCATGGATTGAGTATGCGCACAACTCGATGTCCAGTGCAGCTACTGGCATGTCCCCTTTCGAGTGCTGCCTGGGTTATCAGCTGCCCTTGTTCCCCGCTCAGGAGGAAGACATCTCTGTTCCCTCTGTTCAGCACCATCTCCGCCATTGCTGCAGGGTGTGGAAGAATGCACACACCGTTCTGCTGAGCAAAACCGGCGTATCGCTGACCGTCGCAGAGTTCCCGCTCCGGCCTATCGTGTGGGTCAGCAAGTGTGGCTTTCCTCAAGGGACCTCCCTCTTCAGACTGGCTCTAAGAAGCTAACCCCCCGCTTTGTGGGTCCCTTCCCTATTGATGCCATCATCAATCCATTTGCTGGAGGCTCAAGCTGCCACATCCAATGCGTGTTCAACCCACTTTTCATGTATCTCAGGTAAAACCAGTCTCCACCAGACGTCTTTGGCCCCCAGCTGTTCCCCCCCTTCCTCCCCATTTGATAGATGACCACCCAGCTTTGACCGTCCAGCGGTTACTGGACATACGTCATCGGCGTAGGGGTTTTCAATGCCTCGCAGATTGGGCGGGATAAGGGCCCGAGGAAAGGAGCTGGATTTCGTGGGGACTCATCCTCGACCCCTCTCTCATTCGAGATTTTCATCAGGCTTACCCTGAGAAGCCTAGACCGCCAAGAGGCGTCCGTTGAGACACCCCTTGTCTGTCTCTGTGCTTTGCCTGCCACTCTCAACTTCTCACACATGGCCTGCATCAGCTCATGAACTCTCTTCAAATAGACCTGGTTTCCCTTCAGTCGTCACCAGATTGTACTTCGATACACCGTGGTTGTTTTTCGTACCTGGCTCCAGTATATACACTTTCCAGTAGTTCTCCTGTTGAAATCTCGTGCCTCACCTTTTTTCTCTTTGCTTATAGTTTGTGGATTTAAACCTCCAGCCTGCCTGCTTCCATCTAGCCTGATGCGCCCCCCTCGCCAACCTGCCTCCTGCCTCACTCTTGGTTACACCAAATAAACCTGTTCACCTTCACTACAACTCCTGTACTGTCGCTGTGTTTTGCTCTTGGGTCCAGCAGCTATCGCTCCCCTAACAGTTATGATAACAAATAGCATAGATGATGGCTGCCTTTGTCCCACTTGGTGCTTACATGGAAGAAAAAGCGTGCTAAAGTTCCCTCTAGAGTGGCCAAAATGAGAATAAGAACATGTGGAGTGTGTCTGGAGGAAGTTGGCAGCCTCCTAGTAGCATGGTCGTTGCTAAGGTGCCCTGTTGGCTACCCTTCACTTGGGTACCAAATATGAACAATTTAAATATCCCATGGCATGCTACTTTATGAGTGCTTTATTATAGCTTTTAGTGGGCCCCTAACAGCTATATTAATGTTCAAGAAATTCAGCCTTGGTGCAGAATTACAGCCACTCCAAGCCAGTCCCATAATGAGCTTTTCCATCTCAAATGACTGCGTCGGGTTCTTCGACGTCTCTGGTTCTTCCACTTCCAAATCAATCTGAAGTAGACTGAACTGTGACATGGAGGAGAAAGGGATCGTTGCCCGCGATTGTCTCCCGCTGGAGCCCCGTTGCCCGCTGCCGAGGCAACGACGCCTGGGAAGTGGGCATCGGGGCTCCGGCGGGAGACAATCGCGGGCAACAATCCCTTTCTCCATGTCGCGGTTGATGTACTTCAGGGATTCAAAGCCAAAGTTCCTTACCCGCAATTCCTTCTCAACCATGGCTGAGATAAACCCCACTACGAGTCTCATTGTGGAAATACCAGAGACGTCAGAGAACTCGACGTGTTATGCACCATAACACCAACAGCAGAACGGTTATCCAAATAACAGTGTACAACACTTGCGTTACAGTGTGTGTATTCACACACACACACACACACACACACACACACACACACACACACACTCACATGTGGCGCTCGCATGGCCGTAGCTCATTGTTTCATTGGCGGGCCAAATTCTCAAAGGGGAGGTAACATGTCCCTGTATGATGACATACGGGGAAAATTCCAAATCTGCACGTCTGAGCTTTGTTTTTTCAAAGGCAGATACCTAGTGCTCGTTTCACACCTAACGCCATTTCTAGCTACTGGGGGACCATAGGCAGGCTAGGGGAACTCATAGTAATGTAAGAAAACCTCATAAAGTGAAATGTACATGCCATGGGACCTTTAAGGAATAATGCATGAGCATGTGGAGAAGTTTAGTATTGTATGGCCCTCTGGTTAAGAAAATGTGATGTGTTGCCATGTAGGTGCCCTTACAATGGGAACTCCCTACAGGTGCCTTTCTGATGAAAGGAACTGAAGTGCCATCTTAGATGCCCTTCCATGTCAGAACACAGGATGAAGTGCCCTTGCAAGGGAGAAAAAACAATCCCAGTGAAGAAAGTGAGATGCAGGGCCCTACATTTCCCCTACAGCGCTCTCTAGAGCAGGCATACCTTAAAGGTACCTACAGTGTCCCCTACAGCGCTCTCTTGGGCAGGCCTACCTGGCAGGGCCCTACAGCGCTCTCTAGGGCAGGCTTACCTGGCATGGCTGCGGCAGGGCCAACAAATGCTAGAACATAATGTCATATTATTTTTATGAAGGATGAAGATTATTTAATCCTCCATGATGCCCACAGCTTTTTGTGTGCTGGGGAGGGCCCTTGTCGGCAGTAGGTGGCCTTATATTGTTTTGCCCCTGCCCTTCAAACAGCCTCAGCCTGCCACTGATGTCCTCCTCTTCCACTACCGCCGCTATGTTTATATATATCTAAATATAGGCTGATGAAGGAGGATGATTTGTTAGCGGCAGCTAAATCATGGATTAAAAACTTGGTAACCTGTTGACCAGTCATCACAAGCCAGCCCAGCCTTCTGCTCTGGATCCAAAACCAGAGTCCCCTCTCAACATCCATCTACGTGGTTTCTCTGAATTCTTCTTGCACACGCAAGTCAACAATGTTCCGAACCGTTTTCATTTTATACTTCTGTGCGCAACTCAAACAATGTGTTATTACACAAAATGTACACTAAAGAATGACTATCAATGAACTACATGTAGCCGGTCAAAGATGATCCTTAGGGGCCACCGTAGACAATGTAATTGTTCCTGGTTAACAATAATGTCACGGCTATTTAAGCTTGCGGACGTCTACCGAGCACAAAGCTGGGTAGCCGTGTCGGATTGTAGTTAGTTTTTGTGCTGGGGAGATCGCAGGGTGACTAGTGTCCAGATGGCATGATACCATCTTGTTAGTTTTTTTTATCATTTTGAGTATTATCTTTTCATTATTATTTATGTTGACGTGCGGCGAGAGGAACGGTGAGGGCTACAGCTGGATGGGACTTAAGGTAGGCTTAAGAGTGCCAGGTTTAAGGGGTAGCCTGTGCCTTAGTAACTACACACGAAGAATCAGCTCCTGTAGAGAGCTTGATTACTGGGAGCGTAATCAGCGACGCCGTGAGCATTACATCATCATCCACACTTGGAAGATAGCAAACGGCCTAGCCTCAAATGATATTGGAATGACATTTAAAGACCACACCCATAAGGGGCTAAGGGCTATTATACCACCACTGAACAACAAAGCCCAGAGGTCAGTGGCTACACACTATGATAACTCCTTTGCTGTAAAGGCGGCAAGACTATGGAACATCTTGCCGAAGAACACCAGTACAATAAATAAACTGGTTCCCTTCAAAGTTGCGCTAGCCAAACTACTGAAGTCATTCCCTGACACACCGCCAAACAAAGGCTATGCAATGCCGAATGATAACTCACTTCTCGAGTGGAACCTGCAGAAAGGATCTATCGACAGGGTGAAGGGTGGACGTACATGATACTGTTGACCCGATGCGATCCCTGCCGGACTGTGATGGAAAATCTACATGTTGTTACGTTTTTGTCTATCTATGAACTTAAGTTTTGTTACTATTTTGTGTGATGCATATATTGCCTGCATTCTACTCTCCTTGTGGGTCATCTAAAGTGTAAACCTTTGAGTTTCGTGTGATGCATTTTATTGCCTGCCTCTTCCTCTTCTTCTTTGTGATGTAATCGGTTTCCATGCAATCCTTTGATGCAATCCTGTTCCTCGACCACCTGGCTAGCGTCGAGGAAGCAAAAGGATGCATGGCACGGCCGTGACCCCCTTCAATGGCATCCTGGGGAGCTTCGATTGTAAAGATTACCATCTGGTAAACAAAGGCTTTTGGTTTATTGGGGTACAGCTCCCCTCCAGAACCCAACCTAAGTGTGTAAGAACTCCTAACTTTAGCCACTCAGGGGACTTCTCTTTGCGTACCTTTAGAGTATGAAGTAAGACACAGGGCGAACTCCCATCTGAGGCCTCAGATTATTGTATTGTATGCCTGTTATGTTGTTTGTTGATGCCTGTTGTGATGTATCTTTGTTCGTACTATTACAAATATATATGACCAGCAATTGCCTACAAGTATTGTGTGCTTTTTGCATCTAAATATCTCACCTGTCTTAGACGCAATATCTGATAGAGAAATTGCCACGACAGGACCTAATCTAAGAACTCTAAAAAGAAGAACCTTTATATGAGGCTAAGCATTTTTTTAATACCCCTTTCCAGGCCTGGAATTTCGTGATTTTAGGGGCAAGGCCACCTGGCCTGCAGCGGTGCAATTTCTTTGAGGGTACAAATGCTTCATGCCAGTGCATCAAGGCCATAATTTAAAAAACATGATTTTGATTTCACTTAAACAGACAAATCCATTTCTAAAAGCATTAACGCCTTTTTAATAAACAGTATTACACTTCTAGAGAAATTGTTCATTGTTTTGAAGTTTTTATCTGCATCTTGAAGAGCCCTTTTTGTGATAATTCTCCACTTCATTTTCAAAAGGAAAAAAAGTTGAGTGAATTTGTGAGCATGTGCACCCTGTGCACATGCTCCTGCCGGGGGGCCACAGGGAGACCATCCATTTCATGCTTCTTCCTACACCCAGCCAGCCTCTTATCTTGGGTCACTCCTGGCTTCCCAGGCACAACCCCAACATTGACTGGTCTACTTGTTCCGTCCGGGAGTGGGGAGTGACCTGTCAGCAGTCCTGTCTCAGGACACCTTCACCGCCGCCTGTTCCCCTCGTTCCTGCCCCAGCCTTGGACATCTCCGGGATCCCTGCAGCTTACCATGACCTGAGGGAAGACTTCAATAAGGCTAAGGCTACCTCCTTGCCTCCTCACCGTCCCTACGATTGTAGGGACGGCCTCTCGCTCCCGAGCGAGAGGCCATAGAGGAGTACATCCAGAATTCCTTAGCAGTGGGGATCATCCGATCCTCCTCGTCACCGGCTGGGGCAGGGTTCTTCTTCGTGGGCAAGAAGGACAAGTCCCTGAGACCCTGTATCGACTACCGAGGCTTGAACAACATCACGGTGAAGAACCGCTATCCCCTGCCACTACTCTCCACTGCCTTTGAGCTGCTCCAGGGGGCAACGGTCTTCACCAAGCTCAACCTGAGAAATGCCTACCATCTGGTCCGCATCCGAGACAGAGATGAGTGGAAGACGGCCTTCAACACACCAATGGGCCATTACGAGTATCTCGTGATGCCCTTCGGCTTGACCAACGCCCCGGCAGTCTTTCAAGCGCTGCTTAACGACCTGCGGCGGGACATGCTAAATAAGTTTGTTTTTGTGTACCTGGACGACATCCTGATTTTTTCCCACAATCTTGAGGAGCACGTCACCCACGTCCGGTCGGTTCTCCGCCGCCTCCTGGACATCTCCTTGTACACCAAGGCGGAGAAGTGTGAGTTCCATGCGCCCTCTGTCTCCTTCCTGGGCTATATCATCGCAAAGAACTGCATGCGGATTGATCCAGCCAAGGTCTCTGCTGTGACCTCCTGGCCGGCCCCGGAAACACAGAAGCAGCTGCAGCTGCTTCTGTGTTTCCTAGGGTTTGCCAACTTCTATCGGTGGTTTATCCGAGGCTTTAGTTCCATCGCCTCCCCCCTCTCGGCCCTCACCTCACCCAAGATCCCCTTCCGCTGGTCTGACGAGGCACAAGACTCCTTCAACACCCTCAAGACTCGCTTCATCACCGCCCCCATTCTTTAGATCCCCGAACCTGAGTGTCAGTTCATAGTGGAGGTGGATGCATCCGGTGTGGGAGTAGGGGCGGTCCTTTCCCAGCGTTCATCCTTCGACCAGAAGATTCACCCCTGCGCCATTTTTTCTTCCTGCCTTACCCCCTCGGAGAGAAATTATGACATTGGCAACAGGGAGCTTCTGGCGGTGAAGCTGGCCTTGGAGGAGTGGCGGCACTGGCTACGGTACCAGGATTCTGTTCGTGGTTTGGACCGATCACCGTAACCTTGAGTATATTCGGTCCGCCAAAAGGCTCAACTCCAAACAGGCCCGCTGGTCACTGTTATTTGACAGGTTTAAATTCACCTTGTCCTATCGTCCTGGTTCTCATAATGTTAAGCCTGATGCTCTCTCCCCTCTCCCTGAGTGCCCCGACAAGACGGCTGAACCCTTCACCATTGTTCCAGCCTCCTGCCTCATCGCCTCTGTCACCTGAGAGATAGAGGAGGGGGTGGGGGCTGCTACTCTGAAGTTCTGCCCCCAGTTACTGTCCCCCTGACTGCCTATTCGTTCCGGCTCCCCTCTGCTCCGATGTGCTCCAGTGGGGGCATGCCTCCTGGCTCACCTGCCATCCCGGCATCCAGCGGACCCGGACTTCCTGCAGCGACGCTTCTGGTGGTCGTCTCTGGGGGAGGATGTCCGGGGCTTCGTCAACGCCTGCCCTGTATGAAACCAGAATAGGACATCTCGCCGCCCACCAGCTGGCTTCCTGCATCCATTGCCCATCCCCCATCGTTCCTGGCCGCATATCTCCCTGGACTTTGTGACTGGTCTACCTGCGTCCAAAGGCCACACTGTCATCCTCACCATCGTCGATCGGTTTAGTAAGCTGGCCCATTTCATTCCCCTTGCTAAACTCCCCTCTGCCAGGGAGACTGCGGAACTGGTCCTCCACCATGTCTTCCGCCTCCATGGACTGCCCACTGATGTCGTTTCTAATCGGCGGCCCCAATTCACGTCGGTCTTCTGGAGGGAATTTTGCAGCCTAGTTGGGGCTTCCGTCCGGCTTCCATCCCCAGTCCAATGGACAGACCGAGAGGGTGAACAAAGATCTGGTGACCACCCTTCGCTGCCTGGTGAACCGCAATCCGGCTTCCTGGTCTGACCAGCTAGTGTGGGTAGAGTATGCGCATAGCACCCTCACCTGCTCATCCACAAGCCTCTCTCCCTTCCAATGTGCCTACGGGTATCTGCCATCCCTGTTTCCCGACTTGAAGAAGGAGTGCTCCTGTCCCTCTGCACAAGCCCTCATTCGCTGCTGCAGATGCACCTGGGACCAGGCGCGCACTAGCCTCACCAAATCCGCGGACCACCATGCTGCCGCCACCAACAAGTGCTGTACGCCGGCCCCTGTCTACCAGACTGGCTCTCCACCCACGACCTCCCCCTTAAATTGGAGAGTCGCAAGCTAGCCCCCAGGTTTGTAGGTCCCTTCCCCATCACTCGTGTCATTAACCCGGAGGCGGTACGCCTTCGGCTCCCTAGGTCCATGAGGATCCACCCGACGTTCACGCCTCCAGGGTCAAGTCCGTCCAGGAGAGCCCTCCCCCGTTCCGCCTCCTCCTCCCCCTCAGCTCGTCGACAGCGGCCCGGTGTACACTGTCCGGCGCCTCCTTCGCTCCCTCCACCGTGGATGTGGGGTACAGTGCCTGGTGGATTGGGAGGGGTACGGTCCGGAGGAGCGCTCCTAGATCCCGGCTCGCTTCATCGTGGACGCCCGTCTCATCTTGGACTTCCACCGGTCACATCCTGACCAGCCTGCCTCGTCCTCACGCCCGGCCGCTATGGCTCCATCGGCGGATGGACCTTCTGACCCTCCGATGAGAAGGGACCTCCTCATCCTCTCTCGTTACTCACAGAGCTTTCCCGCAACTCCAGAACTGTTACTCCAACGCTGATCCTGCCTGTTACCGAACCCCCCCGTCTGACCACCCGCCTGTTGTTGAGTCCCTGCCGGCCTGTCTGCTCCCCTGTTTCCGGCTCCTCACCTGCCTGTCTGCCCTCCTGATATCGACCCCTCGCCTGCCCGACTACCCGCCCGCCGACGAGCCCTTGCCTGCCTGATTGCCCGCCAGTGATCAGGTCCCCACCTGTCTGACTACTCGCCGGTTACGGTACCCCCAGTCTACCTGATTACCTGCCGGTCCCCGAACTCTTGCCTGTCCCTGTTTACTCTGCCTGCCTGATCCTGATCATCGGTGCAATCAATAAACCTTTGAACTGCCCTGTCACCATTGTCAGTCTGTGCACTTGAGTTCTGCCTAACCCCCCCGTTACACTTTTAGCGTAGCTGTATCACCATGGTGACTTATGCTGCCAACCAAACCTGGTCGGAAGGAGGTTATCAGCTAAGACTTTCGGGTTAGATCACCTACTTAAAGCGAAGCGCAGCTTCCTAGACCCTCCGTTGACAAAGTCAAAGGAGGGTCTAATGTCACCATTTGTGGGTGTTCCCGTGGACCTTGGAGCCCGTACCCTACAGGGGTCTCTCCAGAAATAGAGGGTCTTTCGGGACGGATCTGATCCATTGGCATTGCCTGAGAATATTCTTAATGAGAGATACAGGCAGTGTTGGGGAGTAACGCAATACATGTACCGGCCTTAAGTAACTGTATTCCGTCACCATTACAATTTAAATAATTGGTGTTTAGAATACTAGTTTGTTGAACTAGTATTGTACTACATTGTTGAAAATCAATGGATTACATAAGGATACTTAGCTGTTTCACGATTTTATTCACTCCCTAGTGTGCTTTCACACCAACAGCATTTAGTGCGCGCTATACAAGTTTGGTCCCTTGGTTCGGTACGTTTGCGCTGTTGTGAATGCAACCACCTCACTTTGGTGCACACCAAATCAGCCAGGTGAGACCTCCCTGAAGAGGTGGTCTCGGTTTGCATCCAAACTAATCCTGGTGCGGTTCGCTTGAGATGTGAAAGCGAACACACCTCGGCCCGATCCAGTTCTAAAAAGCATACACCTCTTTGGACATAACAGGCACCCGCTTAGCCGTGCGCATTATGGGAATAATTGTTTGATTAGCGGTAACTCCAAGATTAGGAGCACATTCCGCCTTCAAAACAGGTTCGGAAGCTCTTATTTGTCTTTATGTAAACCTTTCCTTCTTCCGAAATAAGAATGTTCAGGAAACGCCCCTCAGAAGTTCACAGGCTATGATATTAAACTGGAATAACAGATTGTTTGTGAGACTAGACTTCATAACAACAACAAGGTTGGACGCCAGCAGGGACTTCTTTGCACTTCTTTGCTGAATCAGATGAATCAGTTATTAGAACTGCTTGCAATGGTTGAACATGAGTGAGAACTTTTCAGGTGATGCTTATAATTGTAAGCTATAATGTACCATTATGCAAATGTTAGAATGGGTGTTAAGTTCGCCTCATAGTTGCTGCAAGTTCACTTTAGTCTATCAATGAAATGGGCAGCCATTGTTGTGACGTGATCTCGGAGGACTCGGGTAGCTTTACTTCCGCACAAAACTCTGAGCGAAAACTCCGACCCAACATAATGTTCAAAGCACTTTCCTTCAAGCTTAAGGAGCGAACCTCCCTGACACTGAGCATTTTGAAAGCAGCATCATTGTCAAAAATTTGTCGTGGCTCAACATGGAGCAAAGAGGAGACAGAATGTCCATTGGATATTTGGACATATGCCCACATAAAACGTATGCTGGAAAACACACATTAAAATGCCGATGCATTTAACACATTCAGCACCAGGATGAGGGGGAAGGAGTACGACCGGTCCACAACTGCATGAAACAAATCAATATCAGCACAATGAGTGCAGCCTGCTGGATATCCATGATTGTTTTGTTTACTTTCATTGGCGCTTTCCCCCCATTTTTTTCTTTACCGCTTTACCCCGCCCCAGACCTTCTTGTACAATGATTTAACGATCTTTGCACACGTGCGTTGTTGACAAATTCTGGGACTGTTTGTAAATGAACCGCACCAAACCATAAAATAAACATTGTGTGCACCCTAGCTGATACACTTGCTTTAAGGTATTGCTCATTAAATTGTCAGTAAGAACTTCAGAGGAATACCTGCTCTGGAAAATAGCTGTAACAGCTTTGGCAACTTGCTTAACTGTAACCTCTCTCATGGGGAAAGCTTCAGGGTATCTAGTGGTGTAATGACAAATTACAAAATAGATTATATTTTCAGCTTTACTCCTCTCTACAGGTCCCACTACATCAACCCCTATTCTTTGAAAGGGATTGTCCACCACCGGCAATCAGTGGGGTCCTAGCCATAACTCTCCTCCCTGACATCTGATCATTAGGACAGGACCTATAGTAGGCTTTCACTTCCCCATATAACTTGGGCAAGTAAAACCTGTTACCTACTCTCTGTAAGGTTTCATGTTTCCTAAGTGACCAGACTAGCGAATAGCATGTGCTGACTCTAGCAGTTCCTTTCTGAACTTTTCTGTGACTATGAGTTGGAGGCTCTCCTCACTTTGGCGGTAAAGTAGACTTCTACTTTTTTTTTGGAACACAACCAAAACTTCTTTGTCCCACAAATGTATTAGTTAAACAAGCATTACAAGCAAGCCGCATCAGCCATTAGGTCACCAAAACAATTGGCTTACCAAGACTTTATTTGTCTGTTCCCAGGATTTTGGTGAGTCAAAAGTCGGAACCCTAAATAAGGCCCAGCCATAAGGAATTAATTCAATATCAACAAGCTTAAATTAACCACACAAATCTATTTTTTTTTCTTTGATGAGAGAGGCTTATTTTTTATGACTCTGTGTTATCACTGCTTTGTAGGCCTACAGAGTGGTATGTTAGGTTTTCACTTGTGTAGACCACATTCAAAATGTCTATGGCAGCCTTATTAGAATGCATTCTTGTTATAACATAGCCTTCTCTGCCCATTGATCCCAGCTTTGAATCAATAAACAAATGAAGCTTCCATTAAAAAGACACCCTGACCACAGAGACCTGAGCTCCTCTTTATGTCAGCAGCCCTCCCCCTTTCTTTCCCATAACTAACATCTATAACTTATTGGTAGGCTTGGGCAGGGGTACTTTCCAACGCAGTCAGAGCAATGGCAAGCCGTTAACATTTACAAGTGTGGTTGTTTACGTTCAATCAATTCGTGCACTCATGTCAATATCAAGCCCCGCATGCAAAACACGGCCCTCCACGACTTTCGATCAGGCCCAACAATACATATATGATCAAGTGAAGGTGGCTCCGGCGCTTGTCTTTAAAATGACATCTGTTCCAATACAACACTGAAACACAAGAGGCATCGCCGTGCTCCACTCTCACTTTTATCAGAGCATTAATAAAGGCCAAATAGGCTACATAAACGAAAATATCAACAACGTTAATGCTATCTTCCTTTCCAAAGGTAGCTAGCATAAGAAGTGCCCCAATAAGGAAAGGTGGACAAAGAATATCGACTATTTCAAGAAAGATTGGAAACAGAATATTTATTCTGTTAATTCAACAAAAGCCAATGAATCTCTTACCTCAAAAATCACTTATGTCAAAAACCAAAGGTGTTGGGCATGGGACATGGAATGACAGTTGTAACCAAAACGGTTAACTTTATTTGTTAACGAGGCTTGAATCACTGGCAATTCAAAGCACTTTTAGAGGAGGAAAACTCCCCTTCCATACAGCTTGGTGAGTCGGGGGAAAGTGTTAGGATGGGTGTTTATATGTGTGATGTTCGAAGATTTTATGAAATCCGCGTTGAGATCACTTGTTTCATGGAAATGAACAAAAGGTCATCCCCGAGGATGAAAAGTGGCTGAGCGACTTGGCGTTTAGGTGTGATGTAACAGAGCACCTTAATTCCCTTAATGTAAAACTCAAGGGTCGAAAGCAGCTGATCACTGAAATGCAACACTCAGTAAAGGCATCTCAATTGAAGCTGCATCTATAGGAGGGCCAGATACATGAAGAAAACTTGTCTCCCTTTCCTACTTGCCAGTCAGTCAGTGACACAGTCACCATCCCATTCCCCACCAGTGTAATCGGACAAATTGAACACACTCAAAGCAGAATTCATGAGGAGATTTGCAGATTTGCTACAACAAAGACATTGGACTGTCCCCCTACAAGGTTGTGTTTGGCCGATGCTTCAGTTTCCCAGGCTCTGTTGACTTGCAGACTTCAGACGTCCACCTGACATCGGTCTCTGATGAACTACTGCATCCAACTCCCCGAGACTCTCCAGGTGACTTCAAACCAGGTCAAGGAAATTTTGGGCAGAGCCCCCAGAGGGAGGACACTCATTAGTGCCAGGGCAATGGGTTATGATTCACAAACCACAATGACTAGCATTAGAGGCCAAATATCAGGGACCATACCAAATTCTATTAGTTACTCGATCCGCTGTTCGTGTAGCTAAGAAGTCAAAGTGGATACATGCAAGCCACTGCAAATTAGGTGATGCACTAACTTGGAATGACACTCGCTAGATTTGGCACGCAAACTAACTGATACGAGTTGAAGAGTAGGGAAGTTTTGTTATTTTCGTTCCTTTGTTTTCACGGGAGGTTAGTCTTTGAAAGATCCTAGGGCTTTGTCACCGCCTATCTAAGTGAGAATTCAATGGTGGTTTCTTCTTGACACAACTGCTCATTTTTAGAACGTTTGTTTTGTTTTATTTTTTAACAAAGGTTCACTCATTCATTCAATCATTCACACAAGTTTTAGAATCATGACTGATTACTGATAACCATTTTTGAATCAAGCGATTTTTTGTATGATCATTTTTTTGTGTTTTTTTAATCATTAAGACAAGTTACAATGACATAGTCAGCCTGTAAATGTGTATCGAGATCGAATCATTAAGACAATTACAATAGTTAATTATTATAACTGTTGGAGGCTAGGACAATGCCTCCCCCTAACTTATACTGCATACTTCTTTAAAATCACATGTTTCATCATACCTGGACATCCAGGAGACACGGACACGAGTTGAGTCCTTGTGATAGCAGAGACGGCTATATGTTCTTGAACTGAACTGTGTCCCAGCGTTTGTCCTGACAAACTTTCATCCCCATCCAACTTACACCTGTGGTGGCCATCACCTGGAAAAGAACTCTGTTGCAACTGCCTACTCAAAACCAACTGAGCCATGATGTTACCGGTATTGTTTGTGATGTTGTTGTGCCATCTTTTTACAGGGGGAAATTTTTCATTTGACAGCCATGATGAAATCCACAAAGGTAACACTTTTTGAACAAACTGCCAATTGGTTAGCTAAGGCTAAAGGGATACAATCGTGTAGGGTTTGTGGGCTTATGCCCCCTTCATCCCAATGATGGAGAGGGGCAGGATGTGGGTCATAGTGTGTGTTCACGGGAACAGGTTGCCATATCAGGAAAGGATTTGTTGGTAAAAGTACGGATGCCTTGCCTGCAGTAAATGGGACCATGTTTGTGTGTGGACAGAACGTCTTTTCATATCTGCCTCCTAATTTGAGTGGTTCATGTTCATGCTACTTCAGATCAGAGATTATTTTCTGCTATCATTCCACACTATGGTGTCACAGTTGCTCTTGATGAGATTAGGGGTTGGTCTTTGGGAGGATGGCTAAGTGGGTTGGGTGAGTATGTTTTCTCAGATAGCCCAAATCGCACTGCCAATTGTCCTTTCCAATATTATGCTCAATGTGGTCATCCAGTTATCTCTCTGTGTGTTAGAAGAGTAACCAGAATAACCGCCTCCCAACCGACCCCCCCGGGGACTGCCCCGAGCTTGTTGCCCCCCTTAGGGTGGCTGTGTTAGAGAGCCCACCCCGTCGCAAGGTCTGGTGCCCCGAACTTTGCAAAGTTTCTAAGGCTAAGCCTTCCTCTGGGCCCTTTAATTTTGTTTAGACTAACGGAACCACATTTCTGCTTGGAACAGTGAGAGCTATTAAAGAAAGGTGGAGCTTCACTGCCGAGCAGAGGGAGGTGTCTGGAAAGTCGATTTCCTTTATTTTTCCAATTTTTAATCTGTTTTGGTTTAATCATGAGTAACCTAAGGAGTTTGTTATTTTTTTAAGTAGCCTACACCTGGTTTACTTGTGTGTGATGAGTATACTTTTATGTTTACTATTGCCTTTTCTGCTTACTTTTGTTGATTTAGTTAATTGTTAATTGTTTAAAAATAGATACACTGAATTCTAGAATTCTAGTCTAGAAACAGGCCAGTGCCTCTCATACTAAGACAAGGTTTTATTTCCAGCATTTCGCCACTTGTTATGTCTCAACAAGGATGAACCAACCTGGTCACCTGAGACATAGCCAGGGCCATATACCTTATCAAGTGTGAGAGTGCTTCTGTTCTCTTGTCATTCCGTTTTTCTGTATTATAATACTTGCAACCCTTTGGTTTGGTGAGAAGAGGGATCGACAGCCAAGGAACAAGTCTCAAAACGATAGTAATGATATTATAATTCTAGCTCTATGATCTTAGGCGTAGCCATCTAGGCTTTGCCTTATTGGTTTGTCCCATGCGCGTGCTCGCATGCACTGAAAATTTCAACTATGCACCAATCAATGTGGGCACCGGCCACATTTCCCACGGCACCGTGTATATTATGCGTCGCATGCTGCCGCTCATCCTCCACCCTATTCTTTCAGCATTTGGAGGGTGCAGCCAGTGGGAAACTAGACGGCTACGCCTACAATCATCGAACTAGAGTTATAATATGATAACTATCATTCTATTTCATGTAGGCTACGCCATCTAGGCTTCGCCTTATGGGCTAAGGCAAAGCTGCAAGCGGAGCCCAATCAATGTACTCCTGCTGGACCCCAGTCAAAAAACTTAAGTCACCAGGGCACATCAGACTCAAAAATGCAGAGGAAGTGCAAAACAAATAGAAAATGAATTCTTCCTAGATCAAGCAAGGTGATGAGTCTGTAAAACCTCTGGCTCAATCGGTGCTTCATGGAATACATGAAAAGGAAAAGAAAAATCAGAGTAATACCATTAGGTCCGCTACCACCGGAGGTGGAGCTATGGAGTCCATCTATCCAATAAGGAACTTCTCTCGTCTGTTTCTCATTTGAAAAAAACGCGGGAGTGCTATACTGGCAGACGAATCCAACTCGTCAACTGGCGAGGCAATAGGAACCCCTCTAGTCCATTTTTCATTTAAAAAACGGCGGGAAAAATACTGGCAGTCAAATCCAACTCACAAGCCGGCGAGAGGATATTACCAACGCCGCTTAAAAGAACATGCCTATATTCGTAAGCCATAGAAGGGGCCCCGGACTCCAACACAGAGTGGCCGAGGGAGGCCCTGGACATGTCTAACATGTAACATGTCTTCCACCGAAACTCCTCTGAGTAGAGCCCTTGAAGCGGCCACACCCCGTGTCGAGTGAGCTTGAACGGCCAACGGTGGCGCTAAGCCCTGCCGAGAGTAGGCTAAGCAAACACCCTCACATATCCAGCGAGAAAACCACTGTTTAAAGAGAGTGCGGCCCCTGCCAGCGTCGCTAAAACACACAAACAACTGTTGTGTGGAGCGGAACACGGCCGAGCGTTTCACGTACATAGCCAGCACCCGCACCGGGCACAGGAGATGCAACTCCGCCTCCGCCTCACTAGAATGAGGCAGGGGGGTGAAAAGCCTTAAGCACAATATCTCTCGACCGAAAATAACTGTTAATATTCTTTGGGAGGAACGCAGGATTAGGTCTGAGCAGCGCAAAGAAGCTGTCCTCGTTAAGCAACAAGTAGCTCGGGCTGACAGACAGAGCGGTCAACTCATCGGCCCGCTTGGCAGAAACCAAAGCCAATAAGAGCGCCGTCTTAAAGGACAGGGCATCCAAAGTGGCCTGAGACAGAGGCTCGAAAGGGTCTCTGGACAACCTGCGCAACACGGTTGGGAGATCCCAGCGTGGTGTAAGCACACGCGAAACCAGCCTAACACGACTAGCCCCACGCAAGAATCTCTTGACCAGTGGATGGCTGAAGATCGGTCTACATCACACCCTGCATGGCCAGCCAAAACGGCTGCCGCATAGACCTTGATAGTAGAGAAGGCCAAACCTTTTTCCAAGTACTGCAGAAACGCAAGCACGCTTCCCACCTCGCATTGAGATGGGAAAGCGTGGTTCCTGTCACACCAATTGGAGAAAGCGCCCCACTTCGCCGCATAGAGGGAAGAAGTAGAAGGTGCACGAGCACTCTGGATAGTGTTGATTACCGCTTCAAGCAAACCTTTGCCCTGCAGGATCTACCTCTCAGGAGCCAAACCAACAGCCGTCCCGAAACATTGGGCGGGTGGTGTAATGTCCCGTGGGCCTGTAAAACCGCATCCGATCTGACCGGTACCGGCAACGGCGCCGTCCGTGAGAGCGCCGCTAGCTCTGGAAACCACAGAGCTGAGCGGTTCTCCGGAGCCGCTATAATGAGGGACAATCTCTCCTGTCTGACCCGTTCCAGAAGAGGAAGGATAAGCTGGAGCGGGGGAAACGCATACAAGAGAGCCCGCGGCCAAGGTGTGTGTGTGCCAACACATCCACTCCTAACGGGGGAAGATCCCAAGGGTTGAGAGAGAACCACCTCCTGCAGTGTGTGTTCTCCCTGGACGCAACCAGGTCCACCTGAGCCGTACCGAACCTCTGCCAGATCAGTCTGACAATGTCGGGATGTAACCGCCACTCGTCTCGGCGGGGACCGCCGTGAGACATGAGGTCCGCCACGAAGTTCTGGGCGCCCGCGATATGCAGGGCTCTTAAACTGAGGAGATACTGATGAGCCCAAAGCCAGAGCTCGACCGCCTTCGGTGGAGAGCAGAGGAGCGCACTCTAGGGATCGACCGAGCCGATTATCGGCGCCGATATTCAGCATTTTGACGCATATCGGCATTGGCCTTTTTTTTTTGATCCGACGGCCAATAAGAGATCAATTTAATACTGGGTTATTTTGCCTCTGATGCAGCCGCGCCTCTCTGTCTGCTGTCACTACGCTGTCTCCAGCATTGTCCCACCCACAGCACCATCTGATTGGTTACACGCTCTGGTTACACGCAGAGCCACGACGGGTAACAGCCAATCAGCAGTGAAAGCTGTGCATGCACAGTGCTCACACACACACGGCAGAGAGGAGAAAAGGTTAACGTTATATAAACATAAGCGGCAGCTTTGCTCGCAGTCCGGCGTCCAGGCATGCATGTTAATCACTCGAAACAAGGTTGCTGATAATATCGATATGGAAATAGTCTGTGATAGTAGAAGTCTGTGTGTGAGTGAGAGTAAAACCCTAATAAACGTAATAAAACCTAATAAAAAAGTTTTGTTGCAGGAATGCACGGTAAGCAGTGGTTATACTTCTACAACTGCGTAATGCGCTATCCAACTGCGTAACCATGGAGCCCCTCGAGCCCTTAGGCTTTAAGGTGAAGGCTGATTAGCTTATAGCGTAACGTTAGCCCAGCGGTCCGCGTTCTCCTTCTCTGGCTCTAGACGCTCAGCAGACTGTAGTGAAACTCTACAACTCAGGACTACTAATGTTACAGTGAGGCCCAATACGTTAGCAGCAGCTGCCTGTTCCTATGATAAACACTGTTTATTAAAGTGAAGATGCTGTAGGCATTTAGTGTTTTTTAACGGTTTAATCACTTGAAACAAGGTTGCTGATAATATTGATAGGGAAATAGTCAGTGATAAAAGTAAGAAGTGTGTGTGTGTGTGTGAGAGAGAGAGTAAAAGCACGATGAGGGGATGGCTAGAGAATAGTGTGTGTGTGTGTGCAAGCCACATGAGAAGCTGCAGAAACTGACAGCAACGCACCGTCTGTCTGAGAGAAAACTGTCGGGCAATAATGGCTGTTGAACTAGGGAACTATTTATTTATTTAAATTTTCAGTTAACTTCATTAGAACACCCTGCACTTTTTGTATTTGTTTGAACTTAAAAGAAAGATAAGTAAAAGATTAATATTTCAGTTTAGTTTAGAAAATTTTAGTAAGCCATTTATTTGTTTAAATTGTGTTATGTTGCAAATCTGATAAGCTGTTCTGTTTATTAAACAACTTCATAAATGAAGTTAAGTGTTTGTATCATTCAAAATTTTGACGCCAATCTTTTCCCTTTTCTGTAAATTAATATCGGCTCCAAATATTGTTTACCGGCCCCCTTGACTACTAATAATCGGTATCGGTATCGCCCCTGAAAAAAACATATCGGTCTATCCCTACGCACTCCCTCCTGTCTGTTTATGTACGCCGCCGCCAACACACTGTCTTTCCTGATCAGAACGTGGCGGCCACGTACCAGGTGAAAGAAATGCAACAGCACTTTCCTAACAGCGGCGAGTTCCAACACATTTTTGTGTGCTGTGGGGAGCGTAAGCCACTCACCTCCGACTGAGTGGGAGAGGCACGTTCCTCCCCAAACCCGTCAACGACGCGTCCGTGAAGACCACTACATAGGACGTCACTCTGCCCAGGGGAACGCCCCTGAGAAGGGCGGGGGGGTTTCCCAATATTCCAGGTCTGGTGACACCGAACGGGGTACGAGGAGCACCCTGAGCTTGTGTCACACGGGGTCCAACCGTTGAGCAATCACCGAGCAAATCACCGCTGTAGTCTGCGCAGAAAGAGCAGACCCAGGGGAACCACAGGATGGGTGGCTGCCATCGGCCCTAACAGGCGCATGGTGGACAGTGCGGTCACGTTTCTGCGAACACGAAAGCGGGAGAGTGCCAACAGGATGGCGTCTCGTCGAGGAGGCGAGAGCATCACTGTCATGGTGGCTGAGTCTAGGCAAAGTCCCAAGTAGACTATCTGCTGGCTTTTCCCAGTTGATGGCAAAACCCAGGAAAGAGAGATGGTTTATCACCGTCAAGGTGACCCTTCTCGAAGCTTTGTCTGAGTTGTTCAGAATAAGTAGGTCGTCGAGGTAGAAGAGAACCCTCTTTCCCTGACGCCTGAGCGGTCTCCACACACTTTGAGAAGGTGCACGGTAGGACTGGGCGATATACTGGTAGCAAAATTTATACCGGTATATTTTTGAAAGAGATATCTAGTTGAGACAATATCGCCATACCGGCATATTATATATTATTTTGATGTTGCCTTGCGAGCCCTATTTTATAAGGCCGACCGCTGCTCTCTGAGCCTACAAGCCATGTTCAGATGCTCAATCCCGCCCCCTACATGTACGTATTGTTCGCCCACCCACGTTACGCATCACAACAAACTTTGAACAAAAACATGGCGGACATGGTGGTAGAGAGTACGGAACCCGTAAAGGTTTTTTTTTTTATGTTTCTCGTGAGCACGAGAAAGTATCTGGTGCTCACGAGAAACTATCTGGTGCGCACAAGAAAGTTTCTCATGAGCACGAGAAAGTATATGCGACTCAGTAGCCTACCTGTGTGGCTCTTATGTTGCTGTCCTCAGCTCAGTGCTGAAGCAGACAAAGACATACACCTTGGCATTAAGCCTAACTTTATTTATCTCTTTTGAACGTTCAATGCACAAAAAGACTGAAACGGAATTATATCTTTGGAGGTTCTGTTTCTCTCTCCATTTATTTACCCAGCGGCGGGCAGGGAACTGTCCAAAATTATTTAACTGTTTCTTATAAATTCAGAATGACAGAAGAACTGTATGGACATGAAATAACAGCAGCATTGAATCTGACACAGCTGCTAAACACAAACAGCAGGAAGCCGATCAAAAATTATTTCTCCTGTAGCTTATTTCTTAAGAATAATTAAACGAATAACATATCTAACCATATAAACAAAAGCATAACAATCCGAGATAACTGATAAATAATCACAAATGCACACAATTCAATTAAAACTTGCTTGTGGGACTTGGGGCTTACAGCAGGAGACGGCGGGGTTTTGTGCTGAACACAGAAAGAATTTCTTGATATTCCAGTGAATCAGTCAATTCCCTTTCAAATTAAAGCAGGGACAAAGAGTGCAGTCTATCTGTCAACATTGTAGCCCTGGTGCCTGTTTTTATCCGATTGACAGCTGAAAAGAGTCTCTCCACAGTACATGATGTCATGGGTAATGTGAGTCGGCTGTTCATGTTGGGGAAAATATCACGGGGGCATGTGTCGAGCACTTCTACGAGTGTTTTATTTTTTCTCGTTCATGGTCTTGTTGGCCTTTGCGTTTCTTTTAAGCTGCTGCACAAACACAGTGTGCTCTGCTTCTTCCACCGGAATGGAAAAGTGCGCGCAGGCGGGCCGGATGAGAGCCTTGTCACCAAAGGTGTCTGACCGTGGCAAGCAGGCAGCAGCGGCTCTCATAAAGCCGTATGTGTCGGGCTTGAAACGAGTGTTCAGCTCCATCATCTGCTTGTCCAGTATGTCATTCCATAATTTCTGTAGGTCAGAGTTTTGCTGTACAGGTGATGATTTGCCCAGAATAGAATGAACGTGCGTATTGCAGCCTGTGGGCAGGCAGTCCACACGTGGGGTAGAAGCCGCTGATTGACTGAGAAGCTTTTACTCAAAGCTTTCCTCAGGCTGCTTATTGGATGAACAGCTAGAATGAAAATCACTCACAACTCACTAAATGGGCGGGCCCGGACCTAAAATGGGTGGGCCCAGGCCCCCCCGGGCGCAATGGTAGCGCCGCGGGTATGTGTGTGTGTGTGTGTGTGTGTGTGTGTGTGTGTGTGACGTCAGCGAGTGAGTGGACGAGCGAGGAGAGCGAGCGATAGCGTGCAGGTCAGTTTAGTGAAGTAATGAACGAGTCCGGTTGTGTGTAAGAATAAAGCAAGGGCGTTATTTTGCATAGGGACGGAGGGACATGTCCAAATCAACTTTGGGAAAGTAAGGATTGTCCCTACCAATATGCTTATATTGGCTTATTTTAATGACCAGCATTCTATACATTATCCCTTACTTAAAGCCCAGCTGTGCTTCGTTGAGCAAAACATAGCCGTTTTTTACCCGTTTTGTTCAAAATATCGTTATAATATCGCATATCGCCATTCGAACAAAAAATATAAAGATATGAGTTTTGGTCCATATCGCCAAGCCCTAGTGCACAGGGCCAGGGAGCCGAATGGCAGGCACTGGTACTCGTACGCCACCCCCATAAATGCAAAGCGGAGAAACTTCCTGTGCGCCTGCCGAACAGGGACGTGGAAGTAAGCATCCTTGAGATCAAAGGATGTGAACCAGTCGCCCTCTCTCACACATCGGAGCCGTGCTCGGATAGTGAGCATTCTGAATTTCCTCGCGGCAACAAATCTGTTGAACACGCAAAGATCCAGAATAGGTCTCTTCTCCCCTGACTTCTTGGAAACCAGAAAGTAGCGGGAGTAAAAGCCTAGGTGTGACTCGTGGGGGGGAACGGTAGTGATTGCCCCCTTCTCCAAGAGACGGGCCAACTCCTCTGCCAGAGCCGTGCTTGCCGCTGGGTCCCGTAGCCTGTTCTCCACCAAACCCATAAAGGGTGGGGGACAGCGCTTGAACTGTATGGGGTGGCCCCATCTCAACGTATTGTCCAACCATGATGGTAGATCGCACCGCTCTTGCCCACACGCATAGCAGTCGGAGAGCGGGTGAGCTGACAGCTGAGGAACGCTGTCCAGGAATAACCCGTATTCCTCGGCCCGTACCTCCTCCACACTGTGTGTGAACCAAGGGGGGAATCCCATGAAAGGGAGGGGGCTCAGCGAGCGTGGTAGACGTTACAGAGTCAGTCACTGTACACACAGCGAGATGTCTAGACGCCGCGCTCGTGTCCACTGATGAGGCAGCGAGCCGTCTAGTCGCTGCACTCGTGCCTGATGAACGAGCAACGAGTTGTCTAGCCGCCGCGCTAGGATCGCCGCGTTGTCCGCTAGCTGTAATCACATCGCGCAGACCCATCTTCTCACCTTCCACAGACCGTAGGAGGGAGGTAGAGGGGATAATGTGGGGAACTAGGAGACTGGTACAAGCGTCCGTATCTATGGGCTTGTGTAACGAGTCTACAGTCCGCCCACGAAGCTCAAAGGGACGCCGCTTATCTGAAGCAGATGAACCAAAGGTTATGTAAACACGCCGTCCGGCCGCCTCCCTAGAGCCACCAGACTGAGGGGGGGAAAGAGGCAGCCTAGAGGAATGCACAACAAGCGTAGGACGCAGTTGGCTATCGCTCTTTAGGAAGTATGTACTGCCGTTCAGCCGAACGGTCTTTATTATCTTTATTGTGGAAAGAAAAACGGGGAGCCAGCTTGCAGTGCTTCTGGCTCCGCTGTGCTGCTCTACCCGGCTGCGCCTGCGGCGGCTGCGTCATCGGGGTTGAAGACGGCCCCCTGGAGCATTGGGACCGGGCTCGACCCTGCTTCTTTCCGGCCTGCTGGTGGGAGGAGCCCGTGAGAATTGCCCCGAACCGGGAACGATTCTCACGGACAGACTGCTGGTGCGCGAGCACCTCCGAGAACCGGGGCCCAAGTAGTCCATCCGGAGCTAATGGGCGAGGCTGGCCCGCTCTCATTCCGTCACCGCAGTGTGGGAGAGCCATATGGCCCTCTGGATCATGGTCGTCCAGGCCATATGCCTGCCGGCCGAAACGGCTATCGGCTGGCATAGCTGGAGGATGGCGCTGGAGAAGCGGGAAACCGCCAGCCATCTTGCGGCTTCCTCGGGGCCGTAAGCCTCCCTGCCAGCCGACAAGGAGACCAGGGCAGAGGAGAGCAGGGCAAGGTTGTTGACCGCCACCGCGGTCAACAACTTTTGTGAGGCACAGACGGACACTCTGTCCGTCAGGCCGATTATCTGCTTCTGGAGGCAGTCGGGGGGGCAGCGGCTTCTCGTTAGGATGCCATCCAGCGCCCGGACAGAGAAGCGCTGCCAGGGGAGGCTCCAGGTGAGGGATCCCCCTCACCTGAGTAACAGCCGGGGCCTTCAGGGTAGAAGGGTCTCCACCCGCAGCGGTGAAGAAATGCTGAACGGGTGGGAACAGGGGGCACTGGGTAGCCCGCCGGGAGGAAGACAGGGTGCGAAAGCACTCGCCCTGCATGTCATCCAACATGGGGGCAAGAGTCGGGGCTGGCATAGGGATGCCCTTGATGACCGCCGCCTCGCCCATGATTTCGCCGAATAGTTCGGCCATCCGGTGTGGCTTCTCCCTCGGGACGACCGTGGTGGTGGAAGCCCTGGAGTGGGAGAACCCGGACGCAGAGTCCGCAAAGTCGTCGTCTGAGGAGGCGATGTAGTCCACCTCGATGTGGTCGTCGTCGTCGTCTTCGACGTCCGGAACTCCGGCCTTAAAAATGTCGATGGCCTCGGAGAGGTCCACTGACGGTGAGAAGAAGAGGTGCCTGGAGAGGAGCCCCTCTTCAGGCAGCGAGCGGCAGGTGGCGTAGGAGGCGGGGGTAACCAAGGCAGCCGCAGCATTTTCAGCGCTGAGGCATCTGAAACATGCCAGGTGACCGTCTCCTGCTCGACAGGAAGCAAAATGAGGCCCTGAAAAGGGCCCAGCTCTTAAGGAAGTGCTCTCCAGTGGCTCCAGGGCTGTTTATCTGTCGCCTCGCCCACGCCACTGCCACAGGGTTCTTGAAGCTTAGAAGTCATGATGTTGATCAGTACAATGCTGAAAGAAAAGGGAGGATGAGCGGCGGTATGTGCCACATAATAAACATGGTGCCGTGGGAAATGTGGGCCGGTGGCCACCTTGATTGGTGCATAGTTGATTCAGTGCGCGCAAGCATGCGCATGGGACAAGCCCATAAGGCGAAGCCTAGACGGCGTAGCCTACATGAAGTAGAATTGCTCCTCAACCGCGTACACTATAGATTATTCAACCTAAGTCTGTATCTCACTGTATTACATCTTGGAATAAACCCTCTTGTCTAACCTGTCAAGTTGCTTTGATTTCCACTTCAAGAATTACTACTACGACGAAAAATACACAACGCAGTGTATTTTTCGTCAAACAGTTTAGAAATAACCTGAAACCTATTAGGCCATCCCCAAAATGCACCAGAATACAGCAAATCAAATCGACCAAATTCAATTTTATCTGTGGAGGAGTTCAAGTACCTCTGGGTCTTGTTCACAAGTGAGGGTAGGATGGAGCGTGAGATTTGTCAGAGAATCTGAGCAGCAAGGGCAGTATTACGTTCGCTTTACCGCACCATTATGATGAAAAGAGAGCTGAGCCGCAAGGCAAAGCTCTCGATATACCGGTCGATCTTCGTTCCTATCCTCCCTTATGGTCATGAGGGATGGATGATGACCGAAAGGAAGAGATTGCGGTTACAAGTGGCCGAGATGGGTTTTCTCAGGAGGGTGGCTGGCATATCCCTTAGGGATAGGGTGAGAAGCTCAGCCATCCGTGAGGAACTCGGATTAGAGACACTGCTCCTCTGCTTAAAAAGGAACAAGTTGAGGTGGTTTGGGCATCTGGTTAGGATGCCCACTGGGGGCTTCCTTTGGGAGGTGTTCCAGGCACGACCAGTGGGGGGAAGACTTTGGGGTAGACCCAGGACTAGGTGGAGAGAATATATCTCAACACTGGCCTGGGAATGCCTCGGAATCCCCCCGTCAGAGCTGGCCAATGTGGCCTGGGAAAGGGAAGTCTGGGGCCCACTGCTGGAGCTGCTGCAACCCGACCCCGTTTTTTGACGATGATATCAGGGTTAGGGGGGCTATGCTGTCAGTCCAGGCCACTGAGCCTCTCCTATGTGTCATACACAGGGACCATTAAGGGACCTTTTACACTTGTACTTTAAGGTTCAACACATGTGGAGTCACAGTAATGTACCCAGCGATATATTGTTGTTTCTCCTTCTGACAAATGCACTATTGTTGTAAGTCGCTTTGGATAAAAGCGTCAGCTTAAATTTCTGCTTAAACTCCCTAAATGTAAATGTAAATGAGTTGTAAGTAATGTTCAGTTACTTATTAAATAGTTTGTTAAAAATGTTTCAAGGAGAGCCCTTTGGATGATGTATGTGTTCATGCCATCCTTTAGGAGTTGTAGAGCTACAGTGGTCATCATCAGAAATGCTCTGGAAACAGGCGTCTTTACTGGATGATTGTGTTAATTACAATGGTGCAGAATGTCTCCATACATCATTAATACAGCACTCTGTTCATATAACAGCGGCAGTGCAGTAGATTCCTCCTGACCGGCATAAATATTGGCTTTCTAGGAATCATAGCCACACACACGCACACAAAAGCTTGCACGCATACACACACAAAGACACACTAACATAAAGTGAATCACAACTTGGGTACAATCATTTAACACTGAGACAGTAAAACATCTGCACATGTTACACACACACAGACACAACATTTTTCTAATTATAAATATACGCAAAAAATATTTGTGTATAATGACCCCCTAACAGCAACTTTGTATACCAAGCGACACACAACCCAGCAAAACCTACATCTGCATTAACCTGCGCGCGCACGCACACACACACACACACACACACCCCCCCACACACACACACACAAACACAGGTACACAAGCAGACACACAGAGACACATGCATACACACAGGTATGCATAAACACACAACACACCATCCTATCTCTAGTAGTGACAGACAGACACACAGGTACATATGTTCCATGGGAGCTCTGGTGTGGTGTGGGCTTACCTTCATGATGCATTGCTGGTTTTATCCTCCAAACACGTGCTGCTAGGGCTGTTGTGATCCGAGAGAAAAGGGACACAGGAAGGCACGGAGGAAGCCAGAGGAGAAGAGAGAGAGAGAGAGAGAGAGAGAGAGAGAGAGAATATCTGCGTATATCTCCGATCTAATTACTCCCTCGCATGCTCACTCTGTCAGAGTCATGGGGAGGAAAAGCAGTCTCTCGGCTAGGCATGTGTGCGTGTGTGTGTGTGTGTGTGTGTGTGTGTGTGTGTGTGTGTGTGTGTGTGTGTGTGTGATTGTTGGTGGTGGATATATGAGCGAGAGCAAGCTCCACCTATTTCCCATGAAAAGTAAAGGAATAGGACACACCTATGGCTGGATTTTGTCAGTCTTTCTCCCCCTCTCTCTAAAAATATTATACTGAATGTAGGGTTTGTATCTGTACGTCTGTCCATCTATGTTGTCCCTCTCTCTCCCTCACATAAGTCATGGTCTGCTCCCTGGTCTTCCTGCTCAACCCTCAGCTGACTTCTTTCTTCCATCCATTAATTTTCTCTGCCCTCTCTTCCTCATCCGATGAGATGCTTAGCAACGGTGTTAGGCTCCTCTTCTCTTGTCTCCTCCTCCCCTCCCCTCTCCTTCCCTCTACTCCTCTACTACCCTTCTACTCTACTTGTAATTTAATTTGGTTTCTACTGCTCACACATACAGGACCACAGGACCTAAAACCCAGACCTGGAGCCTTCAGTGTGGGTGAATCTCTGTCTCAGACCCACAGATGATGACGCTTCATATTGGATCAACCCCTGTGTCATTGCGTGCTTCCCACTGGTCTGCCCTGCAACACTGTACTGACAAAGTACCACCACTAGAGGCCTCTAAGACACAGTTCAACGCATTGCACAATGTCGGCTAGTGCCACCAAATTCATGTAGTAGGGACAGCAAAGAAATAGGAAAAATCAAAATCTAGAATAAAATAGAAAGCCCTCAACCAAAGGCGTATCTTATCTCAACAGTACTCATCTCTTTCAAACAGTAGTGTCTTCATGTATTTTATACACCTACATATAACTACCACATGTATGCCTAAGGCTTTTACATGGAACTACAAGCCTGTCACAACAAATTAACCTTTCCACTTGGCAGTGATCCTAGCTTCTGCTGCATTGGTCCGATCTATAAAATAACAGCATTAAGGCTTGCCGTAGCAAACCAAGCGTCACAGGCCCGAGTCAACACTTACACTAGTGCCTATGCAGTCATTTTACAAGCCAATCCCCTGTGTCCTTAACTTGGCTTTCACAGTCTAACTTAACACACTGTTTCTGCTTTCTAATGCTTCTGGATATGTATCTTGACACACACACACACACACACACACACACACACACACACACACACACAATTTCTTACACAAAATGTTGGTGTGTGTGTATATGTGCATGTGTGGCGATTTGAGTGTGTGTGTGTGTGTGTGTGTGTGTGTACCCACTAACCACCATCCACACATCTAAACATGCCCCAGCCAGACTTCATGGGCTGAGGGTGGTGGTCATCAGTAAACCACATGTTAATTCACAGTGTTAGCTGCATACTTTTTAACCAAAGAGAACATCCAGCAATAGAGTCACTAGCACAGCTCCCCTCTGTTCCTGAACAGAATCAGTGTGCTCATTTATCAGTAGATTTTATTTTTATACCTGCTGTTGAATAAATGAGATGGCGGTGTGAGTGAAGACAGCTGGCGGATCAGCTACTTGAAATTAACATTTCCATCCACACTATGAGTTGAATAATTAGAATGTACCTGGACGGACCGGATATACACACTGATGAACGATTTCCCTCTTCTCCTCGCCAGGAGCATCACTAGCAATTGAAAACATTCGGGGAGAGAAGGAAAGGAAAGCCCAATCGTCATGTCTGACTCACGTCAGGGCAGGCCTACTGAGTAGGTTAATGTTTACGTTAAGGATAGGAAAGTGCACCACATACACCAGCAGCCAAAATGAGACATTAGAAAAGCCTGTCGCGAAATAAACACTGTCATGCGCGTATCCAATGTCAAGTGGACCGGGTTGAATTCACTGCGGGTCTCCTGAATCTGTGCAAACTAAAGGAGCACTAAACAGCAATATCGACGTGATGCGCATAGAGAATACAATTTGCCTCATTTTGCAACAATTATTCTAAATCTGCCCATAAATGTACACGTCAGAATTTTGCGGTTTTCACTGGCTACAATATTGCATCTGTCAGTTGTCAAATTTGCTGAACAAAATGTTAAACTTCAATAATTGTTCGTAGTCAAGTTATATAGTCCATTTATTTAAGCTCTCAACAGCATAACCATACAGCTTCGCCACATCGGCGGGAAAACACGGCACACGCAAAGTACATCCATGGAATCACCCGTTCAAAGCCAGTCTGCATGAATCGTATGACAACTGGATGGCAGGGGATGCGGACAAGGAATAGACCGCAGGGGGGACCATGAGAGCCCAAGCTCGCCGCATACTAGTAGCCTGGGTGCTTTAAGCGTGGAACAAGCTGGAAACGGAGCGGATGAAAACTCATTAAAAGTGTGTGTGTGTGTGTGTGTGGGTGTGTGTGTGTGTGTGTGTGTGTGTGTGTGTGTGTGTGTGTGTTTGTGTTTCACTCTGTTCAAGCCTGCACGGAGTTCAATGTTGTCATTAGCTGTTACGTCTTTCTGACCAATCTCAGTTCAAGGCCGACCTGGGCTGTACCACTTCGGGAGGGGGCGCTCAGTTACTCCCCTCTAGACAAAATCGAATTGGTTGCGACGTTGACAATCCCAAAGTGAGCCCTGAGGACTAAGGACAGGACTCACGGACTTAACTGATCTCAGGAGCTAAGTGAGCGAGTGTGTGAGGCCACATGTCCTCAGATAGGCATATATGGGATTGGGACAGCACTTCACGAGAGCACATGTTACCTTGACAACGTTTAATGACAAAGATGTTGCTGACACATGCCGGTTTGGGAGTTCTCATTTTGACTGTTTTTTGTTTTTTTTTGTAAATGCAATGAAAACAATCGGCTACAGCAATTTATTGATATTAGAAAATATAATTTTTACTTTTGAATACTTCAGTATGAAGAATGTATTGAATAATTAAGGTGATTATTGGCCAACACATACTAATCATAAGTCAGAACGGGCTATATTTGGCTAAATTATAAGTAGTAATAAGTAGTACCTACTTTACCCAGAAAGTAAAGGACATAAGCTCCTCTTTTATCACTGCCACCATCCTCCCTCCCCCTACCCCCACCTCTGTCTTTACCCAATTCATCCCTCTCACCTCAGACGAGGTCAACAGAATTATAACATCTAACTATGCCACCACCTGCCCCCTTGACACTATCCCTTCCTCCCTCCTCCAGGCTGTGTCAAACGACATCCTGCCATTTCTCACCGCACTTATTAACTCCTCCCTCACTTCTGGCATTGTTCCAACGTCTTTCAAGACTGCCAGAATAAAGCCTCTCCTCAAAAAACGAACCCTTGATACCACTGACATCCAGAATTACTGACCGGTATCTCTTCTTTCATTCCACTCTAAAACATTGGAACGTGCCATTGCTAACCAACTGTCCTCCTATCTCTCATCTAACAACCTGCTTGACCCTCACCAGTCAGGCTTCAAAAAAGCACACTCCACCGAGACGGCTCTCCTCGCGGTGACTGAGTCCCTCATTGCGGCCAGAGCCTCGTCCCTCTCATCGGTTCTCATTCTCCTTGACCTGTCTGCAGCATTTGACACTGTGAACCACCAGATCCTCCTCGCCACTCTCGCCGAACTTGGCATAGCTGAATCTGCCCTTTCCTGGTTCACATCCTACCTGATGAATCGCACTTATCAGGTAACATGGAATGGCTCCTTGTCCAAACCTTGCACGCTTGATACAGGTGTCCCTCAAGGCTCTGTACTGGGGCCTCTTCTGTTCTCCCTCTACACCAGATCTCTGGGCTCTGTAATTACATCCCACGGCTTTTCCTATCACTGCTATGCTGACGACACTCAGCTATTTATCTACTTTCCCTCATCTGACAAAGCCCTGTTTGCAACACGCATATCTGAATGTCTGGCAGAAGTCAGCACCTGGACAACTGCCCATCACCTGAGGCTTAACCTCAACAAGACTGAGCTCCTCCTAATACCAGGGAAAGATTGCCCACACATGGACTTACTGGTCACTGTTGAGAACATCACTGTATCTCCTTCTCCAACTGCCAAAAACCTTGGTGTAGTGTTGGACAATCAGTTATGCTGCACCGCAAACATCACTGCGGTGGCCCGATCCTGCAGATTTGCACTTTCCAACATCCGCAGGATCCGGCCCTTCCTCACAAGGGAAGCAGCTCAGCTTCTAGTCCAATCACTGGTCATCTCCCGCCTCGACTACTGCAACTCGCTCCTGGCGGGACTCCCTGCCTCTGCGATTAAACCCTTGCAGCGCATCCAGAATGCGGCAGCGCGCCTCGTGTTCAACCTACCAAAGTTCTCACATGTATCCCCCCTCTTCCGAGACCTCCACTGGCTCCCTGTGATAGCTCGCATCAGATTCAAGATGATGGTACTGGCATACAAGGCAGTCGATGGAACTGCCCCTGCCTACCTCCAAGCATTAGTAAAGCCACACACCCCAGCTCGATCCCTCTGCTCAACTACCTCAGCTGGACGTCTGGTACCGCCATCGCTAAAAGCCAGCAAAGGTCGATTAGCGAAGTCACAACTTTTCTCTGTTTTGGGACCTCAGTGGTGGAACGAGCTCCCTACCGATGTCAGGATCGCAGAGTCGCTCACCAGCTTCCGCAAAAGACTCAAAACTCACCTGTTCAGAGTTCACCTCGACTCTGCATAGAAACCAATGCACAGCCACCATTGAATGTTGTACGTCCTGGCACTTGTACCTGACACTTATTCAAGGTACTTAATTTTGTAGCATCTACAGTAGCTGCTATCATTGCTTTACACGGGGAATGGGTTAGCCTAGCGATTGTAATACATGCACTTGGTTCTATGAACATCTTCACTGTACCGACAGCGATATATTGTTTCACTTCTTATGACAAATGTACTTATTGTAACAAATGCACTTATTGTAAGTTGCTTTGGATAAAAGCGTCTGCTAAATGCCCTACATGTAAATGTAAATGTAAAGTGTATGCGCAAGGTGCACAAGCAACATTATGCATGCGCCATTAAAATAGCATCTGAACAACGCGCCACTGACTTTAAACCAGGTATTTCCTGGTTTGTGGCGCAAGTGGTTTCTGAAACTGCAAAATAGCACCAGGGAACGTTTGCGCCAGGACACGAGAGATGGAAATTAACTTTTTTGCCCACCAGCCACTGTGGCAGGTAGATTTAAAAGTTTACCAGCCACTTTTTATACGCTATGTATTTTTTAAATATATGCAGACATTTTAAACAATATAATAGTAACAATAGATAAGAAAAGTGTTCATCATTTTTTCCATCAGAAGTGATTTTTACTGTAAGTAGGTGCTACCAAGGAACTGAGTTGAAAATGTTACACTCTTACCGCATATGATAAACAATACACAGGTATCTGCCATGTTAAGTCATGTTTATTTCAAAGGTGTTACGATGACAAGTTTGGGGATAATTCATCTAAACAAAGTATTTGCAATAAAAAACAAATTGACATATTAACAATAAAACAACATGCATGGCTACACCATCATAAGTCAATAGGAACATTTTTTTTTTCAGTGCACTGGCCTTTTAATTTCTTCAATTCAACCACATGTATAATGAAATCTGCCCCTATAATGCAACAGCGACTAATACTCTGCATATGCATTTGAAATTAAACATTTGAAAACAGACCATGAAGAAACTAGAACAAGAAACAATGACTTAATAAGTGCAAGACACATTGAAAAACGTCAGAATACATTAAACTATATATATGTATAGGAACTCGTTAGCGTATCTGTTTGTGTACGTTCGCTATGCAGCCCTGCTATTGCGCATTCACAGACTGGCTTTTGTCAAAGGAATACCGGGTCAATGATGGATTTAATATGGACACAAACGACTAAACATTGAATCTTTGTATGGATTTATATGCACGAAGCATGTTGACGACAGAGAGCACAGAACATTGTCTGGCTCGTCCCGTCAAACACCAGCCAGTCACGGTTGCCAACTGTCTGATGTTCGCCATCTCTTATTAAAACAACGCTTCTTTTTGGGGATGACAGCCGTACTATCATCCGCCACCTGTACCTGGCCTACACTCTCCTCAGCTGTTCTCTTTCCTCCGGTGAGGAAACGCAACATTGCTTTCTCTAGTAGTTATTTCTTTATATGTCAATAATTAGCCTAGCATACTATACCGAATGTTGATTCCGGCATATTATCTCTATAGTTACCGGTATATTATCCCGGATGTTGACAGTCGCAGTTCAGCAAAACAGGCGTAGAAGAAGAAGGGGGCCGGATGTTGACAGTAATTGTTGTGGAACTGTGCAGCGCCGTATGACGAATGTATTAAATATGCAAATTTGAACGGACCTGACTGGAAAGTATAACTCGACACAGTGGCGGATGAAGTGACACAATTCACCCGCCACCATACCCACCACGCACAAATGGCGTGTGGTGGGTGTTAATTTCTATCCCTGCAGGACATGCCTCCTCCTTTCGCCGAACCGCCCCTTGGGGCGCAAGATCATTCACTAATTTACCGACGCGTGGCGCAGGAGGGAAAAGAACACTCTGCGCCAGTTGCAATTAGCAACGACACATGCGCCAGTGATTAAGTCCATTGCGCCGGATGCAAGATAGGGCCCAAGGAGGTTATAAGAGATATAAGATTCAAAGAGAAACATTGATACATTAATTGGACAATAGTGATGATAATCGAATGCAAATGGACTAAAGAAGGTGTTGCCATTAACCAAGTGATTATTATTATTACTAGGTTTTTTTTTCAACCCAAAGTTGTAATTAACAGGGGTAATTGTTCAAACGAAAGTGTAGTATACTATGCATGCAAATCAATTATTAAATAGCTTTTACTGTTATTCAGGGCTGATAAGTGCATTGACATTTTAAAATGCAAGGCAACTACTAGTTAGTTGAAAATAATAATCATCATTGAGATTAAACATCTCTTTCAGTGTCTTCGCCAAGACAGGCAGTAGTAACCTACACACATAGCATACACACAAAACATAAGAAAAATATAACAACTAAAACAGTCTGCAGGGGGGAAGGGGGATATCAATATCGCAAGACATTTCGGGAGGCTCAAGGAGGAGAGTAAAGTGTAGTCTTGTGGTGGATTCTATAGACGTAATTCACCATAGCCTACTGTGTGATTGACATGTTTTCATTGTGTTATAGGGCACCGTCTCTTTAAGATCACGTCACTTGTGTGTTGATATGCCGGTCGGCGCGATGTTTGAATTTAACGGTTTTTATATGAAGAAATGAACGACCTGCCGTTGCTTGTCGAGGTGGGAAATTGTCTCTTCCCTTATTTTATCTCAATTTATACAGTCTATAGACAGTAGTCTATAGATTTATTTAGTCTAACGTCTTACCTGGGAGAGTTTGTCGACGGCGGAGCCGTTTTGTTTAACAACATAACGTCTTACCTGGGCGAGTGTCACTGCGGTGTATGCGCGTGCGTGTGTGTTCTTACCTGCGCGTGTGCCGATGGCAGAGCCGTTAAACCTCTTACCTGTGTGAGTGTGTGTGTGTGTGTGTTAGGGAACAGGGCGAGGGGACCCAAGCGCTGGACACAGGGAGGCAGAGACGGGGTAAAATGAAACAGGGTTTATTGGGACACGGGGTAGGTGACGAAGCAAGCGGTAGTCAGGCAGGCAAGGGTTCGGCAATAGGGAGTCAGTCAGGCAGGCAAGGACTCGGCGACAGGCGGGTAGTCAGGCAGGCGAGGTTCAGCGTCAGGCAGGCAGTCAGACAGGCAAGGACTTGACGACAGGCAGGTAGTCAGGCAGGCAGGGGTTCGGCGACAGGCAGACAGTCAGGCAGGCAAGGATTCGGTGACAGGTGGGTAGTCAGGCAGGCAGGGGTTCGGCGACAGGTAGGCAGAGTGACAGACGGAGAACTAGGGAAGAGGGGAGAGGGTTATCAAGAGAACAGGAACACTGAACTGGGTCTAGAGAATGCTGGTAGGACCGATTCGAACTGGGTAGTTGTAAACGACGAACTGGCGCCAGCTGGATGGAGATCCCGTAGTATGTGGAGATTGATGATTGAAGACAGGTGTGACGGAAGAATGAGGCACAGTGGCGTCAAGTGGGTGTTGGACCGCGTAGCAGGACGCGGCGTGACAGTGTGTGTGCGCGCGTGTGTGTGCGCTTTCGTGTATGTGTCACTGCCTTTGTGTGGACGTGCGGTGTGTGCGCGGCGTGCTTGTGTGTGTGTGTGTGTGTGCACATGTATGTGTGTTTCCGTGTATGTTTGTGCGCATGTGCGTGCCTGCGTGTGTGTTCTTACCTGCGCGTGTGCCGATGGCAGAGCCGTTAAACGTCTTACCTGTGCGTGTGTGTGTGCGCTGCCTTTTTGTTGACGTGCGCTGTGTGCGCGTGCTTATGTGTGTTTGTGTGTGTGTGTGTGTGTGTTTGTGTGTGTGCGTTTCCATGAATGTTCATGCGCATGTGCGTTGTTGCGTGTGTTCTTACTTGTTCTTACCGGTTCCTACCGCGTGTGCCGATGGCGGAGCCGTTAAACGTCTTACCTGTGCGCGTGTGTGTGTGTGCGCTGCTGTGTATGTTCGTGCGCATGTGTACGTGCTTGCAGTATATATATGCGTTCGTGCTTGGCACATGCGCACTTGAGTAACTTGAGTAACTGGTGCGACAGGCCTGCTAGTAGTAAGATTAGTAAGATTATTATTATTATTTTCACACTGGAAAGGATCATTTAATAAATATGGATATGATAAGTATAAGAAAATAAATAAAAACATGAAATAAAACGTGATCTTAATAAACTGTACAAGTAGGACTACACCAATTTAAATATAGGGTAAATCTCTTTGGTCAAGGATGACAGGTGGATTAGCGCTAAAACTGCTGGGAAGGGATCTTACATGCTAAATTCTCAATTAACATTCAGAAGTAATGGGTTCATCTTTCAAATGCAACTACTACTGCTGTAACGCTTTGATAAATGTAAACATTTGATAATAATTTCCTTCTCACTCCAACAGAAAGTTACTGTCTGATTGGACCCATCATCCGCCCCCTCCCACACACAGGGTCATCGCCCTGATGGGTATCCATTACACACACACTTGGCTGCATGGGTAGCTGGGACTGAAGACTCTGTCTCCTTCCCTCCGCTTTGCAATCTGTACCACCTTATGGGTGGGACTTGATTGTATCCCAGGAACGGCATCCTGCAAAAAAACAGTATGGAAGGCTGGTTAGCCAACGACGGGTAAGATCCCACCTTGAAACCCGGGACAACCTAAGGCAGGCACAGTCACGTTTACTTGGCAGAGTCACCTCGAGCACTGGCTCACTTGATCATGAAGTGACGAGCTGCGACCATCATAGGCAGAGCCGGGTGGGGTGAAAAGTGGAGGAGGAATAGGAGTCAGAAATGTCAGCTCAGGCAGCGGAAGCAGTGTACTTAGAACAGGGCATGTCGCGTTTTCAACCGTTTATTCAACCTTCACGGTATATACTGACTCATGTAACGTTTTTGGTTTAGTACATGACTTTGTTAAACCTCGGGAAAAGCGTGGTTTCAAGGCGCCTGATGGTAAACCCACCAATAACAACCTTTGGTTTTGGATATACTGGCTTCGATTTCCCTTCCCAATAGATTAGTTTTACTTAAAGATAGTTAAGGTTAGGGACTTCAAAGTTGGTTGCACCAATGGCGTTGTTCGGCAGCTGATCATTTAATGCACATGGCATTAGCCATGCGCAAGGAGGGAAGTAGTGAGAAATTCATCAAAGTGTGTATACTGTGATCAAACTTTTGACTCAATTGAATTGAGTCAACTAGCACTATGAGTTATCACATGCAAGCTAACAGAATGACTCATCTAAGCCCGCTTGAAATACTTACGGGTCAACGCATGCCTTCACCTTTATTTCGAGGGCCCCATAAGGGACTTCCATTAAAGCAATTAGAAATAAAATTAAGAAGAATATGTTTGACAACTAACTAAATATTAGTTTATATTCCAACAAGAGAAACACAAAGTTCTAGAGCCAGAGGAGGACCCAGATGCAGACATGCCCGGAGCCGACCAACCCCAGGACCAGTCCCAGCCTAGCCAGGAGCAACAGTCACATGATGCAATCAAATAGCGGCAGGGTTTGAATCAGTTCTATTTTGGTGGTCCACCATTAACAAAAATGTTGATTGGATAAATTATCTACAATTACAATTAGGGCATTTAGCAGACGCTTTTATCCAAAGCGACATACATCAGTTAATATACACATTGACACACCGACGGCAGAGTCTACCATGCAAGGTGACAGCCAGCTCGTCAGGAGCAGCTAGGGTTAAGTGTCTTGCTCAGGGACACATCAACAATAAGCTAGGAGGAGCTGGGGATCGAACTAACGACCTTTCGGTTACAAGGCAACTGCTCTACCTCCTGAGCTAAGCCGACCCCTTATCTATACTATAATCAGCAACGGTTTGTCAATTTTACCACGGATGCAGTCAAGGGTCTATCAGAAAAATTAGATGCAACCTCCCGAATGACCTATCAGAATTGGCTAGCCATTGTTATGTCATTGGCAGAGCAAGGAGGGGTGTGTGAGATGATAGGGACGACATGTTGTACTTTTATCCCAAACAACACAGTTCCGGACGGGGCGCTGTCAGGGTTAGTCCCTCAGATTAGAGTTGGCAGAGAACTCCGGCATTAATGACCCTTTCACTGGATGGATGGAGAGCCCGTTTGCGGTGAGCGCTCCAGGAGCGCCAGGTGCCGTCCAGGCTTACATGAGGATCGAGCATGGCCCAGTGAGCTTGGACAAGGGTCCACCAGAGGGGCCCAACCTGATCCGGATGGAGAACGTAGAATGGTCCCTGGGGCCCCATGTTGTACAGCACCCATAGCTACACTATTCGATATACCTGGTCTAATTGAATAACGAATCATTATACAGCCGATGTGGGTCATGTTTGTTATTGCATAGTGTTGTTTGGTTGTGAATGTAACATGGTGTTTCTGTATCACTGCACTGATCATTGGACTGTTGAGTTTCTTGGGAGCGGATGGGTACATGTTCCTAACTTCTGGTATGGGCAAGTTGACGACTGGACGCCAGGAGGAGTGACTGGACGTCATGTGATCGTGCTAGTAACCTCTCCATCTGAGCCGCGCCCTTGACAAAAAGGGACGAATATCGATTGGACGCCAGGAGGAGGCTCACATGTGATCGTTCTATTAACCTCTCCACGGCCCAATCCTAATGTCCGGACTCACGGACTCACAGACTTCAAAGTGCTATCAATACGCATTCTTGCAAAATTATTAAGGCTTTAGGCCTGTCCCAATCTCGAATTCCAAAGGACGTGAGGGTTTTAGTCCACACTTACCGAGCCCTTTTCGTGAGTCTGCATCAGTGCAGACTTCACCTAAGGGAATTATCCACAGTTCAAAGCGTTTTGACGTTCACCGCGGAGACCATAGGGAAATCCGGAAATTAGGAAGGTAAACAACAAGACGACGCTACAGTCAATGCGCGACCAGATGGGAATTTCAGCCTTTCTTTAGTGAGCCGGAATATTTGGATCAGCTCACCAACAAGAGCCTGCTCTTTTGGCTCCCAAACTCCCTAGCTGCCTCCATGTACTTAGAGGTATTTGGTGGTTTTTTTCTAATGGTCTATGGTTCAACCTATATGTGTGCCTTTGTGAATCTATGATTGATGATTGCATGACATGATTATTTTTTGAATAATGATTTAATGATGATTGTGTGACAACTGCTTTGTTGTTGAGTGAGGCTTGCAGGCCAATTTGTATTCCATGTGACCCACGAACCCGCCTGATTTATACAAGTTGGTTGGTGGTGTTGATTGTTGCATGGTTGTGTAACCATGCGATTTCTTATGTTATACTTTATATTTTATGCTTTTATACATTCTATACTTTTATATATTTGATACTTTTATTTTGCTTGTAGAATGGTCATCTGTGATGACCGAGGAGGGAATTGTGACATACATTCACACATTCATACTGGCGGGCCGCTTATGTCCAAAGTTCAAAACAGAAAACGACCACAATGGTCAAATTTCAATAGCGTCGCCATTATTGACTCTAGAGCCCCAAAACTTGTTCCATACAGGCATGGCCTCTATATGGTCTTATTACAACCTTTACTTTGGAAAAACATATCTCCTCTTATTTTTAAGGATTTTTTGTTTGCAAGAATTTCAATAACGTTGCCATTGTTGCATCTAGAGCTCCAAAACTTATTCTATATAGGCAGGGCCTCTATATGTTCTTACTACAACCTTTACCTTTGAAAAATATATCTCCTCTTATTTTGAGGATTTTTTATTTGACAACAATTCAATAGCATCGCCATTGTTGAATCTAGAGCTCCAAAACTTGCTCAATATAGGCATGGCCTCAATATGGTCTTACTACAACCTTTACTTTGGAAAAACATATCTCCTCTTATTTTTAAGATTTTTTTGTTTGCAATCATTTCAATAGTGTTGCCATTATTGACTCTAGAGCCCCAAAACTTGCTCCATATAGGCATGGCCTCTATATGGTCTTACTACAACCTTTAGTTTTGAAAAATATATCTCCTCTTGTTTTTGAGGAATTTGTATTTAGCAACAATTTCAATAGGGTCGCCATAGTTGAATCTAGAGCTCCAAAACTTGTTCCATATAGGCATGGCCTCAATATGGTCTTACTACAACCTTTACTTTGGAAAAACATATCTCCTCTTATTCTTAAGATTTTTTTGTTTGCAATCATTTCAATAGCGTCGCCATTATTGACTCTAGAGCCCGAAAACTTGCTCCATATAGGCATGGCCTCTATATGGTCTTACTACAACCTTTAGTTTTGAAAAATATATCTCCTCTTGTTTTTGAGGAATTTGTATTTAGCAACAATTTCAATAGCGTCGCCATAGTTGAATCTAGAGCTCCAAAACTTAAATATTGAATTAATTAAATATTAAAATATATATTATTTACAAATATACAATTGTTTAGTTATAATATTATAAGTAGACATGTAGCTTTTATTCAATTATCGTTATAACAAGATCTGTAGCCTATCTGCACTTCCACCAATGTGTAAGTGTGGTTCAGGTATACCAGACAATATTAAAATATTCATAATATAAAAACGATGTAAAAAATAAGGTTTTGGGCCGAATTTGGTTAAAATTCAGCCTCTGCTGGACCACAACTAGTCTCATTTCCTTGTTACACGCTTTAATTTAATTATAAATTAAATTATTATGACCATGGAGCCTTTATTTTCTTGCCGTTATCATTAGATCCTTTCTCGTCATATCGATATAAATTCTCGAAACACAGTGGAAAAGAGAGAGGGAGCCCTAGAGAGGGACACTGTAGCACTGCGGAGCCAAGTAACTGATGGGCTTAAGAGGTCCTCTCTGTACATAATGAATATAATGAATATACATATATATATATATATATATATATACACACCTGTATATATTCTGAGAAACGCTCCAATCCAAAATGCATGGGTTTACATTTCTTTCTGTGCAGTACGAATAATGTGGGACAACCGTGCTCTGGGACACAATTTAATAGATTACTTTTCGTGAGCGTGAGAACGAAAGGTTTTTGAGGAGGTATGCTGTAAAAAACGGGGAAATCAGAGTAGGCTATCCCTAATACACTACATTTACCCTTTGATGCATTTGTTGTTTTGACACATACATAAGTAGAGGGTGCACTGTGCTATCTGCTGTAACGTGAGCGTTTGGCTGAACCCAAGTGCACAGACGGGCGAAGAGCGTGGAACAGTGTCAATCGTTTATTCTGATTCAGGATCGGCAGGCAGGATAGTCAGACAGGCGGGGATCAGGAGCAGGCAGGGTAGTCGGACAGGCGGGGATCAGGAACCGGCAGAATAGTCAGACAGGCGGGGGTCAGGAGCAGGCAGGATAGTCAGACAGGCGAGGATCAGAGAGCAGGCAGGATAGGTGGTAGGTCAGGAATCGAATCGTGGGAAAGCACTGTGAAACACAAGAGACAATCTGGCAGGGAATGTTTGGAAGGAAAGGACTGATATAGGGGAAACACAGGTGAAGGTGGTTGGGTTAATTGGGAGTGATCAGGGTGGCAGGCAGGTGAATGGGAAAACCAGGGGCGGATCATGACATCTGCGCACACTCTACCTCTCTCTCTCTCTCGTCTGAAAAACGCTTCCATTCAAAATGCATTGGTTTACATTTCGTTCTGTGTAGCACAAAAACATCTGAGAAATGCTGCCATTCAGAATGCATTTCTGTGGTCGAAGAAAATATCCCAATTGAAAGGCAATGGTTTGAATTTCGTTCTCTGTAGCACGAAATAAGTCAGACAATCGTGCTCTGGGGCACGATTCAATAGATGTTTGAGAGAATGAGAGAATGTTTTTGAGGTGGTCTGCTGTAAAAAACGGGGAAATCAAAGTATCCCTCGTACACCACATTTACCCTTTGATGCATTTATTGTTTTGACACAAACATAAGTAGAGGGTGCATTGTTCTATCTGCGCACACCCCTTCTGAAGCCTCTCTCTCTCTCGTTACGTTCTGCGGAGCACGAAAATTGCCTTAAACACTCCCATTCAAAATGCATCGGTTTACATTTCGTTCTGTTGAGCAAGGTTTTTTTTTTTTTTTTTTTTTCAGCTTTTGAGGAGGTCTGCTTCAAAAAAGAAAAAATGGAAATATTGACATGTATATAACTAGAGGGTGCACTGTATTATCTGTTGTGGCATCCCGCCGCTGGACCTCGGACCGGACGGGTCCGAGGACACGCAGTAGACCTGGTTTACCGTCGCCACCCTCCAGCCGGCGACAGAGAGCACCACGTCTCTCCCCCCAATCAGCGCAATCAGGGACACCTGGCCGGAAGAAAGGGAAAGGACCAGGAGCCGGACTTAAAAGGGGCACCAGACCGGGCGAACGGGAGAGTGACACGGAGGGAGTCCGCACCAACGAGAAAGTGACACGGGGGGAGTCCGCCCCACGGAGCGAGGGACACGGAGGGAGTAAGCACCAGGCCGGGCGAACGGCGAAGCAACACGGAGGGATTCCGCACCACGCCGGCGATCTAGAGGCTCCAGGAGACCCTACCACGAGGATACAGACTAATTTATTCTTGAGAAATAAACGCCGACTGCGGCTTAACCCTTGCTTTCTGTGTGATTCCTGCCGGGTACCTGACACTCGGGGAAATGGGTTGCCACATATGGAGGAGAATGCAGGCAACTCGACCGCGCTACGGGCCAGTTTTGTGAGGGAACCCCCTTCAGCCGGCATGCCGAACCCGGATGGGACCGCGGCGACGCCCGCCCAGCAGCAGCAGCGGGAGACCACGGAGAGTCTGGCCCTGCTCTACGAGGCCGTACTACGGCTCACCGAACTAACCGCCGCCGCAACCGCCGCCGCGACCGCCGTCCCTATGCAGCCGGAGACGACGCCGCCGGAGACGACGCCGCCAGAGACGACGCGGCCCGAGTTGAGGCCGCGGGAGGCGGGGCCGCGGGAGACGAGGCCGCGGGAGACGGGGCCCCGAGGCGAGCCACGCCGGCAGCAGACGCAGCCATGCATGCGAGCGACCTGCTGGGCACAGGGGAAAACAGGAAGCCCGACCATACCGGCGCGGGTAATGAACCAGGACACGCAGGCCCTCGTGGATACCGGCAGCGTGGTCACTCTCCTCCGCCCCGACTTGGCGGGCGGGAAGGAGGGTGCACCCATAGAGGTGGCCTGCATACACGGGGACACCCGGACGTTCGAGACCTGCCACGTCGTCATCCGGACCCCGCACGGGGTATTCACGACGCGGGCAGGGATCGTACCCCACCTACCGGTGCCGCTGCTAATCGGGAAGGACTGCCCGATCTTCCACCGGCTACAGGACCCGGCGCGTGAACTCCGGAGCCGGAGAGAACCACCCCGCAGAGGGGTGAGGGGAGCTCAACAGGCCTACGGGGCCACCAGGCCTCCGTCGTCCCCCGGAGGGCGAACAGAGGAGGCTGAGCCCGCGGCCTCACTGGAACCAGAGGCCGTGGCGCTGCTCGAGGCCGACTCGGAGCCAGAGCTCGAGGCCGATCCAGAGACCGACATCGACACCGAGCCCACGACAGAGGCCTCAATCCAGGCCGATGAGACGTCGGTCGAGACCCAGCCTGTGGTGGAGACGGAGCCCGAGGTGGAGGCTGAGCCCGCGGCCTCACCGGAACCAGAGGCCGTGGCGCTGCTCGAGGCCGACTCGGAGCCAGAGCTCGAGGCCGATCCAGAGACCGACATCGACACCGAGCCCACGACAGAGGCCTCAATCCAGGCCGATGAGACGTCGGTCGAGACCCAGCCTGTGGTGGAGACGGAGCCCGAGGCGGAGGCTGAGCCCGCGGCCTCACCGGAACCAGGGGCCGTGGCGCTGCTCGAGGCCGACTGGGAGCCAGAGCTCGAGGCCGATCCAGAGGCCGACGTCGACACCGAGCCCGAGGCAGAGGCAGAGGCGGAAGCGGCAGAGACGTCGGTCGAAGCAACAGACTCCCCTAAAGAAGCTGAGGACGATCACCTGTCCGTGTCGATCCCCAACGAAGACGCCATCACGCTGGACGTGGATGGGGACGACCTCCTGGAGACAGGTAAACCTGTGAAGCCTCCAGATCCCGACAGGAGCGCTGACGACCACCTGGTCCCCTCTGGACCCACGGGCCACGACGATGACGACGACGACCTGATGGAGGAGGTGACCAAGGACCCCGGCTCCAAGAAGGCGGGGTCCTTGGTCGCCCCACGCCCCACGGAGCGAGCGACACGGAGGGAGTAAGCACCAGGCCGGGCGAACGGCGAAGCAACACGGAGGGATTCCGCACCATGCCGGCGATCTAGAGGCTCCAGGAGACCCTAGCACGAGGATACAGACTAATTTATTCTTGAGAAATAAACGCCGACTGCGGCTTAACCCTTGCTTTCTGTGTGATTCCTGCCGGGTACCTGACACTCGGGGAAACGGGTTGCCACACTGTGCACACCCCTTCTGAAGCTTCTCTCTCCCTCTCTCTCTCTCTCTCTTTCTCTCTCGTTTCGTTTTGTGGAGCACGTTAATTGTCTGAGAAATGCGTGTTCTGTGGAGCACGTTCATTTCAGTTTTTAAGGAGGTCTGCTTAAAAATTCTGAAATATTGACATAATATAACTAGAGGGTGCTCTGTACTGTCTGCGCACACACTCTCTCTCTCGTCTGAAAAATGCTCCTGTTCAAAATGCATTGGTTTACATTTCGTTCTGTGTAGCACGAAAACATCAGAGAAATGCTCCCATTCAGAATGCATTGGTTTACATTTTGTTCTGTGGAGCATGGTTATTATTATTATTATTATTTTATTTCTTTTGAGGAGGTCTGCTTCAAAAATGCAAAAATATAGATATTGACATATATATAACTAGAGGGTGCACTGTACTTTCTGCGCACACCCCTTCTGAAGCCTCTCTCTCTCTCCCTCTCTCTCGTTTCGTTTTGTGGAGCACTTTAATCGTCTGAGAAACGCGGGTTCTGTGGAGCATGGTCGTTTCAGTTTTTGAGGAGGTCTGCTTAAAAAATTTTAAAGTGATTGGAGAGTCTATTGGGTTCAGCTCATCTTTAATAACAGATTCGATGTGTTTGTAATTGATCCTGTATATTTGTTTGTTCTTTGTTCTTAACGATGGGGCCAAAGAGGTTGGAGAAATGATTTACCCATAAATCTCCATTTTGATTGCTTAAATCTTCCCGTTTTTGTTTGTTTAGTGTGTTCCAATTTTCCCAGAAATGGTTTGAGTCTATGGATTCCTCAATTGCGTTTATCTGGTTCCTAACATGTTGGTCCCATTTTTCCTTATTGTGTGTCTGTATTCTTTTAAGGTCTCATAATAATAGAGAGGGATATTATGGTTGTCTGGGTCCCTATGTATGCTTATGTTTCTCAATGTATACCTAGTGTTTTTTTTTTGTCTGATAGACGCCAGCCTTCCGAGTTACACTTTGACGTCATTTCTGGTCTCCGAGCATTTATAGCATTCCCGTTCGTCTTTGTGATTGTGTCATGAAATTGGCTAGTCATTGTTTATTGTTAGCTACTTTAGCCTCTTTAGCAAATGTGATGGAAAATCCACATGTTGTATTGTTTTCTTTTGTCTATCTATGAACTTAAGTTTTGTTACTATTTTGTACTATTTTGTGTGATATATATATATGTATATTGCCTGCCTTCTATACTCATTGGGGGTCATCTAAAGTGTGAACCTTTGAGTTTCGTGTGATGCATTTTATTGCCTGCCTCTTCCTATGTCTTCTTTATGATGTGATCTGTTTCCATGCAATCCTTTGATGTGTGGGCCTGTTCCTTGACCCCCTGGCTAGCGTTGAGGAAACAAAAGGTTACATGGCACGGCCGCGAACCCCTTTAATGGCATCCTGGGGAGCTTCGATTGTAGAGATTACCATCTGGTAAAACAAAGCCTTTTGGTTTATTGGGGGACAGACCCTCCTCCAGAAACCAACCAAAGTGAATAAGAACTCATTACTTGGAACACTCGGTGGACTTCTCCTGGCGTACCTTTAGAGAATGAAATAAGACGCAGGGCGAACTCCCATCTGAGGCCTCAGATTATTGTATTGTATGCCTGTTTTATTATTTGTTGATGCATATTGAGATGTATCTTTGTTCATACTTTTATTACAAATATATGTGACCAGCAATTGCCTACAAGTATTGTGTGATTTTGCATCTAAATATCTCACCTGTCTTAGACGCAATATCTGATAGAGAAATTGCCACGACACAAACCAGCCTGAAAACACACAACACAACTTTACATTGTATTGCATGCACAGCAAGGCCGTGCAATGTATAAATTGGTGACCGGAATAAAGTAGCAATGTAATCAAGTGTGTAAGAGTATTTAAAATCGACATTAAAATGACCAACGTGGTACAAATACAAAGAAAATACATCTCTTCACAGGCGCAGCCATTTTTGTTGAGAGTGTCATCACTGCTCTCGGTCTACTCTCAGAATTCCGAGAGATGAAGACAAAAAGGTGGCGTGCCTCTGAGAAATGCCGCAAGAAAGCTGGGAGATTTCCGATTCCCACTAGGAAGGCTGGCGTCAACTAATCAAGTAATCTACAGTACTACTGCCGAGATATGAGCTGTAGGTGTATCTTCCATAGGGGTCTCCGCGGGATCTACCGTTGACGATGTACAGTCCCTGGGTGCGGCACAGCTGTAACAGTTCATGCTTGTTTGTAGTCTTGTTGTAGTTATATCTGGCAGGACACTTTGGGGAGGCGATGGTCCCGTCTCCTGGTAGATGTTTATCTCTCTGTGTGCTGATGGTGTCAGGCTGCTGTCCAGTCCTGGCATTGAGGTCACCACCGATTAGAATATAACCATGGGCCTGGAAGTGGTTGATCTCCTTCTCTAGTAGAGAAGCTTTCCTTGTTGTAGTATGGGGATTCTAGGGGTGGGATATATGTTGCACAGAAGAGGATACTTTCTTCTGATGCGGTAAGTACCTTGTTTATCTCTAGCCAGATGTAGAATTTCCCTGTTTTGATTAATTGAACAGAGTTGGTGAGTTCGGATTTGTACCAAATTAACATACCTCTCAATTCTCTTCCTTTTGTCACCCCTGGTGATTTGGTGGGTGGTACCACCAGCTCTCTGTAGTTTAGAGGGCAGCCAGTGGGACCATCTTGGAGGATGACAATGACTGTATTTCTGATTTCCTTGAGGAAGTCTAGGTTTCTGCTTTTCAGACCAAAGGCAGTCGACCTCAGGCCTTAAATATTCCAGGGTGAAATAGTAAAAGCTTTGTCTTCCATGGTGTCTTTTGTTTGATGGTCCAGTTGTTCATTTCTGGATCAGGAACGGTTAGAGCTCACTGAGCATCCCGTGTATGCTACGGTCCCGGAATGGGGCTCAGACAGATGGATGTTTAGGGGTTGGGCTGTTTCCCCTGCTCAAAGCCTGGGAGGAGGTGTGGTGTGGGGTAGGCAGAAGGAGCATGGGCCTGGGCTGGTGGCTCCAGGGTGTGTGGGTGTAGGGAGGACAGTTGGTGGAGATGTGGTCTGGGGGGAGGGGGTCTTTTTGGAGTGAGGGTTCCTTTGGGGCGAGAGGGCGGTCTGGATGTTGGTCTGGGTGGGATGCCCATGGCTCTGCTAGTCCTGTGCGATGAGTTGGGCTGGGGGTTGAGAGTAACGTTCTTTAGCGTCTTCACAAAGGTTGGGACCTCTGACCTGTAGATGTGGGTGGTCTGCTGGTTAGGATAAAACATTGGGTTTCATGGCACAGTCTCTGGATATTGAGGCGTTCACCCTTTGGATGAGGGCAGGTTGGAAGTCTCGTCTGGGTAGCAGGGTAGAGATGGACAGTGTTTCTTGAGGGAATGTTGGGCCAGTTTTCTCCTCCACCCTCTTAAGGGCTGTGAACACACTTTCTTGCTTGCTCCGGAGGTCGTTTCTCTCTCTCTCTCTCGCTCTCTCTCTCTTTCTCTGGGACACAACCATTTATCAGGAGGGAGGTGTAGCTCCTTCGCCGTTGTGGGCAGAAATCCCCCAACATATCCTTGGCCTTCCCCCTGTTAAGGAGGAGGCTGACACCTCGTGTAGGTAGGACCGTTCATTGTTGATAGTGATCGGGACCACCACAACTGTGTCATCCGCAAACTTCCCCATAGTATTATGGTTGTGCCTGGCGGCACAGTTGTGGGTGTACAGGGAGTACAGCAAAGGACTCAGCACACAACCCTGGGGGACACCATGTTGAGGATGAGGGAGTGTGATGTGTGCCCTTCCGCCCTGACAACCTGAGTCCTGGCAGTCAGTTGTACTGTTTCAAGGTGCATGTTGCATACATAAAAGCGCATTAATATTAGGGGTCTGCTATATTGTGTTTGGTGTTCCTCTGTTACTCCTACCACCTTCCCTCCCTGAATGGCCTGAACTTCAGTCAGTTATTTCATTGGACCCAACACTGGTCAATGAAAAGGTGCTCTATCTTTCTTCTTTGTCGTTGTCATTCATCTGCATTAGTCATTGAGTCATTATCATTTAGAAGGATTGACTCTTTAACAGGAACGAACCGACGTGTTTGTTCTTTCGTTTTCCCACAGAGTAGACTAAGCGCTGTGTTCACTGTCAAGTTAGCAGATTGGTGAAGAGGGACTAAGACGAGAGCCAGCCAATCGTAAGCTGTTGGCTGGCTCTCTGTTCGACGAGAGTCTAGGATGCTCTCGTCGAACATTAGCTAATGGGAGACAGGAATGCATAGCATTTTGTAAGGGTCGCAGCTCTCGTTCAGCCAGTCACTTCTTCTTGGCTTGTAGGCTGTAGCCTAGAGTGATTATGGCTCTGCTCAAGGTGAATATACACATTATACACTGTTGTGTTGTCTAAAAGTACACATAATCATGAAGTTGCAGCTATGTTTTTGCCTTGAGCTACTGTGTTGTGTTGACCATTCGCACAATCTTTTGGGAATGATGAGCTAAGAACCGTGCATTCCATGATTCACCGCTATAGACGTTGTACCGGAAACGCGACTAAACGAATGAACCAACGATTCTGAACGATTCTTCTTGGCAAACTGACCGACGCGAACTGAATCAAGGAAAATAATCATGAAATCCATTACTAACCTAGCAGCTATCATTGGAATTTGTCATGCAATCACTTTTTCTCACATACATAAATACAGAGCAGTGGCGAGCAATGACCTTTGACCCGAGGCGTGCTAAAGAGACCTCCCCACTAACACAGACTAGTGATAAGCCATGCCAAAACTTTTACATTTAGAAACGCTAATTAAAGGAAAATATACCACACACTCACCCAACGTCGCGATTGACATTACGATTCTACTAGACAAATCGAGATTTTGTACAATGCCAGTGCATTATGTTGCTTTTCAAGAAGGGCATACATTATGTTTTTCCGGCTTATGTTTTGAAAACACAACCTTCTGCCATGCCTGATATAGTATATAATATCCACTCAAATGTAATAACGTGGTGTTTTACTACAGAGTTGGTGTAACAAATTACTGGTGTGTGAAACAATTGTATTGGTAGAGTGTAACTTATGCCCCTTTTCCACCGACAGTACCATCTCAACTCGCCTCGACTCGGCCCGCCTTTTATTGCGTTTCGATCGCCAAAATTAGGTACCTGGTACCAGGTTCTTTTTTAGTCTCACCTCGTCAAGGTTCCAAGAGAGCTGATCTGATACTTTGTGTGACGTTAACTAAGCTGGCCACTGATTGGCCAGAGTGACACCACTGGACAAATTATGATGAGCGCGTCACCCGACATCCGCTATCTTTAAATACTAGCATCAGCGTTCAGTCAACAATAGTGATTGATTATTGAACATGGCAGGATTAGCGCGCATGAACACACCTTGGACCATGACAGAGATGGAGACGCTCCTGTGCGTAACCCTGTCTGTTTATGTGTCGCATGATCGCGTATGTGTCACAGTTTCGCGCATGCGTGCTATGACAACCAGCCGATGTTGAAGAGGTGCTTTCTAGATGGAAACACAACGTGCCTGGAACCAAAGTCATGCCACGCTAAGTCGTGGCGAGTTGAGCTGGTACTGTTGGTGGAAAGGGGCAATAACTGAGTCACTAGTGGGCACTGTAAACCACCATGGCTAACAGGGTGAGCCATGGTGGTTATAGGGTCTTTAAGGATTCCTCCACTTACGGAACTGCTTTAAATTTAACTCATAGTAATGTCTCGTGTTCAGACCTTTGACCCATAGACAAAGATGCACGATCCTTCAGCGTGACCCACCAACACACTTTATAGCAACAATGGCCTGAATGCCTCAGACCACATCATAGATGGCCTGGACTCAGTTGGCCACTTCAATGCAGCGTAGCCTAGTCCAAAACATTGAAATACCTATCCACAGCCAAAGCCTAGAGCGATGGGACACGTCTGCAATTTTGACCGAGGCCCAATTCTTAATGTAAGTCATTGACCTCATCGAATGCGGAGCTCAATCTACCCTACCTCAAGCCCACCCTCACCTGTTTACGCCTCTCCTTGTCAGCCAGCTGCATTCTCATCTGCTCCAGAGTCACATCTAGCCAACTTGTTTTCACCCCAATGCCAAACCCAAACTCAGAAGTGCGATCCAGATAAATTCAGCTGCATTACAGGAATTCACACTTCCCGATTGGGGTTGGCCACAAATGAGTCCAAATCAAATTCCACAGCTTTGTGCCACTTTTCAAATACTAGCAGTGTGCCAGCTGACAGTGACCAAACACCACATCAACTGGGAAATTATTTAGACTACCAACAGAAAACACATGCAAAACTAAAAAACAGGATCATTTGCCCGGATGAGGCCACAATTGTAACGTTACCATCACCAAAAACGATGTAGATCATTGGGAATCCACTTAAAAGACTCACCTGACACCTCACCCCAACTGCTCCCAACGAGCTGCTGTCTCCCTGCAGGGTGGACACTTCTGCTTTATGAATGGGTAAATGGGAGTCAATACATATAAAGCACTTTGAGTGGCTACTATACAAACATCTATATGAATGCGGTCCACATAAAAGGGTAAGTAGATTTGTATACAGAATGCTGCCGGTATGATTCATCCTTTTTATAGCGAGAGGAGGACATGCAGCAAATGACCACCGTCAGGATTCGAACCCTGGTCGCTGAGTTCAGGACTGTGCCTATATTGGATACGCTGTAACCCGGTCACCACCAGAGCACCCCAGTATGATTAATCCTCCCCTACCCATTAACTGCCTTAGTGGTGATACACAATTAACATGACAGTTAACAGGCAAACCCACACACACAGTGGCTCTGTCACAGAAAGATATATACAATCTTATCAGATATTTTTATTTACAGTTTAAGGACAATGGTTGTTGAAGTTAAGGTAACTGAAACACCACTCATTTACCAGTCTATGTTAACAACTTTGTTTTGAATGGATTAGACAGAATGGATAACTATAGGCTATGTGACTACATTCTTTTTTTGCTCTCCTCAACTCCGTAGCTCGATCCAGTCTTCTGGACCTCTGAAACACTGATCAGTCTTTTCACAGATACAGACGCTGGAGAGAGGAACACAGGAAACACAGATCAACATACTGAGTAGGTGTTAGGCTCACACTAACTGTATTTCTGTGTTTTTGTGTTTGCATGCGTGCTTACCAACAATTAGCAGCAATAGAAGGCCTAGGATGAGTAGTTGGTTTCCACTAGCGACCACGCTGATAGACAATCGGATCAGGGAATAGACCAGTATTACTGCCCAAAAAAAGAAATTGAGGAGTGACCATGGCCGGCGGGCTGGGATTACTGGATTGCCACGAAAACGGCCTTCGGTGTAATACTGCTCCTGTAAGGCATCCTTTACCAATATGTGTGTGAGAGAGATATGTAGAGGGAGATCATTTTTAACATCAATTGAAACTAAATCAAGATAGTTTCGTAAATGTTGGAAAATCAAGCCTTACATAAAATGATTGTCCTGTGGTTTGTACAATTTCAAAGTTGCTTGTTCCATAAAAAAAGTTATTTTGTTTTCTGTGTTTTAACCTTTTCTTGATAGAGTCGGTGCAGCCAATTAGCACACTCCTTTTCATCCTCAGGTATCTGATCAACTGGGAAGCGCCTACAGGGACACACACACACACATAAATACACACACACACACACACACACACACACAAACACACACATATGCCCACATATAGACACACACAGACATTCAAACGCTATATTTGAATGTCTGTGTGTGACAGACATTCAAATATATATCTGCTGCTGAGACTGAGCCAGGTGTTTCAGCCTGCAGTCACTCTGGTCCCCGAGCTGATTGTACATACAGGTTTTTCAACCTGTGGTACTACTGGTGGAACTCAAGGGTACTGCAGGTTGTACATGGGATTTTATTCCTGAAATAAAAAACTTTAAAATAATAGATCAATTATACAGATAAATTAAAATAAATATATAATAAATATTGCAGTATTATAGCTTGTAATTATTTAAAATATAGTGATGCTTTGTAAATACCATTATTTAGCTTTGATTGTAATGTTCCATTGTTCTTGTTAATTTGTGTTTGCTAAATAAACACACTGGGGGTATTAGCAGTGTTGCTGACTTTTCTTTCTGCGGTTTCCCAGGGTAATGGCCTTCTCAAATAAATATTTATGTATACAGGGGTTCCTGGCACTCTTTGGTATACACACTGCAGTTCTATATCTACTTTTACTGTTTGCATATTAGGCGGTCCGCAAAAGGAATTAGATTTTAGTGGTACACCTAAGGTCACAGGTTGGAAACCACTGTCCTAAACTACTGAATAGAAAATATATGATACTGCACTCAATTAGAGAATGAAAAAACGCTTGTGAATCCCATATTTTTCCTCTGTAACTATAATATCGATTTTCTAACTCATTGCTGTATTTATTGTGTGCTAATTCTTTATTACCGCTGCTTCGTTGCTTATTGTATGTTTTTATTACTGGTCTTGTATGAAGTAGGGTGGCCCTGAGTGTCATGACAGGCGCCATTAAACAAAATGTATTTTTTGCATTATTATCATTCCACCTATCCCCTGGGTTGTGGATGGGCTGGATGTTACTAGAGGATGTTACTTCTTGGTCAGCATTGGGTGGTGTGCATGGTCCATTTACAGCTCATAGGGCAGCCTACCTCTATCACACCTCTCTTTCCCCTCTGTATGTCATAACTATGGCAAATGTGTGAGGAATGATATATATATATATATATATATATATATATATATATATATATATATATATATATATATGAATTACATGTCACACTGTGTGTGTGTGTGTGTGTATGTGAATTAATGTCACCAACCTTAAACTCATGTCTGCCTTGTATTTGCGTCCTTTGACAATATCAAGAAGAGTAGGAACCTGTCCGTCACGGAAGTTCAGCGTGACGTCGTACACTGCCGATACTGAAACAGAACGAGCCGGGGATGAAGGTCAGAATGTACCAGAAGATATAGTATGGAACATTGATGAGGACGCTTTTGCTGCCAGCAGTGTGGGCATGGGTGAGTGTTGTGACCTGTGTCTCTGAGACAGTGGACAGTTGTTGTAAACCCTTTAGTTCTGGGAAGTAGATGGTACTTCAGCCTGGGCAGACCTTTACTGGAATAAGAAGATAGAGTACGAATGATACCTATGATCTTGTGAAGGCCAAAGGAGTGGTGGTGCACCACAGGATTTAACTGTAGGAGAAGTAGCAGTACCTATCAGCGACCTCCATAGAGATCTGGTGCTTCTTCTTAGTGAATCTGGTGCCTTCACAGTACAACAGGACCTGAATATGCAAAGCAACACAGATGTATACAACACATGCCGGTAACACTTTATTTGAAAGTGTGTACATAAGAGTGAGAGACATGACACTGTCATAACTATGACATGACACTCTCTTGAACTTGTCATAAACATTATGAACATGTCATAAACGTTTATGACTTCGTCATTAAATTGAATTAGTTGTTGTTATGACAAATTGACATTGTTTGGGTTCTCTTGATTATGACAAGGTTACATTAATCAAAGTGACATTTCAGAAGTTGTCTTGGTCATGACAAGTTGACATTAATCAAAGTGACATTACCAGAAGTTGTCTTGCTCATGACCAGTTGACATTACATTTGTTTGGGATGTCTTTATAATGACATTAACTAGAATGGAATTACCAGAGGATGTCTGTTATGACAACGTGACGTAAACAGAAAATGCACCTCTTTTGTATTCATGAAATGTTGACATAATTAGGGGTATGTTTTTTTTTACCCTCAAATTCTGCAAAAGTCATACTGTAGCCTATACCGTAAGTCGAAAACTGTTAACATTTTCGAAATTGTGGTACTGCACCCAAAGGTGGCGCTATTGTAAAAAATCATGAATTAGGCTTATTTCTCCTCACCAGATTGACCTGGTCTCAAAATTCATTCATAATATTTATCTCTAGAACCAGATGCATCTATAATTCACCAAAATCGGCACATCAAATCCTTAGACCAAGCCTCACAAAAATCATCAAACAGAATTTGTTTTATTTAGTTCCATTTGAGAAATATTGGCCAATAAAGTTGGAGCAGTTAGCCCATTTTTCTTATATGACCATTTTGTTATTGCATAAAAAATCATACAACTATTATTAGGTGGATACCAATACCCCCCACTACCCATAAACCCAAATTGTGGTACTGCACCCAAAGGTGACGCTATTTAAACAAATTATGAACTAGCCTTATTTCTCCTTACTAGATTGACCTGGACTCAAAATTCTTCCATCATATTAATATCTAAAATCAGATGTATCTTTTTCCCCTAAAAAGTAAACATTTTTTCCCCTCTAAAAATGTTAACTTTTCCCACAATTTCATAGAAAAGCCAAACGTCCACAGTCTCAACCCATTTTGCCTATATGACCATTTTGTTATTGTATAACTACCATACGGCTATCATTAGGTGGTTACCATTAACATTGCAAATTTTCAGATCTATCCTCTTTTAAGCATTGGTTCTCAAAGTGCGGCCCGCGGGCCAATGGTGGCCCGCAGAAACATTCCTGGCGGCCCGGAATGATATACAGATGTAAGTAAAAAAAAAAATATATATATATATATATATATATGTTTTAAATTATTATATCAATATTAATTTAAACAAAAATAAATAATTATAAAGAGAAAAGTCGACTCTCTCTAGCTTTCAATTAAATCCTGTTACATTTGTTAGTTTTAATCAGACTGTAAATTACTTTGAAAGGATGAACCTCTGTTTCGTGATTTAGACCTCACTTGAACTCACTCCCAGGGGTCCACGGTGCAATGTTTTTTTTCACCACTGGGATGCTGACGGCGTTTCCCGACAAATTACTTTTCCTTTGGCGGCCCTCAGTCAAATTCTGGGTCCCTAAATTGGCCCTCAGCTGTCAAAACTTTGAGAACCCCTGCTTTTAAGAAAGCCCTTGTGAAATGTGTGCTTGGAGTTTTCTTGATGGTGGGTGCTTATCAATAGCCATTTTCACCATGTGAATGAGGGTTCATGCAGTTCAGGAATGTCAGTGGCTCAATGGGATAATGCCTTGTACTGGTGAGCCTTAGGTTGAGCGCTGAAACCTGATTAGAACATTATGAACAAGTTGAACATGACATTCTGTCATTGTCACTCATTTAAGAAACACAACATTGAACAGCACCTGAAATTCATCAGGCAATCAACATTCCGGCTCATTAGTTTCAAAGAATCTGACTGCCAAGACAAAGTATTGCATTAAGGGGAACTTATTTGTTAACCATTTTTCCTTCATAATTAACTCTGTCATATTAATATTTTTTCTGTTAGTGTTCTTGACAACAAATGTTTAATTTCCCCAGAATTTCAAAGATCTTTCAGGCACTTGCTTTTAAGAAAGCCCTTTATTAATTTGAGAAATGTTTGCTTGGAGTTTTCTGGATGTTGTGTGCTTATCAATATAAATTTTGACCATGTGAATGAGGCTACAATTCAGGTTTGTCAGTGGCTCAATGGGATAATGCCTTGTACTGGTGATCCTTAGATTGAGAGTTTGAATCCAGATTAGACAATTATATGCTGAATATGACATTCGGCCATTGCTCCGCAGCCCAGTCACCTGAAAGCTGAGGCACAGTATGGCATTAAGGGGAACATCAACATCTTTCCTTCATTATTATATGTCATATGTATATATCTTTCATTAGTGTGTTCTTGACTTTTCATTTTGCTCGGACCCCGTTAATCACCGCTTGTGGTTATATTTATTATTATAATTAGATGTGCCAGGTTACAGATCAATTTGTGGGTAATTTGGTAATAAATTGATGGTAATAAATAATAAATAAATGGTAATAAATGGTTCAATTCGACCAATTCAAAATGTCTATTGACTAAGTATTTTGGGCCAAATGTTATGTGACGTACAAGGCGTCACATTAAGGGAAATATAGAGATTTTGATCTACCTCTTTCTTTCCTGAACCTTTTATGTAGGTAACTTTGAAGTTGACTAGGTGGACTAGGTCCAGCTTTCATTTGTGTCAGGTTGTGTAAGCAATATACTTTTTGTAAGCCTGAGAAAACATAATTTAAGCATGATGTTGGTGAATTCCAGGTGGGGTGTATGAAACCAGGGTGAAATGACATTTCTTTGTTTTATTGAAACTTCAGCAAATACTGATTATCATGAAGCCAGTACATGTTTACGCTATGTTAGAGCTGTACGATTTTGGGAAATAATCTAATTGCGATTATTTTAAACATAAAGTTCCTTATGTTCTGTATTATTCACTAAACAAGCAATAAATCATTCTATAGTATGACCAACACAACATTGAAGCAGTCAACCTATAAACTGCTCTCTTTCCTTTAGGCCAAGCCTATGCGTTGAGATGAGTTGATGCATGAATTGATATTATAACATCTTTATCTAACTATTGAATTGTAAAAGAATAAAAAATATATGAATCTTACCGATCTCCAGTCAGTAACAGTAACAAATCACATAAAAAAAAGAAACTCCCTACTGACGCTTTAAGAAAAGACTGTGTCATATTTCAGCATGTCATTTGTTTTGTAGACAATGAAAATGTGTAATGTGCAACTTAAGGTGTTAGAATTAAGTCAGGAACATGCAGCAGTGCTGTCATTTCAACCTACACTTTGTAAAGGCACATTTTAAAGGTCCCATAGCATGAAAATCATAGTAATTTAATTAATGAGGTTTTCTAAAATAAAGATGAGTTCCCCTAGCCTGCCTATGGTCCCCAGTGGCTAGAAATGACGTTAGGTGTAAAACGAGCACTAGGTATCCTGCTCCACCTTTAAAAAATGAAAGCTCAAACGCTCCAATTTGGAATTTTGCCCCATATGTCGTCATAAGGGGCCCCTTTCTCTGCTTTGCCCGCCGAGAGAATTTGGCCCGCCAATGAGACAATGAGCTACGAACTTGCCCAGGTGCTCAGTGACACTTTTCTTTGGCTCATGCGGGTATGAAAGTTTTATCTGTTCTATATGTAATATCAATGCTGTTCATATTAACGTTTGTGGGAATGCAGCAAATTGCATTATGTATCTTATTTTCATTTTAATTTATTTTCATATTATTTTGTTAAATATATTTTTCTATATATTAGCGGTCTGCACTAACCTAACTGAGGAGGGGAATGCTGACCCGTGTATGGGGTACTAGATGGTCAGTGACACTTTTCTTTTGGCTCATGCAGATCTATATGTGAACAGCCAGCCTCCATTGTGGTCCTGTCCTTCTTCCGCACAGCGTATACCAATTTATTCATTACACTGTCATACTGGTGTCATGACAGACATAATGGTGCCAGTCTATCCTTCATGATATCTTAATTACAAATCAAAATGGTACCACTTTACTTGAGGTCAAATAATGTATTCATTACACTGTCATGATGGTGTTATGACAGCAAGCCTATCCTTCATGATGTCTTAATGACAAATCAAAATGGTATCACTTTACTTGAGGTCAAAGAATGTATTCATTACACTGTAATAATGTTGTCATGGCAACCAGTTTTGTGAAATATCCTGTAGCACATCTATCTGACCAAGTGCTAGAATTGGTCTGTAACCTTGCACATCTTATTATAATATTCATTATGTCAACATTTCATGAATTAAAAAAGAGGTGCATTTTCTGTTTATGTCAAGTTGTCATGACAGAGACATCCTCTGGTAATTCCATCCTGGTTAATGTCAATTTGTCATTATAAAGACATCCCAAACAAATGTAATGTCAACTTGTCATGACCAAGACAACTTCTGGTAATGTCACTTTGATTAATGTCAACTTGTCATAATCAAGACAACACAAACAATGTCAACTAGTCATCACAACAACCGAATGACACTTGTCATAAATGATCAAAGTCATAAATTGAAGACATGTTCATAACGTTTATGACAAGTTCATGACAGTGTAATGTCATAGTGATGACAGTGTCATGTTACTCTTATGTAGACACCTTCAAATAAAGTGTTACCCAAGTGCCTTATTCATTGTTGCTATTAAAAATGATAGATGACCTCCGCCAAAGAGTTTTTGTTTTCAGTGGCCTTGATGTGTGTACATTTGGCCTGTGAGTAAGATATCTAAAAAAGCAATGCATGGATTTGCGCCACATTTGGTACAATGGCAGGCCATTGACAAGTGAAGAACCAATGACATTTTCACACAGATTGGCAAAAGGGGGTATGTCAGCGGGTGTGGCCGTAACCCTAACCCGTCATTTGATCACTAGAAGTAATGCAATTTCAAAGTTATAGATGTATATGACTCACCCACATATTCTCAGGGTAGTCTTTTAGTTGACTTATTCGATTTGTAACAGCCTCTCTGTCTTCCTCCCACTTCCTCTTACAGAACACCACCTCCAGAAAGTACCAGGTCCAGCCAATCAGGGGCACTTTCAGCAGCTCATGTTTGGCTAGTACTTTGGATGCCTAGGAAAAGCACATGGATGGCACTAGAAATGTTTTTTCCACGGTTACAATGCAAGTATTCTTTACATTTAACTGTCTTTACTCTGGAGTGACTTAAGAAAAATAATAAAAATGATTGGATGATTTAAAGAAAGTTAGCAATGAAAGGATTGAAATAGGACTTGACGTCTGCAATTATTTTACCCACACTAATGTTTGGCCTATACACTCAAAGTGTTACAATGTAAAACAACCTAAAGAATGTACCTTCTTATACAAACTAACCTGATTGATACAATCATGTTGATGACTACACTTTATGGTTGGTTTTTGAAAATCTCTTATCCTTTACGCCAAAACACATTCCTTGTGTGAGAAAGAGCAGAACTATAACTGCTAGGAGCACATCATGTCCCTCCTCTCACCCCCAGGATCCCGAAGCGCTCGGCCATGGTCCAGCCACACAGGAAGTCGATCTCGTAGTTATGGTTGAGGATGATGATGGCGTGCTCCTTCCCCAGTTTCTCCAGCGTGGAGCTTTGCTCCAGAAACAGAGTGCACTCAGTCCCCGACCACCACTCCAGCAACATCACTAACTCTGGACACAGTGGGAAATATTGAATGAAAGAAAGAGATTATTGTAACAAATTATTATAATCAAGTATTTATTTTTGTTTTTTGATTTCTATTTCTATTGCCTGACTTATTGTAGGTTGTACTTCTCTCTTTCTCATTCTTCCTTCATTCTAACCTCAAGAATCTTCCAATATTTAGAATCAGCTGATCTTACAATCTCCCTTCTACATAACTCCTACACCTGTAGGGACCTCTTCTGAAGGTACGTTCTGAGCAGAACATAATTCCTACACCTGTAGGGACCTCTTCTGAAGGTAGGTTCTGAGCAGAACATAACTCCTACACCTGTAGGGACCTCTTCTGAAGGTACGTTCTGAGCATAACATAACTCCTACACCTGTAGCGACCTATTCTGAAGGTATGTTCTGAGCAGAACATAACTCCTACACCCGTAGGGACCTCTTCTGAAGCTCTGACTCACGGCTCCACAGAGAGTAGGAGAGTCTGGTGTTGATGCGCCGATAGAGCTGCCTGTTGATATAACTCCTACACCTGTAGGGACCTCTTCTGAAGATACGTTCTGAGCATAACATAACTCCTACACCTGTAGGGACCTATTCTGAAGCTCTGACTCACGGCTCCACAGGGAGTAGGAGAGTCTCGTGTTGATGTGCCGATAAAGCTGCCTGTTGATTGGCCACAGCACACACGTGATTAGCTGGATGAGGTTGATGGCCAATCCACTGGCCACAAACACCAAACCAAGCACAAGCTGAACAATAAACGAGTCCTTCAAGCCCATCATCTGAAAACAAACACACACAAAACACACACAGTCAACAGGTGTCAAAGAACCTTAACTTTTCAACTTTGTACAGAGTAAATGTGTGTAAATTTCTCTTGATGGTTTAATTTACAACTACCATTGGGTGTGGTTGATAAGGAAATTAATAAATGTTATGGTTGTAGACACAGACTTCTTGCTGTCTCTTCATTCTATCTCAGTGTATATTACTTTTTCTTCATATGTGGACCTCTGGTATATTCTATGTATATGCATGCCCAAACCTTTTTACTGATAAGGCAGAATGTTGGGATATTTTAGAAAGGCACTTGCCTTCTGGTCTATAAAGGGAAGGACCGCTTTGAGAAACATGCTTCTTTTTCAAACAGACTCTAAACCATTTACCTAGATAGCCAAAAACAGACGTGCTCTTCTGATAAACATGACTTAGGCTAGCTCAGGAGGTAGAGCAGTTGTCTTGTAACTGCAAAGGTTACAAGACAGAGGTTGCTAGTTCGATCCCCAGCTCCTCCTAGCTGAATTGATGTGTTCCTGAGCAAGACACTTAACCCTAACTGCTCCTGACGAGCTGGCTGTCGCCATGCATGGTTGAATCTGCCGTCGGTGTGTCATGTGTGTATTAACCGATGTAAGTCGCTGTGGATAAAAGCTTCTGCTAAATGTCCTAATTGTACTTATAAACAAAACAATCTGATTCAATACGATAGCCTTATGAATTCCAACTCCCAAAATTGAGCTTATATCTACCTCATTATGGCATTATCTTTTTCTCCAACTCCAGCCATACTGTTACTAAAATGTTATCTGAATCCTCTATTTACCTCATGTCCGCCAAATTAAAGAAACAATTGCCACTTACCTCAGATAGTTGGGACCCCGCACCTTAGGGCAGTAAGATTGTGTGTTATTGCAATACTAGGTAGTGATTACTGGCTACACTCACTATACTATGGTCCCCTGAGGTCAGTAACAGACTGTCTCTATGTCATGCAGATACAGAGAGCATGACACAGCTGAAGGAGTGCAACTCTGGACCTTGTTGCCACATGGCCACAAGTATCAAAACTATAGTGAACTTTGAAACACACTCAAGCACATACACATGCACAAACACACACACACACACACACACACACACACACACACACACACACACACACACACAGGTTTGTATTACCATTTCATTATCTTATTATTATTGTTCATGTGATGCATCTCCTTCTCATAGTAATCGTTATTATTATTAATATGAGTATTCTACTCAGTATTTCTACTGTGTGTTTCTTTTTGTGGTTGAGGATCTTGAGAGCTGAAGCTTTTCTTTATCAGCTGCACCGTTAGAGCGTGTGTGCAAAGGGGGGCGTGTCTCAGACATGGCCTGATGTGTCTGCCCTATAGGGGAATTTCTCTCAAACAAGAAAGCCTGGCAACCCGTTTGGTTTGTGTTCATCACAATTGATCTCAAACCTCAGTCCACATGGCCCTGTTCCCCAGCTGATGGACAGTCTGTCTCTGACAAGTAGAGTCAGGGGGAAAGGAACGCAATACTAAAATAACAAAACAGTAACTGACCTGTCTCCAAAACCCCTACTATCACATCCTAAATAAATGTAATAAAGTCCCGAACTGACTGTAAATACCAGTGTGTGCTCCAAAACACTCTTAGGTCAATATGTCATGCGGCTTGAGGTAATAAGTAATAAAGTCAGCATTTATGTCATTCATTTATAGAGCAGGTTGAGCCTGATAAATAGTACAATGCACAGTGCATTAGATGAGCCTATACAGGTTAGGCACACCCTATGCATGCATGACCTCTCATTGGCTGATATGGTTACCAGGGAAGCTGCTTGTTGAGTGTTGATGTGACACCTGTCCTCTCCTTATGGAGAGTGGGTGAAGGGCTGTTTACAGGGGAGCCAGTACCCCCACAATAAAACGGTGGCTCATGGGGTTGGGGTTTCTCCTTAACATGTGTTTAGGAGATAGGAGGCTCTGAGATAGTACTCAATTTCCAAAGGATTTGAATGAATGGAGTTTTGTCTCTTTTAGATCTCAGTAACTAGACCTCAGTAAAGTTATTTTCAGGTTTCCATATAGATTGTGAATTAGCAGAACTCAAGCCCTGTTTCAGTCATAAAGACACTCAATAAACACAGGTTTCACCGATTTCTTTACTCTTAGTCTCTTTATTGCATCAGAACATACATTTTTCATATATATCTATACATAATATACTTTATAAATGTAAATTTGTACACTACAATCTTTTATTGTAACATTTTAGAAAATACTCGTAACGCTCCAAAAACAAAGCACTAAAAACAGTTACCAAACATTGATTATTACTTCTCTTCATTGAATTGAGTTTTTTTTCAGTTTTTAATTTTTTCACAGTTATTTTGCCACCAAGAACAGGAACAGGATGGCAAGATGCGTTCACACCAGAGGAGACGAGGAGAAATGATCAGAACAAAGAAGAGGAGGAGACACAGCGAGACAGAAGTAGCTATACCTGGCCCATGTATGATATGTGGATTTATTGCTAATTGAATAAACATCCCATTGATTTTCATGATTGCAATGTCTTTGCTGTTCTCTATTTCCTTCATCAACACCTATTGCTGAAGGAGATATAGCTGAGATGCAGCCTCTAGCTGTTTACCAAGAGACTGGTATTTATTAAATTCATCATTTGTAAGACTTCATTACCACCTTGATTCTCGTTATGTTAAACAATACCTAAGACATGCAATGTATTTGGCCTTAATGCCTTACTTTTAGTCAACATTTTACCTTGGCAATATGGGAATTGATTAAGGACATTATATTAAATATATATAAAAATGAGGCCCAACATCTTCTTAAGGTCAGTTACAGTGTGGGGAGCTGAAAAAGCGGAAGGTGAAGAGAGAAAAAAGAGGGATGATGAGTTTCAGCCAAAACGTGATGAATACTTCAGATTACGAGATCAGATTTAAACTAAATAGTTTGTGTTTTCCAAACCTATGGTTGTAACCATGAAAAGGTACACACATATATTGTGTTATAATTTAACAACCTGCACAAAATGCTACGCAACAATCTGTAGCACAAAATGATTGTCCTCTGGACGCTCCTCATCACTCACTTTAACATCCCCTTCCTTATTATATCCCTTCTCCTCTCTCCTTTCCCTCTTTATCCCTGTATCCAGCTGTTTCTCAGCTCTATCTGTCCCATGAACAAGCAAACGCACACACAACCACACATACGTACATAAAAATGTACACATTTAACAAACCCTGTGAGCATAATTAGTTAGGTATTCACACACACACACACACACACACACACACACACACACACACACACACACACACACACACACACACACCTCGGACAGGCACATAACTATAAATACACACTAACAGAATAAAAAAAAACATTCAAACCTGCCCAAAAAAGACCCTCTTTAGTTACAAAGTTTGACATGTTTTGGACCCAATCTAGCGGTCATCATGAGAGCTGGTTGGTGATTGGACCACGCACGTGTCTTTCACTGGCTGGATAAACAAACACTGCTGACTGTTTTTAATGTGGCAGTCACTGCTGGCGGGGCATAATATGATATGATTATCAGAGTAACACGCACTGCCTCCTGCTATTTTAGAGAGCCAGTAAATTATTTTCCATTAGACAAGGGTGATTTAGCATCACTGGGGTACAGCTTGAGCCTACACTGACAAACAGAAAAGGGCTTTGAGGTAATTCAAATCCCGATTTCTTCGACAGCTATTCAGATAGAACATTTTCTCTTTTCTGAGTAACGACTTGGTGATTTGTAGTCAAATCTGAAGTGAAGCTATGCTTACTCTCCTCCTCTTGGTCTATTCCCCACTCCATTTTCCTCCACTCTGATAAGTGACTTGTGTATTGGGCTGCAGGAGTCCTTGATCCCAGTACAGTGGATGGAGGACCAACATAAGTACCTTATCACTGGCACACCCAGAGCCTGCCACTGAACAGAGCATCAAGGGAATGCAAATTTAGTTTGTCTGATTCCTGAAAATTGATTTAGTTGAGTCTCATGAGTCTTAACCCTGCAGGCCGGTTTTCTTTATATTTTGTTTTAGGAAGGAACGAACGAGAATAAGAACTTAAGAGAGCCAAAGGCTTACATCTCAAACGTGCATCTTGGCACACAAAAACAAACAACTGAAACAGGTAAATGATGATCCGAAGGCATCTAGTCAACACTTCAGCCAATCAGTAAGGAAGGGATGCAGGGGAGTTCTATCTGACGGTTACCATGCCAAGAGTCAAATCAGTCAAATTTAAATTTCCAGGGTGCCCTGGTAGCATGTTGGATTAAGGCAAAGGCTGTGTCTCACGACACATCATGGGTATCAAACTTCCCACCATCCTATAACTCCCCATCTCGCTCTTCTCTGTCACCCTCCACTGGGAATTATTCTAAATGAAGCAATGTTAGAAAATCAACTGATATTGTTGTTGATTTTTTCTCATGGATCAAGAATATTGAGATTTGGCTTTACTTTGAGAAATTTGCTACTTGTACTTTGTGACTAGGTGAAATATCCTTGCTCCAATGATTTAAAGGTATATACAGATTGGAGAAGCCAAGAAGTATTGATAGATTACTAGCTCGCCTAGCAGTTTTTCTGAACCTTGGACATACCTCTTCAAAGCAAATCTGCACCAAATGAGTGTCAAAGGAGCCCTTTATGAAGAGGGCCCAGAGTGCATGTGTAAATAAATGTTTTACTTCATACAACACCACTTCTTCCTACAGGGTCTGAAGGGGGGACTATTATGCTTCTGCGTCGTAAGGGGGCCCAATGACTAGCCTGGTATGTCTTCCGGTTCATTTCTGCAGGCAGTGAAATTGACCAGGAGCTTTTTGTGAGGAGAAAACCTTATGGTGTCACAGAACCAACGACGCACAACCATAGATGCACGACACTAGAGACCCGCAAGTAATTGAATTTCCCCTTCTGGGCCGATCTGATCTCAAGACAGCACTGCACATGGGGCAGGTCATGACACAGACAAAGCAGAGTTTTGATTGGCTTATTCAAGATAAATTGACCAATGAGGGCTCAGGTAACTTTTTTTTGCTCAACGGGATCTTCCTTAAGATATGCTGTGATAGGACTATGCTCAGAACTAGCCTTTTTCACAACTATGAAACCACAAAACTGCATTAACTAGTGACTAGTGGAACACCCGAGCCTCACTACATCAGAATGGCAGATTGGTCCTCACCCGTCTAGGTGTTATTGTGTATGTGTGGTCTATAGTACACTAGCATCAATGGACAGACAGATCTCATTGAAGATATAGAAATGGTCCAATACAGTTATAGTACAACATCTATACATCAACTATACATTGTGCATCTATTTTTCTCCTTTCTTTTGTTTTGTTGAGGATGAGGAGTGTGGAAATTGGTCATCATTTCTTCTTCAGGGGTTTAAAAGGGGTGTGGGGGTATTGGTCAACACAAAGGATAAACACCATTATGACCGTTTTAGTCTTCAGTTAGCGACTGAATTAGCGCCTCCGTTCCTGAACCTTGGTCCTGGCCTCTGGTCTTATCACCAATGTCTTGGAATGTGTAAAAAGACTGCAAAAGACTTTGCAGTCAACTTGTTGCAATTTTCACACAAGAATGGTGGCACAGCTACGATGGGTTTACTTCACTACAACCTCTTCAGCTAACATTCAATCTACGGCAATGCTTAAGGATAAAGTGTCACATATAAGGGTGCTCGGATGGGAGCTGGTGTGTGTGTGTGTGTGTGTGTGTGGGGGGGGGGGCTATCTAAGGAAATAGGGGGGTTTAGGGTACCACAGAAGGAAAGGTTTTGTAAGGGTGACAACGGACTGAAGGTGTGTACTACTGGGGGTACAGAGAGCGATCACTGATGAGGAACATCAGGTGTTCTCTTCAGGGCTATAAGGTGGAGCATGAGTCTGAGGGGCGAGGTGTCGATGTTAGGATATGACGGTGGCCCTCATGACGATAGCTGGGTCCTCTATGTCAGCCTTGCTCTGGACCATCCGCAGCTCCAGCTGGGGCGGGCTGGGCCGCCTCCCAGGGCCGGCCAGCTCTGGACGGGAACAAAGACATCATGTGACTCCCTGCTGCTGTTCTTAGTACAGCTCAATGCAATGGATCATAATATCACTATATTATATTTAAACTAGCCACAAAAAGTAAGGAAATTTGTGTTTGGTAAATTTTTTCGCTGTTGTAACAATGCTTCTTGGCAATACATCTTATGCCTGAAGCCTCCCGTTTTAAATGCTACCACATATGTAAGGAACATGCAATTGTAGGATGAGCAGCAGAGCTAAGTATGTAGGTGGCTAGAAGAAAAGAACTGAGTATGTAGAAAAATCTGACAAATCTTCTCTGCCAATGCCAAACAGCGTACTCTGCCATTGACTCTTGTTTGGTGTTTGGTGGATTGGATGATTGAAGTTTGAAGAAACAAGACATATTGGCAATAACAATTTATTAATTTAAGAAACAAGAGCCTCAGTAGCATGTGGCGTCTGCAAATCCTTTATATGTTAAAAAACGCTTTTCATGCTGTCTCTTGTGCTTCGTACAAATCTCCACACTATCAAACTATATCGTAGGAAACAGTAGTATATCATTTGTCCGAAGTCAACTAAAACTACACTAGACTAAACTAGAAAAGTACCTGGATGGAGTACTATTTCTGGAACCCGTAGTGTGTAAGCCATGGACACTGGTCACTTAGATGAAGCTAAATTCACAGTTCTGTGTCTAGCAAGTCTGCAAAGTATCTGTGCAGAGCTGCCTGCATTTATACTTCAACATCATATAAACATATACACAAGGGCTATACTCAAAAATCTTAGATATACCCATAGAATCTTAGACGAGGACATACATATATTTACACAAGGTCCTCTCAGGTCCTCTGACAAGGACCAGCTGGCAATTCCCCGAACGAGACTCAAGGGGACCTATGGGTATAGGGCCTTTTCCGTGTCCGCCCCCACTCTGTGGAATCAGCTCCCCCCCCACATCCGCTGTGCCCCTTCCCTGGAGACTTTCAAAAAGTACACGAAAGCAGACCTTTTCTCTGAGGTCTATGGCCTCTAACTCACGACCCCACCCAGCGCCCGGCGCATTTTGCACTATCACTCACTTGCCTACACATACACCTTCACCTCCCACTCTTGTGAAGCAACCTTGAGTATCCTGAAAGGCGCTATATAAAATCAATTTTTATTATTGTTATTATTATTATTATTACAAACCACCCTGGGTCTCACCGTGCGCGTAAGATATGGTCCTCTGGATGACATGGTGCATGACTGAGAAGGTCTTCTCACAGGCTGTCTGCAGAACACAGAGCACCAGAGAACCATTATAAACAACACAGAGAACCATTATAAACAACAACACAGAGAACCAGAGAACCATTATAAACAATCACACAGAGTACCATTCTAAACAACAACACAGAGAACCAATATAAACAACACAAAGCACCATTCTGAACAACAACACAGTAAACCATTCTAAACAACAAAACAGGGCCTCGTTTCCCGATAACGATGGATCTTCGCTCATACGATCATTCTCACGATGGATCTTGCGAACCATCGTGAATTTCTTTGGAGCGCTTCCCGAAACTCCTCTTAACATGAACGCGCGTTCACTGCACTCACGACGTTCATAGGATTGTAACTGTCCACTGACAGTGCTGAAACGGGCTATGTAGGAGGGAGAGACGAAGGAATGTCGCAGGAAAATGGGGTTAAAAGGGTTAAAATATCTCCCCATCAAGGCCAACAGCAGAGTAACCTACGAAAAGAATAGACTGCAATAATATGAATGCTAAAGATATTAAAACACAATTGATTAGGCCTAGGCCGACATATGCTATATCAGTCCTAATCCTGAGCGCACTGTGCATACATGTTTTCACGGCATTTCCCCCCCTGAAATAATTCCATAAATTCCAAAAATCCAAAATAGCTTGTGTGATAACTATATTTATCTTAATGTGCTGATTTCTGAAACATACTTTGCACAGCAAAGAGAGCCGACTTTATCTGATTCCATATAAGGTTTCATTGATTGCGGCGCAATCTCTAGTCTAGAATATTTGTAGACATTAAAAATGCAACGTTCCATTCATTCATTATCATTCAAACGCAGAGGCTAGGCATTGACACACAGCTATTGCTGACCCGATTAGGAGAGCTTGGTCTAGATCCTGCCCATATTGTTGGGCAGGATGAAGTAGGCTATAGGTCTTTTTACACTGCCAAGCCGGTTTCGGTCGCAGCTTGGCACGGCCGGCGACTTCAACTTCTTATCTCAAGTTTCCTGTGTAAAACCGAGGGGGTCAAATCCCCCGTTAGTCACGGCGCGGGCTTTCTTGGTTCACTGGAGAAGGCGGGGCTGCGCACGGAGTCTAGACCTCTTTAGAATAATTTGTATTATTGCATACTCCCGAAAAAACGCCTGCAGAAATTATCCGACACCCGCTGGTCTCAGCATGATTCATGTCTACAGTAGCCTATGTCTTCTGTCATTGATCAATATGAGGACATTTTAACCACGATGGTTGAATTAAAATCAGAGGGAGACAGCAAGTGCAGCTCGAGAGCGACCTCTCACACAAGAGCAATGGAATCATTTGATTTTATTATATGCCTTGTGACGTGGCGTATAAATTATGTTGTTGTTGACTTCTAACATGTCTCTATCTTTGCTGTTTAAATCTAACAGTAGTCTATGAGTAATATATCGGCGGTAACCACGGTTTTTGGTTGTGAAATTGCGCCAGCTGGGTATTCCGTGGTATTGGATGTGTTTTAATAAAACGCATCCAATACACGGAATGTCCGCTGGTGACGCCACTGAGGCTATAGTAGGCTAACGATGCTCTAAGCATCCTACAAGTACCCCTGGAGTATTCGTTAGCTATGAGCGTTTTCACGACGTTCGTTACCAACTATGCTTTCGGGAAACGTTGTGTAAACTGTACGATGCTTGTACGACGCACTTCACGATCCACTTAGGCTAACGATGCTTTCGGGAAACGGGGCCCAGAGCACCATTATAACAAACTAAACAGAGCACCAGAGAATCATTATCAACAACAATTCAGAGAACCATTATAGAAAACAAAGTAGAGAACCATTATAACAACACAGAGAACCAGATTAAACGCACATTTTGTGTGTTTAATGTTTATGACGTGTGTGTGTGTGTGTGGCTGTGTGTGTGTCTTCCCATACCTTCAGGTCATTGGGATAGTGGTGTGTCCATGCTAGCAGCATAGCAGCGAAGAGATCTCCAGTGCCCACAAACACAGCATCCACCTTGGGCACTTCCATCCGCACCCTCTGTGTGGATCTGCTCCCGTCTGGGTGAACTGGTGACATGACATCACACATAAACACACAGTTGAACCTCCCCCTCCAAGGAGTCCTGGAGCACATGCTCCCTCAACAGGAAAGGCCAGAGCTGCCTACACGCAGACACAAAGAAGCATTTAAGACAGACTTACTAGACACCAACATTAACAACATTATTCAGTCCTCAGTTATCCTGAGGGAAACAGTCTAACAAAAGACAAATAGGGAGGCAAACATCCAAACGTACAAAACAAAGCATGAGAAAATGCAAGGTTGACTAGAAACACATTGATGAAGACGAGCAGGAAACTAATTACCAGTGCGTTGGCTTCCAAGAGAAACCAGGAACTGGTCTCCCAGTCTGGAGGGCAGGTCAGACGAGGTGATGACAACTGTGTCTGGACCCATCGCATGGAGCAGATCCATCACCTGGGAGTAGAGTCACATGGTCACTACCGGACAAATCAAACTTCATTGTCTACCTAGTAGGTCACTACCGGACAAACCAGGTTAACAAAGATCCCATGGAAGACCAAGAAAGAGGAGGAGAGACCCTTTACGGAGGAAGCCGGGGCCCCCGTCTGGAGCGAGGCCCAGACTAGCGCCTGGTGGCCGGGTTTGCCACGGAGCCCAGCCGGGCACAGCCCGATGTTGGCTTCTGTCCTTTTGGCCCACCACTCAAAGGAAGACCTGTTACGTTGTTAGTGAGTGAGGGGCAGATGGAGCATGAGATTGGCTGGAGAATCGAAGTGGTATTTCTTTCACTTTACTGCACTGCTGTGACAAAAAGAGAGCTGAGCTGGAAGGCAGAGTTCTCTATATACTGGTCAATCTTCGTGGTCATTAAAGTTGGGCCATCATGACCGAAAGAACGAGATTACGGGTACAAGCGGCCGAAATGGGTTTTCTCAGGAGGGTGGCTGGCGTCTCCCTTAGGGATAGGGTGAGAAGCTCAGCCATCCGTGAGGAACTCGGAGTACAGCCGCAGCTCCTTTGCATAAAAAGGAGTCAGTTAAGCAAGGTGGTTCGGGCATCTGGTAAGGACGCCCACTGGGCGCCTCCCTAGGGAGTTGTTCCAGGCACCCAGGACTACTACTACTACCACTCTCTCATAAGGCTTCAATGAGCACTCTCCATTCCACTCGGTCCCTAGCAGCATGTTGGGCCTCTCCCCATGACAGGTTAATCTGTTTCAGCTCTTGTGTCACAGTTCTGTGCCAGGTGGTTTTTGGCCTCCCAGGTTTTCTTTTGCCTGGTGGTGACCATCTTAAGGCGACCTTTGTGATGTCTGTCCTGCTCCATCCTCAACACATGTCCTAGCCATCTCAGTGCGTAATCTCCTTTGTGATGCTCCAGCTTCCCGTTTTTTTGTACAGGTCATTGTTGGAGATCTTATTAGGCATCTTTGTTTTAAGGCTGTATTGTTTTGATCTCCAGATGGGATGGAGTTGGGAGAAGGCACCCTGAGCCTTTCTTTGATGACTTTTGATGCCCCACTGTCCTTGCTGATTAGACTGCCCAGATAGGTAAAATCTTCCACAAACTCAAGTCGTTCCTCATTAACATGGATGGGTGCTGTGGGGATGGAGTTGACACACATCACTTGTGCTTGGAAGTGTTGATACTGAGCCCAACTTGTCTGGCAAAGTTGTTCAGCCTATCAGTTTTAGCCTGTATGTTGTACTGGTTGGTTGATAGGAGAACAAGATCATCAGCGAAGTCAAGATCTTCCAGCTGGGAGAACAGAGTCCACTGGATGCCTCTGTGTCTGTCTGCTGGGGTGTTGGATGTGATCCAGTCTGTTGCGACCAGGAAGAGGATAGGGGAGATGATGCACCCCTGTCTCACACCGGACTGCACGGAAAACCACTCAGAGAGGTAATTTCCCATGATGACAGTACACTCACAATGTTCATAGTAGTTTTTATGATTGAGATGATCTTTGATGGTATTCCTTAGGAGAGCAGTATCTTCCAGAGTGTGTTTCGGTGGACACTGTCAAAAGCCTTCCTGAAGTCCACGAAGTTGATGATACGCAAAGCAAAGATCGGGTCCATACATCCTCTTCCACCCCAATAGATAGAAGGGTGATTCCACGCAAATTGTTGCAGTTCTTAGTGTTGCCTTTCTTGGGAACTTTGACAATAAAACCTTTGGACCAGTCTTCCGGGATGGTGTCACTGTTCCAAATGTTTTGGAATAGGTCCGTCAGCACTTGTGTTGATGTTGGAATGTCGGCCTTGAGCATCTCAGCATGAATAGCATCTATGCCACAAGCCTTGCCACTCTTCAGGGTTTGGGTGGCAGCTTTAACCTCAGCAGAGTCAGGGGGGTTGGTGTTGATTTCCGGGGTATCCTCAGTTGTTATGATGTTGTTGGCTGGTTGTTGTGGCTCAGAGAGGTTGAGTACTTCCTGGAAGTGTTGAACCCATCTGACTGCTTGTTCACTGTCTGATCTACAGATGTTGCCATTCTTATCCCATAGATGCGTAGTTTGGTTTGTACATTTGCCACAGAGTCGCTTTGTGATTTTGTACACTGTGCCAAGGTTTCCATAGGCTGCAGCTTTCTCGGCTTCACTTGCCAGGTGTTCAACAAAGACCCATTTGCCTCTCTGAGCACTCCTCTTCACCTCTCTGTCCTTGTTTTTATAGGGCATCTTGGTTTTCTCGAGGAGTCATTGGGGCTTGTTGTTCAGCATCTTTGTCTTCAGTTGCTTCCTCTCTTCAACTTTCTGCCAAGTATTAGCTGATATCCATTCTTTGGCTCCTTTCTGGTTGAAGCCCAGGACCTTTTGTGCTGTTTGTGAGTATATGGTCTTGATAGTATTCCATTTGCTGTTTATGGTGGGTTCTTCTTCCATTTCAGAGGAAGCTTGTGGCGTGCTGAAGCGGTTTCTGAGTTCCAACACAAACTCTTTTCTTTGGATACTGGAGCTTTGCAATGTCCAGTTTCTTTTGCCGGTGGCTTTTTGGGATTGACTTCTTCAACTTGAGTTAAATGGTGGCAGCAATTAGGTGGTGGTCGCTATAGGCATCTGCATCCCGGTAAGCTCTAACATCTTGCAGTGACCTGCGCCATTTACCATTAATGATGATGTGGTCGATTTGGTTGATGGTCCTACCATCAGGTCACTGCCATGTGAGCTTATGGATGTTCTTGTGGAGGAAGATGGTACCGCCGATGACCAGGTTGTTGTTCATGCAGAAACCAACAAGGTGTTCACCATTGTTTTTCCTTTCGCCACATCCATGCCTGCCCATTGCCCTCTCGTTGTTGGAATTGTCGGTTCCCACTTTGGAATTTATGTCACCAGTTGGGAAAAGAATGTTGTGTTGGGGTACCTTTGAAACTGCCATTTGCAGTTGTTCATTTAAGTCTTCTTTGACATCCTCCTCAGCCTCAATGGTTGGTGCATAGCACTGTAAGATGGTGAGTTTACAGTACTTTGAGTTGAGGCGTACTCGGATCAGCCTTTCATTTACTGGTTCCCACTCCAGCAAGGTTTTGGCCATCTCCTTGGAGATTAAGATGGCTACACCATGTGTATGGGTGTTCTCGTGGCCTGAATGGAGGATGACAGACCCATCATGCAGGATTTGACGACCAGAGCTGGTCCAGTGACTCTCACTTATCCCCAGGATGTCCAGACGGTACCTTTTCATCTCACTAAGGACTTGTGCTGTCTTGGTAGTCTCAAACATGGTTCGGCCGTTCCATGCTCCAATGCGGATCTTGATTTTAGGCCCTAGTAAGCCCTATTTCGCACTCCTGACTTCCTTCCGGCTTTCATCAGAACTGGTCATATTGCCAGCCAAAGAGTTTGGGTGGCTGGGGTCTACAATGGGCCTGATGTCAATAGAATTTTTCATTTTAGTTTCTGTAACAATAGTTTTTTTTTACAGGGTGGAGTTGTTGGCACCACGCCAAACCCCCAACCTGGAGGAGCAGGTGCTGCCTTTTGTCTCACTCCTCACCCAAGACCAGTCTGGTATGATTGAACCTACCAGGAGCCATAGGCTCCCTCCAGCATAGCTCTCAGGGTCATAGAAGCACGCAAGCCTTTCCACCATGGCAAGGTCACAGCATGCGGAGAGGAGGCACCCAGGACTAGGTGGAGAGATTATATCTCCACAATGGCCTTTGAATGCCTCGGGATCCCACCGTCAGAGCTGGTCAATGTGGCCCGGGAAAGGGAAGTCTGGGGTCTCTTGCTAGAGCTGCTGCCCCCGCGACCTAATGCCAGATAAGCAGTTGAAGATATGACGATGTGATGGTCACTAACGGACAAAATACTTCATTATTTAATTCGATAACTACAGACACAAACCACTTAATTATCTATTTAGTAGGTCACTATCGTTATAAACCAGATCATTATCTACTTCGTAGGGCTCTATCGTTATAGACCTGATCATTATCTACTCAGTAGGTCAATATCTTTACAAATCCCTTCATTATCTACCTAAATAAGACCTAGACAGTGTATGGTCTCGGGCCACACCTGGCCCTTTGGCTGTCCCTGACCGGCTCGCGTGATTTCAATGGGAAATTAGGAATGAAAAGTAAATTATTTTTCATCATGCATTTCTCAATATAAAACATACTTGCGAAAATTTCACGCAAGTACGTTTGTGAATGTTTGTGAGTGTATGCAGATCACTACAATGTGTTATATGGCGATCAGCGCTTATGAGAGATGAGCTATCGGTTAGCCCTAAAAAAGGCTGGCTCTAATTAAAAAATAAATGATTGAGATTGAGGGCAGACTTTTTAACAAAACATGGACTTCTAAGTATTTATTTATCAAAGTCAAAGGTAAAGCCGTGTGTTAAGTTTGCAGAGAAAAGATCAACGTTTTTAAGGACTACAATTTGAATCGCCATTACAAGAATAAACACGCAGAGATATAAATACAGCTACAGAATCTTGACCGACTCAGCGGGAAGGACATCTGAAGCTTTGCTAACTAAGCTGCAAAGGCAACTAGACCTATTAACCAAGCTTTGCACATCCAGGAATACAGCAGCCAGGACCAGCTTTCTCCGATGGGTTTATCAAAGAGCGTTTGGTGGACTCTGCTGCACTTGCTCTGAGAAAAACAGGGCCTTCGAGATCAGCCGCTTTGGTGAACTGTTACCAGAAGAACTGAGGCCATTAATGGAAATCTGTATTTTCAGATGCCAAATAAAGCAGACAATTTTAAACTTTTCTCCGCTCTGGACGAGAGCTGTGATGTCCGCAGCCAAGTTTCTCATTTTTGTACGTGGGATAGCGAAAGACTTTGACATTATGGAGGAGCTGGCAGCAATTTGGTCGATGAAAGACGACGAGGAGCGATTTGTTCAAGGAATGTAAATGCAGGGTTAGAAAAAAAAAAGCTGTGACTGAAATGGGACACACTTGGATGTGTTACAACCGATGGTTGTCCAAACTGACAGGTAAAAATGTCAGACTTTGAAGGCGGATGCAAGATTAAAGTGAGAAATGAACCCAGAACCAGACATTTTTATTTTTGCATTGTATTATACATCAGAATTTGTTGTGTAAGTCATTGATGTTGTAACCAGGGCTGGAGTTGGACCTATTTTCAGCTCTGTGAATTCTTTTCAGTGGTGGAAGAATTTGAATAATTGAACAGTGCAAAACTCTTACTATCCCTTTTTATTGGATATTGGATCAACATTTGCCAAAAGAAAAATCCACCTCAATGATCAGTTTATAAGAAAAAAAATTATCAATCAAAACTATCAATTATAGATTAAATATACAACGTTAACCCATTACATATTTCGGATCATTTAAATGCATCATGTCAGATCTATGTGTGGGTTATCTTATATCAAATAATTTAAATATATCCTTTACAATTCTCTCTACCTGTCCCCTCAGACCTGGCCTCTACATGTCTATTGGGTTCAACAGTAGCATCAGACAGGCTGGAGTGCTGCTCTGAGGTTACAAAATATTTGATTATGTTTTTTTTTTAGCTACTGCATAACTTGCTTGAAGTTTTTGTTTTATGTAGGCCATTTTTCTTCTTTAAAAGATTATCGGCACTTCACAAAATAATCTGAACAGGTAATCAGTATCATCAATGTTGACACTATTCTGAATATCTTGATATAATTTACTATCTATCACGTTTGTTTAGTCTTTTATATTTTACATGTAATATGTTCATGTAAATGAACATATTACATGTAATAATATATGTTATATAATAACAATATTATATAACACATAATAATAACATGTTCATTTAAATAACTGGCAGATTATCTTCTACCTGTCCCCTCAGTAGTCCTTGCCTCTTCAGCGTTCAAATTGCTTAAAAAAAAAACTAGACAAATTAATTGGTTTAAATTTTAATGCTCAGGTTGGCATTGCAAACGTAGCACAAATAGTTTATTATTATAATTATCATTACTATGATTATTTACGTTGCTAATTAATCATTAGATCCACATCTTTCTTTATCGGGTGCCACTTGTGCCTTCTACACAGTTCGGTTATTTTGGCACTTTTGGCAGCATCTTCCTCCAGTGCCCTTCTTTTTTAAAATCTGGCCTTTTTGGCTCCTCCTGGCCTTTTCCTGCCCTCCATAATCAATGACACTGGTCGCTTCTATTCTCTATTTCTCTTCTGTTACCGCTCAAGAAAAGATGAACTATGGACAAAACCAACTCAAATATTTGGGAGGAAAGAACTATCTTAAAATGTATAATCCATATTATATATACTGAGATGCAGGGGCTGAAATGTCAGATGAATGAAGAAAGTCTACTTTAGGAGAAGATAAAATTATATTTTTTTTTTCCCACCCAAAAGACATTTGAAAGTGAACCGGCCCAAAGCGAAACCTCCCGAACGGCCCTCCCGATGGCCAAACCAGGGCTGGTTGTTACTGAAAGTCAACTTCCTCAGGGCAAGAGCATTCAATTACAGACAGTTTGTCTCACTCTTGGAGGAGCATGACACTGAACATAGTGGCATAGGCTACAACCAAACTGTCCAAGGGCTCAGCCTGGGCAAAGTTCTTAAAAGAGTGTAGGACATTAGAGCAGAGATCCAGAGTTTTGTGAGATGAAAGGCAAGGACATCCCAGAGCTCCAGATGGAGACTGGAAGGCAGATATTATATTTATTGTCAATATGAATGCACTAATGAATGAACTACCCATTACCAAACTGCAAGGCAAGGGGCTACTTGCACATGACATGTACAGCCTGGTGAAAGCTTTCATGAGAAAGTTTCTTTCAAGCCAAGGTTAACATTCTCACCCACATGTAGACCCTGAAAAAAGCCAAAGCATCAGCCGATCCCCTCCAGAGGGTCTCCTCCATGTTAGGGGCCAGAGGGACTCGTCCATGTTAAGGGCCAGAGGGACTCCATCATGTTAGGAGCCAGAGGGACTCCTCCATGTAAGGGGCAAGAGGGACTCCTCCATGTTAGGGTCCAGAGGGACTCCAGTGACACTGCATGGTGAGTTTTCAAGCCAATTTCAAGACTTTTGAGAGCGAATACACACACATATATATACATATATACATACACACATATACATACACATATATACGTATGTATACACGCACACACACACACACACATATACACACACATATCTATACACACATAAACACACATACATATATATATACACACATATATATATATACACATACATATACAAACACACATATATATACATTTACACATATATACATATACACACATATATATATATACATATACACACACACAAACGTTATGTGTATAGTATATGTGTAGATAAGCCCTGTTTTCTCCACAGTTACGCCAAAAGCTTGATGTAAGGTTATTACTATATTTTGCGTGGATAACTGGTGTTTTGAAATATCTAATTTGAACTTTCCAGGAAAACTCCTTCCAGATTAGAGTTTGTTGTTTTCCAGGTATTATTTATAATAATACATTTATATTAAATTCATTTTCCCAAGTCGTCAATACCTTTAAATCTCTCTCCATCATCTCTCTCTTCAATTATTATGTTTATATTTCCAATAACCTTCTTAGTATATAATTTATCATATGTGTTTGCAATATATATAATTAAAGGGTGAATGTATTTAAGAGTTTTATCAACAACAGTCTTTATTAGCTATCTTCTTAGTTGCAGATATTTATAGAATTTAGTCTTTTGAAGATTATATTCTTTGGAAAGAATTTCAAAGGTTTCAATCCCTTTGTTAGTCATCATCTGGCTAAATCTTTTCAATCCCTATCTGTCCAGGCTCCTTTTGTACTACTGATATATATATCCGCCTTCACTACTCCATCGGACTCTCTGACACTACCCTGCCATGGTTTACATCGTATCTCTCGGACAGAACAGAGTATGTATCCCTGGGTGAGGCTAAATCGTACACGCACTCTGTCACTTGTGGTGTCCCTCAAGGATCAGTCCTTGGCCCCACTCTCTTCACGCTATACATGCTCCCCATTGGTCATGTCATCAACCGGCATGGAATCTTTCCACTGCTACGCTGATGACACCCAACTCTACATAAAAACAAACCCAACCCCAACTGCAGCCCTATCCACACTTTCCACCTGCCTGGAGGACATAAAGGTGTGGATGGCGGCTAACTTCCTGCAGCTCAATGGCTCAAAAACGGAAGCCATTCTTGTTGGCACTCCACACCAGACCCGGTCATCCACTATCACCAACATCAGCTTCTCCGGCCATGACATCAACCTCTCATCCTTAGTCACTAACCTCGGCGTCAGAATGGACCCTCACCTGACCTTTGAGGCCCACATTCAACATCTTTGCAAAACCTCCTTCTTCCACCTCAGGAACATTGCAAAACTCCGCCCCATACTCACTCTCCCTGATTCCGAAAAACTTGTCCACGCCTTTGTCTCCTCTAGGCTGGACTACTGCAACGCACTCCTCATCAGGATCCCCAGCAAGAACATCCAGCGGCTGCAGTATATCCAAAAATGTGCTGCCAGGATCCTAATGGGGGTGCGGAAGTACCACCACATCACACCCATCCTCAAATCCCTCCACTGACTTCCTGTCCAGTACAGGATCAAATTCAAGATTTCCCTTCTGTCCCACCAGTGCCTCCATGGCACTACCCCCCTATACCGCAAAGAACTCATCCCCCCCCATTCCTCCTCACGCCATCTCCGCTCTGGACAGGCCAACCTCCTGCAGCTTTCGAGGACAAGGCTCAGAATTATGGGCGATGGCGCCTTCTGCTTAGCTGCATGTGGAATGCTCTCCCTGACCAACTAAGGGCCTCACAGACTGTGGATTCATTTAAAAATAGCCCTAAAAAAAACATATTTTTAGAAAAGCCATTGGCTAAACTGCTATTTTAAATGATTTTTTTTTCTCTGTTATTTTTCTTTTTAATCTAGTTAGTCTTTAATGTTTTATTCATCTTTTAATGTGCATTGTAGCACTTTGAGGTCATTGAGTGGATGTAAAGTGCGTTATAAATAAAATGTATTATTATTATAATTACATTATCTTTTTTGGTGGGAGATATATTAGTTAGTCTAGTAAATATAAGTATAGTTTCCTATATGGTTTTCATTCATCCAAGCTAGGATTGCTTTTATTTGGGCAGTTATCCAGATAGTTTGTTTATTTCAATCATCTTAAATTTAATTCTGGCTTTTCTCCCACCCCAAATGAAATAATTTAGCAATTTGTCCCATTCGTTTAGACTTTTTTGATACACACATTGGTACATTTTGGAGAAAAAAATTATATGAATCTAGGCAAGATGTTCATTTTGACAGTTAACATTTTCCTGTTATAGATAGTGGTATTATTTACCATCTAAGTTAATCCTGTTTAAGGTTATTTTCCAGTAGTCCAAATTTATTTTCTAGTAATTAAATGAGGTCTTTGGGGAGGATGACTCTGGATGTTGGTTGACCAATTATCATTGCTTCTGATTTACTTTTATTTAATTTTGTACCCAGATATATATCTATATTGCTCGATTTCATCCATTAACCCAACCAAGTGATTGATTTTGGTTGGTTCAGTATAGGATTACGTCATCTGCATACATTGCAATTTTTTGTTCATCCTCTTCTCACTGTAATCCTTTTAACTAAGAATTATTTATTTTCTTTTCTGCTAATGGCTCCATTGCTAAAATAAAAATCAAGGGGCAAAGAGGATCTCCCTGCCTCCTGTGCCTCTTAAAGGGGAACTATGCAACTTTGGACACTTCTTCGCTTTTTTCTTGGTTTGCGCTCGCATTGAGCTCCCCCTACAGCTTCGGAGGAGATACTTTACAACACTGTCGTAACAACTCATTCCCCATCCACTTCTACGCTGGCCATGTGCATTTGTTTTCAAAGAAGCCGGCGAATGCGTGAAGCCATCTCCGAGGTAGATGTTCATAAAGAGTAGACATGGTTATACATTTTTAAAGGGTGTATGGGTTAAAATAAACCCATCCTTTTTTATAGTTGATGGGGAGATGTTATATACTAGATTAGAATTGTTTTATCTTTGGTTGTTGAACAGAACAATCAGTGTAAGAGTGTTGGCCAACATAATACATACCGATAGCATGAACAATTTGCGCAGCAATCGTACATTTATGTATCTGCTCAAGTACGTCCGTTGTGTACGGAATTACAGGGAAATTGATTCAGAGATTGAGACGGTATGCTGTCGCTAGTCCCCGCAGGTGAGTTGTCATAGGCAGATGCTGTGTCTGGAAGATTAGGGACACATTTACGTGTAAATGCCTGCAAATAAATATTGTAAATAAATATAATTGTATATGGTTTTAAAATGTTTCCATTTTTTAAAATTTAGATTTGTTCAATAAAAAAAATTTTGGTTAGAAAAAAAAAAATTTTGGATATTGAAAGAAATGCAAGTGACAGTTCTTCATGGTTTGTTTTTTGCCTTACGGCTATTGTGTAACAACTTCTTGAGGGTTCTCTGGATTTCCTCGTGACACTTGTACCCGCACAAGTTCGGATGTGGTTGGTGGCTGTACCGGGGCAGGCAGGCCGAGCCGTCTTGGGTCATCAAGCCTCAAGCCTCATAATAATAAATGCTTTGTAGAATTTATTTGTGAAGCCACTCCCTGGGCATTTCTTATTTTTTGTTTTTCTTATAGTTTCCTCTATTTTTATTGGCTTTATCAATTGTGTATTTTTATCTTCTGTTATTCCAGGCAGTGTTATATTTTCTAGGTATTTCTGAATCCTTGTGTCCTTTTAACAAACATTTCTAAATTATTGCGCTTTATTTTGAGTACACTTGCTTTTGTACTTTGTTTTTTTAGTCGGAATGATATAATATTGCGCTTTTGAACCACTATCATTTTTGTTTGGTGAAAATTAATGGTCTTTCAATATTATCTAGTTCAATTTGATCTAGACCTAATTTGCCTCATTTCATTTAAAGTGTGGCTGTTATAATTTTTATGTTCACTTTGAAGTTTGTTTAGGAGACTATTAGATCACTTTTTTTCTTTTTTTCTTCACCTTATGTGAAGAAAGCATTATTATTTCTCCTCTTATTACTGCTTTTGCCCCTTCCAACACTATGATTAGGGAAATATCTCCATTATCATTTATTTCTATGTATTGTTTTATGCTTTTTAATTACATTTTTAAAGTCAGCATCATTCAAAATTGAATTATAAAATCTCCAAACTGTTGATATTTTTCAGTTCCTAGATTTAATCTCATGGATATCAGTTCATGATCTGATACTTCTATTTCTTCAATTTCAATTTATTATGGGCCGTAGAATATGTGTAATCCTTTTTGTTAGGGTTTAACTTTCTCCAGACATCTGAGACCAATCTTGGACTCCGCTCTCTTTAAGATTTGTGCAGCTTTCTCTCCTTTATGTTTTATATTACGTTGACAGTCTAATTTAGAATTCATGACTAGATTCAGATCCCCCCGATAATCATTATTCCTTTTCCTTCAAGAGTTATTAAGTCTATTATTTTAGCTATAAGATCCGATCCTTGTTCTGGAGGTTTTGCAACTTGTATGTTTATAGTAATGTTATTGCTTCATTATCTATGCTTCCATGCTTCATTTTTAATAGCCCATTTTTCCTTTTTATAGGATTACCTTGAGTGAGGTTACTTTTATTGTTCCTGTCATTTCTTCTTATTTTCTTTTAAATAATATATTCTTTTGTTTTTGTCTTTCTTCATATACCAGGCCCAGTCCAAAATCAATATAACAAAACAGATTTTACGCAGACAAAATAATAAAGTGAAATAAAGCAATTTTCCCAACGTTTCCTTCATTATGGCTTACGTCTTTTATATACTTTTCTACTTAGCCTACATGGCCATATTTTTCTTATAAACCATATTTAAATTAAGAAACCTAGCAAATTGATGAGCTGATAGATAGGTAGGAGTTTTCCTTCTTCCTTAATCTAAGCCTACTTTAATGTCCCCCCCCTTTCCTTCTTTCTCCCCTTATTCTTATACCAAGCACCGTTCTTTGACAAAGGAAAGTCAAGTATAAAAGAAGACTATGTCCCCTATGCTCTTTATAGGAAAAACTAAATAACCCAATAATAATAGTCATCATAGTAATTTGTAAATAGTCCCAGTTCTGAAGTTCATTCTTGGTCACAGGGAAAACAAACAAAACAAGAAAAAACATATCTGGCCGAGAATTTGAGCATTAAAAAACAAAAAGACACGCAGAGAAGAAACGCACAAGAAAAAAATAGAACACATTATCTCTTCATCTCATCTCTTCATATCAATATTTGAGTCTCGTTGTCAGGTTTAGGTCATTTTAGTTAGTGTTTAGTGGACCCATATAAAGTTTTTCCGTCCAGTTATATACTGTATTACTCATAATGAAATTCCTACCTCCCTGTATCACTGTTCGTTAAGTTTGTCTGCTCTAAACTCTCCGTGCGCTCCCCTCGCTGCATTGCGCCATCACTGCTGTTCCTCCTTGGGTAGTTGCATCCACCACACATCGCGGCCATGCAGCCTCGCCTTCAAGTCTGCCTTGGGAGATCTCGGAAGCCTTATGTCAATGGCCTTCCCTGAAACGTAGGCGTCCTCATAGATGTCGATTTTTATCTTTTCCAAAAACCTTTATTTTCGCTGGTTAGATGATGTGGGATTTCACCCGTTTTTCATGCAGGTGTTTTCAGATTGGATACAGTCGGTTTCTTTCCTCTTGGACTTTTTTGGTGATATCTTCTTCAAAGTAGATTTGTGTGAGCTGAAATAGGATTGCCTTTTTTCCCCACGCTGATTTGAGCCCTTTTGTCTCGTGTCCCAATCAAGGAAACACACAATGATTAAGCGTGTTCGCGTGTCCCTGGCTCTGTGCGCAGGGCTGCTCGGTTCGTTCGCACGATTTTTTGTTGTACTTGGAGTCCCAATGTCTCTTTTAAAGGTCCCATGGCATGAAAATATCACTTTATGAGGTTTTCTAACATTAATATGAGTTCCCCTAGCCTGCCGCTTGGGGACAGGTTTTAGTCCCCCAGTGGCTGAAACTTGCATTCGGTGTAAAACGAGCACTAGGTATCCTGCTCTCCTTTGAAAAAATGGAAGCTCAGGCGCGCTGATTGGAATGTGGCCCCATATGTTGTCATAAGGGGCTAAGTTACTTCCCCTTTCTCTGCCTTGCCCACCCAGAGAATTTGGCCCGCCAATGAAACATCAGCTATGCCGTGCGAGCGCCACGTGTGTGTGTGTGTGTCTGTATGTGTGTGTGTGTGTGTGTGTGTGTGTGTGTGTGTGTGTGTGTGTGTGTGTGTGATTACAATCACTGTAACGCAAGTATTGTAAACTTCTTTGTTATTTGGATAACCGTTCTGCTGTTTGCGTTACGGCACTTAACACGTCAGACTCTCGTCTCTGGTATTTCCACAACGAGACTCGTTGTGGGGGTTATCTCAGCCATGGTTGAGAAGTAATTGAGGGGAAGGAATTTTGGCTTTTACTCCCTGAAGTACAAGAACCACAACATGGAGAAGAAAGCGATAGTTGCCCGCGATTGTCTCCCGCTTGAGCCACGCTTCCCGCTGCCCGCTGCCGAGGGACCACCGCCCCGGCACTGCCCGCTGCAGGAGGCGGTGGTCCCTCAGCAGCGAGGCTCCGGCGGGAGACAATCCCTTTCTCCTCCATGCCGTGGTTCAGTCTACCTCAGATTGATGTTGACGTGGGAGAACCAGACATCGGAGAATGCAGTCGTTTGAGATTCATAATATCGTCTGGAGGCGCACACAGCTTTTGGCCGTGAAAATATATATTATATGATATAGATATCTATGTATAATATATTATTTAGATATAGAGCTCCAGGGCTCCCTAATATCTATATTAAAGCATTCATAAAGTAGCATGCCATGGGACCTTTAACAAGTTTTTTCAAAAAATGGGGTCATGTCCTCAACATCGGCTCCTTCTTTCAGGTTAAATATCCTTATGTTGTTCTGTCTTGATTTTTTCATTTTGTTGGTTAAAAGAAGTAATTTATTCCCTGCAGCACACTCGCTTTCTCTTGACACTTCTTCTTTCCTCCAAATCCACCATTCTTTCTCCGGTATCTTTTAGTTCTCTTTTCACTTCTTTAATATCTTGACATAGTTCTGCCAGAGATTGTTTTGTTTCTGTTTGGAAGTCGTTAATGTCTGTTCTGAAGTTCTCAATTTTAGTGGAAATGTCATCCGTGAATTTTAGAGGCAATTGCTCCATCTCTTTTGTTTATTTTTTCCTCAGTTTAAAGCATACTTTTTAGCGCTTGACCTTTAAACTCTAATCGGGGTGACGAGGAGCTCAGGCTCACGATGCCATCACCTGCGTGTTTTCCGGAAGACTGTAGCCTTTTTTTTTAACATTCTTTCTATGATCTTTTTGAAAGAAAAAAAAACTAGACATATGGCTGAATAGAGTTAATTTAATGCTGGCCTTTGAAAAATGGCCAAATATGAACATTTTGTCCACAATTGTTTTTGTGAATGTTGATTAAGTAATGAAATAATGTCTACTTTGTTTATTTTTCATTGGCAAATGATGACATTTACTTTTATTAGTCCAGCTTATCAAAACCATACAGTATTGAGTGGAATTTAGTTCAGCCTACTGTTCCGGCCCACCATAACAGTACCTGTTTCTGGGGGCCCCTAGGGAAAATAACTGCCCACCCCTGACCTAGTAGGTCACTATCGTTATAAACCAGATCATTATCTACCTATCTAAGTCACTAACGTTGCAAACCACATAATCTCGATACAAATGTATCTGCATGTGAAAGCAGAATCTGTAGACAAGACAGACGGTTCGTAGTCCGAGTAGTTTTTGCATGCATGCAGTTGCAATGTTTTATTTAGAGAGTAATAATCTCAGAAACGATCGGCTGAGGAAGTTTTAGCTTTTTATTAGCTTTGATATATTTTTAAAGATTTGCTGAAATGTCTCCTGGACCTGAAACACGTACAAAAAATATAAATAACAATGGTCGGCGTACAGAAGAGGACGTCTTACCAAAACCACTACTGCAATATTATCAGAAAACATAATCTCTTGACAGCTTCCTTTTTATCAATAAAGTACAAGATCCTGACCGGAGTTGCTCCGCCTCAGCAGGTTGCAAGGAGAGCCACAGAAACAAAGAAAGCACTAAGTGCAGTCAGACTACCTATGAATATCGCAGACCAAATTCAAGTATGCAACATTTAATTTGAATTTTGCTCCGCAATTGCCTTATGTGTTGTTGTTTTTAATTACGCTCTTTGTTACATGAGGTATTTACATTGCCGCCCAATGGACTACAGATGTAAACTAGAAAATGCATTTCCTGCAGAAAATGTGGTGAGTGCTGTAGTACAAAGTGAAGTGGAAAATATTTTTTAATAAAGCCACATAGATTAAGACATAAAGAAACGTTAAATGGTCTGAATCAAGTGAAGGGACTTGAACAAAAGTTCAAAAGTCTAAATGGAGTAAACAATGTTAACATGCACACCATTTAAGAAAAAGTAAATGGTTAGAAACAAATAAAGTGACAGCTGAATGAAAAGCGCAAAGCATTGCTAAGGTCAAATGTATTGCCCTGCACTGCTGGTGTGTGTGTGTGTGTGTGTGTGTGTGTGTGTGTGTGTGTGTGTGTGTGTGTGTGTGTGTGTGTGTCTTTAAGAGAATAGCGAGCCGGTGTGTGATTAAAAATAGCCCAATAGAGAGGGAAAAACCACCCAATCTGGCAACACTGCCTGAACGTCCTCCAAAAGGAGCCCAATCCAGTGGGGAAAAATGCCCAATCTGGCAACACTGCTGAACGTCCTCACGCTCCTGCGACAACAATCAATGAGACCAACTGAAAACGTAGCCGGTATGAAACTAAAACTGTTATTCTGAATAAAGTTTAAATGATATCCAATTTCCGTTTGGATATTATTAAAGATACAAGTGTGTAGATTTGTTTAATGGTTTGAACGATGGTAAACGGTTGAAAATTGATTTAGTTAATGGGCCTGCCGTCCTCCCATTGACTCCCAAGTTAAAAAAAAGATAATATTTAAAAGTAGAATATCTTAAAAAGTATAAAATATTTAAAAAATCTGAAAAGAAGCGCGCGATTCCAAGCTCCAAGTATAAGTATTAGTAGCTGAAATAGTAGTAGTAGCTGAAGTAGTAGTAGTTGCTGAAGTAGTAATAGTAGCTGAAGTAGTAGGTAGTAGCTGAAGTAATAGTAGTAGCTGAAGTAGTAGTAGCAGCTGAAGTTGTAGGTAGTAGCTGAAGTAGTAGTAGTAGTTGAAGTAGTAGTAGTGGCTGAAGTAGTAGCATAAGATGAAGTAGTAGTAGCTGAAGTAGTAGAAGCTGAAGTAGTAGTAGATGAAGTAGTAGTAGTAGTAGCTGAAGTAGTAGTAGTAGCTGAAGAAGTAGGTAGTAGCTGAAGTAGTAATAGTAGCTGAAGTAGTAGGTAGTTGCTGAAGTAGTAGTAGTAGCTGAAGTAGTAGTAGTAGCTGGAGTAGTGGTAGAAGTAGCTGAAGTAGTAGTAGAAGTAGCTGAAGTAGTAGAAGTAGCTGAAGTTGTAGTAGAAGCTGAAGTAGTAGTAGAAGTAGCTGAAGTAGTAGTAGCTGAAGTAGTAGAAGAAGCTTAAGTAGTAGTAGTAGCTGAAAGAGTAGTAGAAGCTGAAGTAATAGTAGAAGTAGCTGAAGTAGTAGATAGTAGCTGAAGTAGTAGGTAGTAGCTGAAGTAGTAGTAGAAGCTTAAGTAGTAGAAGTAGCTTAGGTAGTAGAAGTAGCTGAAGTGGTAGCTAGTAGCTGAAATAGTAGATAGTAGCTGAAGTAGTAGTAGTAGCTGAAGTAGTTGTAGCTGAAGTAGTAGTAGAAGTAGCTGAAGTAGTAGAAGTAGCTGAAGTTGTAGTAGAAGCTGAAGTAGTAGTAGAAGTAGCTGAAGTAGTAGTAGCTGAAGTAGTAGAAGAAGCTTAAGTAGTAGTAGTAGCTGAAAGAGTAGTAGAAGCTGAAGTAATAGTAGAAGTAGCTGAAGTAGTAGATAGTAGCTGAAGTAGTAGGTAGTAGCTGAAGTAGTAGTAGAAGCTTAAGTAGTAGAAGTAGCTTAGGTAGTAGAAGTAGCTGAAGTGGTAGGTAGTAGCCGAAGTAGTAGTAGTAGCTGAAGTAGCAGTAGTAATTGTAGTAGTTGTATTGGTAGGAGTAGTAGTAATGGTAGTAGTAGTATTGGTAGGACTAGTAGTAGTAGTAGGCAGTAGAAATATTGAATAGCTTTAATCAAGTGAGATATTTGAACGGAATAGTTACGAAGTCCTAAGTAATTTCATTGTCAGAATGGGCAGACGGCTTCAATGGAACCAACTGTAGAATATGACGGTTTGAAACTAAAACTGTGATTCTGAATAAACTATAAATGATATCGAAATTCTGTATGTATAGGATTGAAGATACAAGTGTTAAGATTTGTTAAATGGTGTTAAATGGTTTGAACGAAGGTAAACGGTTGAAAATCAATTTAGTTACGCCTTAAACAGTTGAAGTTCCAGAGGAAATGGGAGGACGGCTGAATAGTTTAAAAAGTTGAAGGAGTTGAAAAACGCTGAATAATAGCAATCATGTCGTTAAAGAGCTTAACGTTTTAATAGTGGAATGGTTTCTGTAGCTGAAAGTATGGCGGAGGAGTTGAAGACCAAAAAACAGCGGAAGAAGAATAAAAATAAGAATAAGAACTAGAAATTGCATTTCCTGCAGAAAACGCGTGTGAATGCTGACGGCTGAATGAAAAGCAAAAAGCGTTGCTGAAAATGAAGAAATGAAAAATTAATTGAACTGAAGAATCTGAAAATAGTAGCTAAAGTAGTAGTAGTAGTAACTGAAGTAGTAGTAGCTGAAGTATAAGTAGTAGCTGAAATAGTAATTGTAGTAGCTGAAGTAGTAGGTAGTAGCTGAAGTAGTAGTAGCAGCTGAAGTAGTAGTAGTAGCTGAAGTAGTAGTAGCTGAAGTAGTTGTAGTAGTAGTAGCTGAAGTAGTAGTAGAAGATGAAGTAGTAGTAGTAGCTGAAGTAGTAGAAGCTGAAGTAGTAGTAGCTGAAGTTGTACCAGTAGTAGTAGTAGTAGCTGAAGTTGCAGAAGTAGCTGAAGTAGTAGGTAGTAGCTGAAGTAGTAGTAGTAGCTGAAGTAGTTGTAGTAGCTGAAGTAGTAGGTAGTAGCTGAAGTAGTAGGTAGTAGCTGAAGTAGTAGTAGTAGCTGAATTAGTAGTAATTGTAGTTGTTGTATTAGTAGGAGTAGTAGTAATGGTAGTAGTAGTATTGGTAGTAGTAGTAGTAGTGGTAGGAGTAGTAGTAGTAGCAGGCAGTAGAAATGTTGAATAGCTTTAATCAAGTGAGAGATTTGAACAGAGTTCAAAATGTTAAAATTGAATTGGAATAAAGCTGTGTGTGTGTGTGTGTGTCTCTTTAAGAGATTGGCGGAGCCATTGCGTGTGTGTGTGTCTCTTTAAGAGAATGGCGGACCTATTGCGTGTGTGTGTGTGTGTGTGTGTGTGTGTGTGTGTGTGTGTGTGTGTGTGCCTGAACGTCCTCACGTTCTGACGTCAACGGAAATCAATGAGAGCAACTGAAAACTATGCCGGTTTGAAACTAAAACTGTGATTCTGAAAAAAGTATAAATGATATTGAAATTCAGTTTTAATAGTATTGAAGATACAAGTGTGTAGATTTGTTAAATGGTTTGCGAAGGTAAACGGTTAAAAATCGATTTAGTTACGTCAGTAACAGTTTAAGTTCCAGAGGAAATGGGAGTGGCATTGACTCCCATGTTAAAAAAAAAGTGGAAAAAGCTGAATAGTTTAAAAAGTTGAAGGAGTTGAAAAACGCTGAATAATAGCCATCATGTCGTTAAAGAGCTGCACATTTAAATAGTTGAAGTAGTTAAATAGTTGATTTGGTTTCTGTAGCTGAAATTATGGCGGAGGATTTGAAGACCAAAAAACGACGGAAGAAGAATAAGAATAATAAAGATTACAATATCTAGAGTGTGAATGCTACAGCATTCACACTAATAGTAAAGATTTCAATATCTAATATATCTAATATATCTAATAATGGATCACTACCATTACAATCCACATCATAGTTTACCAAGTAGATCACTTCTGTTACAGACTATCATTATCTACCTAGTAGGTAACTTCTGTTACAGACACATCATTATCTACCTAGTTGGTCACTAACATTAGAAGTCACCTCCTTAGACACAGAGGTATAAAGGATGGAGGTAGAAGGACAGAAGGAGGAAGGAAGGGACTAGGTTGAAGGGCTGTTAGGATTCTCACCTCCACAGCCTCTTTCTCTGTGCTGATGTTTTTCCCAGTCAATAACCTGAAATAAAAAAACAAAAAACACGAACCCAGCGTTAACAGTGATTCCATCCACAAGCTCTACTCCTTGCCATTCTTCCTCTGGACTCTTCCTCTCTTGTTTTACTGCTCGTATCCTTGTGTTATATTTTATCAAGTTATTTTGTTTCCTATGTTCCTGCCCACATTGTCTAAATGGACCACAGAAAACACGCCTTAACGAGGCTAAATGTATCACAGAAAACAACCGTTAACGAGGCTAAATGGGCCGCAAAAAAACCCATAACAAGGCTAAATGGACCACAGAAAACACCCCTTAACAAGGCTAAATGGAACACAGAAAACACCCCTTAACAAGGCTAAGTGGACCACAGAAAACAACCCTTAATAAGGCTAAATGGACCACAGAAAACAACCGTTAACAAGGCTAAGTGGACCACAGAAAACACCCCTTAACAAGGCTAAATGGAACACAGAAAACACCCCTTAACAAGGCTAAGTGGACCACAGAAAACAACCCTTAATAAGGCTAAATGGACCACAGAAAACAACCGTTAACAAGGCTAAGTGGACCACAGAAAAAAAACCTTAACGAGGCTAAGTGGCCCGCAAAAAAACCCTTAACAAGGCTAAATGGACCACAGAAAACACCCCTTAACAAGGCTAAATGGAACAATGAAAATAATTTAAGTGTAAAAAATTGCGTTAAATACCAGCGTTAACAAAGGATAAACGGCCGCCTTTAAATAACAAACTTTAAGACAGCACCTCGCACACGATTCAGTCACAAGAACATAATTGTAACAATGCAAAGGTGACTGGAGACTAAGGTTTTTATTGACTATCGTATTATCAGTTATTAATTTTATTGATTATCAAAGTTACTCACTCTGCTTCAAACTGATTGGGAGTGATGATGTCAGCAACCGGGACCACCTTGTTCTTATAGACAGGATGGAGGTTTTCAGGCACATACTATAACAAACACACATACACACACACACACACACACACACACACACACACACACACACACACACACACACACACACACACACACACACACACACACACACAAACAAACACACATACACATGAACATACACACACACAGATTTTACTGGAAATTGTATTTGAGTCCCGGACGATGGTAGCAAAGTTCCCTACACAAAGGAACTGAACCAACAACCTCAGTAAAGGATTTGCATTTTGTGTGTGTGTGTATGTGTGTGGTTGTGTTCGTGCCAACATACCATGGAACCATGATCTCCAAGCACAGGGTCACACACTGAAAGGACACACACTGAGTCAGTGAGCTGATATTTGTCTGGTCTAAGCAGGCCTTCCATTGCAGTCGTACCTGGTGCCACGTGGTATCTAGTCTACCAGGTACCACAGGCAATAATACTGGCAATTGACAATCACTGCAAGATAAGACGTCTGCGATTCTGCGATGAATGTCCATCCAGTGTCTCTCTTCAACATTAGGCCAGTGTGTCCATCACTGAGAGACTGCTCCCTGTATCATTCATGTTGGGGATGTTTCACACATCATTATTGTCTGAGATTACAAACGCCTGTTGTTTTTAAAGAACCACAAGGAACCATGTCTTGGTTCAAAAGGTTTGTTAAATTGGTCACCACTGTTAATAAGTAGTGTAGCCAATTAGTAAGGTGAAGCCTACATCTAATTATTAGTGTGATGGACAGGTCAGGGTTTGTGTGTTGTCATTTTACTACCGTTTACTACGTTCCTTTATACATTTTCATCCCAAACAGCGGAGCGAATGCTGATACATGTGTTTATGGAGACTGGTCGGATTAGCATCATCTTGCTCAAGGATGCTCACAAATAGGCTGAACCTTAAGAATATTTATTCCATTTTTTAAAATTAATATAAATAAGCTGTATTCATCAGTCACATGCTGCAGCATCAGAACAATTACCATAAACCAGACTGGGGTTGGCCCGCTTCAGCTCCTGGATGATGTCCACCACCATCTCCAGGAAGGACGTGTCCCTGGAGTACCCTGACCAAAGACAAGAGACAAGAGAGTGCTATCGGGTGAGTCCTACAGATGATACATATGAGGCTAGCTGCTAATGGGACATAACAAACAGTAGGAGCTAGGGGAGGTCATCCAAAGGTCAAATAAAGATCACTACCCCACCAAGCTTCGTTTTTTCAAATGTGCGTTGCTACCTGGTTGCAACTACGGTAGTCGGTATGTGCCAAGAAGCTATGATAACATGTCATCCAATACTACCTCATTGAGTTTGCTTTTGGGGTGACGAGGTATGTAGTCTCCAAGTAAACTTCAAACTGAATCGAATAGTATGCGCTAGGCCTGTAACAAGGTTAGCTCAAGAGGTAGAGCAGTTGCCTTGTAACCGAAAGGTTGCTAGATCGTTCCTGGCTGTCGCCTTGCATGGTTGACTCTGCTGTCGGTGTGTCAATGTCTGTATTAACCGATGTAAGTTGCTTTGGATAAAAGCGTCTGCTAAATGCCCTAATTGTAACGATATGCAAACCGAAATCGCGACACTCAAAGCCACAAACCTGTCTTTACCGTACAACAGGTTTCCGTTATCAGACAAAAATGTCTAAATAATACTCTGCTGACACCGCTCCTCTTACCGATGCCGTAAGTCTGCGACGAGATGCCCTGGCTGTGATGACAGCGCTTCGTGGCGCTGTCATCAGCCTGCGAAGTACTCATATGCGATATGAACGACATTTATCCTGCCTGTGTGATAGCCTGTGTGATCCCTGTCTCTAGTGCTTTGTGTGCTTTGACCGGCAGTTGGTCTGCTTATAGGTCAGAATGAAGCGGCCACCAATTATTGACAGGATGGGTACATTATTGTTATTATTAATATTTTCAAATACGTAAGCCTAAACCACAAAACTAGTTGAGGGTTTTTGCCTACCTGCAAGCATCCTCCAACTGCAATCTTTGGTTATTTATTTATTAATTTTGCTATACTTTAATAGCAGTCTTTCTGTTCAAATCTGTTCAGTGTCCCAAATTCTTTGTTATTAAATGTTAAATTAAGTTAATTGTTATATAAGTGTTGTTAAATAAAATGCTTTTTAAATTTAAAAAAATCGTGGGATGTATCGAACCGTGGGTCAAAAATCGTGATTCAAACCGAACCGTGAGTTGGTATATCGTTACAGCCCTAGTATGAGCATGTATGAGGAATTACTCGAGCAATATAGTGAATTATGTTGCCATATTGATCTAGTTATGCTGCTATCCACCAATGAGGCTGTTTAGGCTTTTAACTATACGTTATCTTGCATCCAGCGCTATTGACTTTCTACACCAACGCATGTATCTTTGCTAGTTTGCACCCGGCGCAAGGCCGATTTTCCCGGCCTTGCGCAGGGATGATACATGGTGCTATCTTACAGATCGATAAAGCAGTTGCGCAACTGACCGACAAATACCTGGTGTGCTAAGTGCACTAGTGGATAGCGCAGTTGGTGTTGCTATTTTGACATAGGCTACCATGGCAGGTCGGAACTGCAACATAAGCTGACACACCAGTAGGCTATACACAGCACATACATGCAAACGATTTGCCTTGAAATATAATTGAGATATTATGATGATGTGGATTGCGTAAACATTTTTTTTCCAAAGGGGCTGCATGAATGAACACTGTAGTAGGCTATGCCATGCATTAAAATAATAACAATAATAAACTTGAGCAAAGTAGGCTATGTCCCAGCCTTCCAAAACAAAATCTTGTTTTAGGGTAAATGATAACGTTGGTTAAATTATTTGGGAAAGAACAGCTGATACAGCGGTAATAAGTTGTATTTAAATCAATGCATCTGCAAACACCGTACAGCAAATACATATTTTCTTGACACAGACATCGTGCACAAGCCCATAACTTTTCGGATTGATAAGTATTTGTATGTGAGAAAACATCATTTTACCGCGAGTGAGTGTTAAAAAGAATGAATGAATGCGGGCGCGTGTGTGTGCATCCATCTGTTTAAACACACGCAAACTAAACACGTAACGCATAGTACAGTCCATGGCAATGTATATTAATGGGGGGACACATGAATATTAGAACACAAGTTGATAACGATAATGTATACAATACTGGTAAGAAACAATGTTTGTTAATGTATTGCCGCATATCATTAAATAGACCCACAGTTGCGGCCACAGGACCGCATATCATAGGTGTGTTAAGTTTTCTTTGCTGAAATTTACATGACGATTCAGTATTTCTGAAGTTGTAGAAGAAAACGCTATTCCATGTGTGAATTAGGCCATATTATACTGAGCCATTTGAAGTTTGAAACTCATGTGGTCATGCATCTGTCTCATCGGAGACTGCAAACGAAAATATCAACTGTCAAAATATCAACTCGTCACTTTCAAATGCGCTCATGGCTCTTAAAAGGGATGGGAGATGGCACTCTCATTGGTTTATTGCAGGTTACGCCCAAACCACACCTACGGGTAATTAGACTACTTCAGGGCAACCCTTTTTAGATTTGAGTCGGGCGCAAGGGTAATTTATCTGCCGGTATAATAGCAACAGCGCCAGAGACCCGCCCACACAGCTACTTCTACGTTTTGCGTGTCTCACTTGCGTTTCAGACCGTTAAAATAGGGCCCTACGTGTTATACCGTTATGCTGTCTATTTAAAGAATTACACAACGAAGCAATGAGAAAGGCTTGTAATTTAGACAGCGACATTAGTCTTACCTGTCGAGAAGAAAGCAGGCAACTTCAGCGTCCGTTTGAAAATCATAATCCTTCATTAGCTCTTTAAACCTGGGAAAAGCTACCCCAATGTTTACCCTTGTTTTTTGAATTTGCTGGTCACGTTGCCTTTTTAATTTCCTTTTTCGCTTTTTTGGCGACGAGGTTTACTTCTCCTGTGGCATGGCATTAGTATGATCATGCATTATGAACAAAAGTCCAATGCAGGTTTTCAAATTTGCCGGGGCAGTGACAAGTGCGGTTCACTGAGCTCCTTCTTTGTTTCAGGCTACGTTTACATGATGACGGTCTGAACAGAAGACACAAAAGTGGCGTCGCGCCTTCACTTTTTATTCCGCGTTTAGACAAGTGTTTTCGGGAGGAAATCTGCGTGCATACGGTGACGCAAAACTGTGTGGATTTCGATTGGGTATGCATGTCAGGCAGCTAGGTGGTGCTGTGATACACTATCACACAACACCACCATGTCTGAGCGCATGCATTGAATCTTCCTTCTTCTCTTATCTGTGCCGCGAAAACCAAAACATAATTACAGATCCTTCTCTGTTCAGTAATACTATCTGTACATATCCTGTACATTTCGTGGAAAGACTCCTGTAAGTTTATTAGAGCTGCCAGAGCAGCTTGACGGTCCGACGCATGGAAATAATCCAACATGTTTGTTTATTTCCCTGTACTGGCGCTGTATGTGACGTAAACGCGTGCGCGACGTGAGCAGATCTGAGCAGAGCTTTGCGTCTTGGCAGTGTAGACGGAAACGCTACGACGGAGCATATTCAAGTTTTCCACTCTGGAGGGTGGTTTCAGATTTTGGATGACACTGAAGCACGTTGTTTAGCATATTTAACCCACTTTTAAGTGGGATTTTATTCATTTTGTTGCTTATAAGGCATTTGTTCAATAAAGTGTAAGAGTAATTGAATTCATTTTCATGGTTAAAAATGTAAAACATTATTAATATGTATAAAAATAATTTCAAATACAAATGTTAAGTTAGAAACATGGTTTAAAAAGAGAAATAATTATTTTTTGGATAAAATACCGTGACATATGGTGATTCATGAATAGTAATTAATTCTTTGCCCGAACAAGCCCCCAACTCCTCTCTCCCAAGGAGGACTGTAGCTGAACAGAAAACCAGCTACAAAAGGACATATTCTTTTTGTAGAATATGAGTAAACATACTCGTTTTGTTTGTTATTTTCCAGAGCTCTCTTTTGTGCTACTGTCAATGATATTATGCTAAAAGGCATTTCAATTATTCAACCAACACAAACTCCCTTCATTAGTAAAGTAGTATTTTTTTCAGGAGAGCCGCACTGACAGGACAAAGTCAACAGGGGAGCCATTATTACCGCAAAGTATCAAAACCTATAAATCCAGTCATACATAAGTATGCCTGCTTATTAATATGTCATCCCCAAAGCAGTGTTTCCCACAGAATTTTGTGAAACTGTGGAGGGAACCCAGTCCTTAGGGGGTCCTCAGGGAAGAAAATTTGGTACCTTTAAACCTAGAATGCATCAATCTGGTACACTTTGAGAGGAAAATTAAGACTTGTGTGACTGTGTACTATTTTCTGGAATAATGTGGAGACACTTGGTCACATAACATGGAAGCTATTGTTATATAGCTTCCATATAAGTTATTCGTTTTTATTAAAATATTTGTAAAAAAAATAATGAATTAAGGGTTAGGGTTAGTTACAAATATTATCAATGAAAACAAGTGTGTTCATAGAATACCCCCCCTTCAATACATTCTTTTTACAATTCAATGTAAAATGCATCAATCCGGTGCACTTTGAGAGGAAAATTAAGAGGCTAATTCAACTGTGTCCTACGTGAGCTGTTTAGTATTATTTTCTGGAATAATTCAGAGACATTGGGAACCCTGCCTGTGTAACACCGTGAAAAGGAGAGAAGTAAATAATCACGCTCGACACGTTGCTCTCTTTGTCGTGGCTTCGACAAGAATGTATTAATATTCCAAAGTATTTACATAAATACAATGTTTTTTAAAGAAAATATCAAAACAGAAAATATACAATTTCTTCACATTCAAATATGAAGTTCACAGTCTGGTTGTCTTCTTTACTTTCACATTTTCTCACTTAAGTAAACTCAAATAAATAAATATTACACTTATAGCCATTTACTATAATCATTCCCTCTCTTAAAAAGTTACATTGTGAATTAAACAAATCAATAATCAGGCCTAAATACACACTTTAACATAAATTTACAAACCTACGTATGCACAATGTGTTTTACTTTAACCACACTCAACCATGGTCTCATGGCGCACTCTAGTGGACATGGCGGAATAGTGCACCGCATGATCATATCACTGTACATTTTTACTGCCATGCGGGCCGCAAATAGAGGCATGGCGAGGCGCGCAATGAGTAACGCTGGGCTAAGACCACGGGTGCTACATTGTCATTTCTGGAAATGGATGTGGGCGGCTAGAAGTCAGACTGATCCGTGTAGCAAAACAGAATGTGAGGTCAGGTGACCAGGATGATCTCCAGGGTACAGTTGTTGACATGATAGAGCAGAAATTACCTAAATGCGTGACTCTGATACTTAAACTTAACCATCTTTAACCCCAAACTTAACCATCCATAACCTAATATCTTAAATCAACCACCTCTAACCTTATTAGTCTAGTCATTTTAAGCCAAAATAGGACCAAAACAGAAGCAGCTCAACCGATTTTGTATCCTCAATATGTCCTGAGTAAGGAAAAAAAAAGCCCAGAAGATTCCCAATAGGGTAGAGTTTAGAAAAAGACCCAAATATACCCTATTCAAACGCCTATGCATTATTTTTCTCACGGGAATAGGCAAAAATAAATTACCTTTGGATATCAGCATGAAAATTACTGAGTTGATTACTTACATCAAGACAAACAAAAAATGTATTACAAGTTTTTTGAAATTGTTTGTTAACATGGGCAAACGGGGAATAATCTAATTACGTATATGCTAATTTGCATAAATACCAAAACGGGGCCCGGGCCCGTGGCGCGGCTGGCTGGGGCACCCGTGGCGCGGCTGGCTGGGGCACCCGCACCGTATGCCGGCAACCCGGGACCGATTCCCGACCCATGGTCATTTCTGGATCCCACCCCACTCGTCTCCTGTCGCTCTCTACTGTCCTATCTCATTAAAGGCATAAAACGCCCAAAAGAATTCTTACAACAAAAAAATAAACAAAATAAATACCATAACGGATCTAAACATATGGTAGGCTATAACCAGATGAAAATGTCTTGTAGAATCTTGTTGACATCTTAGAATGCAACAAATGTCACCATAAATAGCAGAGATTCAGTCATTCCTTCTATTGTCATTGGTCAACTGTCAACTCAACTGTCAATCAACTCTCATTAAGCTGTCAGGTAAGAAAGATTTCCTTTTGTTTCTCCTACATGGATAATTCAACCTACAGTAATAAAACATACCTGGTGATAAACTAAAATTTATTGGGATCATCTGGATGTGTGTTGAGCTGTCGTACAACTATTATTGGTGAAAAGATGTCTAAGTTTATTCCAAGTTTAGGATTGGTGAATATTTTCACAACACAGTTGTGTAAGCTAGCTAAGCTAGCAGGAGCAAATTTGAGTTGAATTACTTACATTGCAGTGCAATGCCTACGATAACCCATACATCTATATATTACTGAATGATAGTATTTTCCTGTAATAAGCAGAGATGGGACAAATTCACTGTTTGGCAAGTCCCAAGTAAGTCCCAAGTCAAGAAAGGGAAAGGCAAGTCGAGTCCAAGTCAAAGTCACACCAAAGTCAAGTCGAGTCCAAGTCCAAGTCCCAAACTTTTTCAAGTCTTGAACAAGTCACCATGTATTTTTACTTAGTAATGTCATTATTAGGCTATTGATCATAATTTCAACATATCACTCTAATGTCATTTCTTATCAATACAGTTATAATATGTTCATTGTTTCTGTCTTCAAATGGGTTATGATATGCGCATGCGCCGAAATCTTATGTTGTTAAAAGTAGCCCAATAGGGTGGGAAAACCGCCCAATCTGGCAACACTGCTGAACGTCCGCACCTCCAGCGTCAACGTTAATCAATGAGACCAACTGAAACGAAGCCGATATGAAACTAAAACTGTGATTCTGAAGAAAGCATAAATGATATCGAAATTCAGTTTAGATATTATTGAAGATACGAGTGTGTAGATTTGTTATATTTTTTGAACGAAGGTAAACGGTTGAACAATTAGTAATTTAGTTACGATGTCTTAAGTGTCTGGCCAGACGGCTTCAATGGGACCAACTCAAAACGCAGCCGATATGAAACTAAAACTGTTATTCTGAATAAAGTATAAATGATCTCGAAATTTTGTTTTGATATTATTGAAGTGTAGATTTGTCTTCGCTCGCTGTTTTTTTTTTCATCTTCACGGAAGTGAATGCGTCTTGGGTGTCTAACCCTCTAGGCGGGAAATAAATTAGATATCTAAAACAATAAATGTTTTTGACTCAAGACATGTAGAGTCATTACAAGTCGAAGAGGCAAAGTCCGAGTCAAGTCGAGTCTGAAGTCATCAAAATCATGCATCGAGTCTCGCTCGAGTCCATGTCATGTGACTCGAGTCCACATCTCTGGTAATAAGTGTGCTAAACAGAATATGGCCCCACATATCGTTATAAGGGACCAAGTTACCTTCCCTTTCTCTGCTTTGCCCGCCCAGAGAGTGTCTCCCGCCGTAGCAGGGCTACAGCGGGAGACAATCGCGGTAAACAATCGCGGGCAACAATCCCTTTCTCCTCCATGTTGCGGTTCAGCCTACTTCAGATTGATGTGGAAGTACCAGAGACGTCGGAGAACCCGACGATATTATTTAGATATAGAGCTCCAGGACTCCTGCCGGAGCACCCGGAGTGTTCTAGAATATTTACATATTTATATTTGCCTTGCCATTGCCATACATCCTCTGTAAACATGAGTGCATGGTACCGTGACCGCAAGCTGCTCAGGGCCACACCCCCACCCTCCACCTTGACCCGCCTATAAGGCACGTTTGTGGAAAGCTCATTGTGGGACTGGCTCGTAGTGGCTGTAATTCTGCACCAAGGCTTAATGTCTTGAACGTCTTCAAGTACTGTATTAGGGGCCCACTAACAGCTATATAAAATAATATATAAGCAGATCTTTAAAGTAGGATTCAAAGTGTCACCATGTTAGATTGCTTAGATATAAGCTATAGTTATAAAACCAAAACATCAGTAGGCAAAATTATGATGACAATGAAAGTAACATTTGGAAATAGCAAGAAACAAAAATTTGTTCTATATTTTTCTTTCTCCCTTTACTACCCCCATTACTAATGTTGGCCACTCTTGATTGTGTCACATAACACATGTCCCATCTGCACCTAATGTTCACCTAAATGTCAGGTAAAGAAGAATATGCTTTGTATGTTGTCATCCGTGTTAATTGTTATGTTTACTTTGCATCATTGATCAGTGAGATTATTTTTTGTCCATTTTCAGGAATGGAGGAATATGAACAGTGTGTCATTTGCAAGAAGGATGTTGATGGATCAGGGTCATAATCAACACTTAGAGAGAAGGGAAGTTTGTCTATCAACAAGGCCAGTAAAGAGATGAGAGACAACATTCTCACTGTACCTGGTGATAAAGTACACAGAGACTGTCAACGTTCTTATACTAGACGACCACAGATAGCCAAGGACTCAGAACCAAGTAGACAAACATGAAGATCACATGGTACATTCTCTTTCAATACTGACTGCCTCTTTTGTGGTACACCAGCTGAGGTTTGGAAAAAGAGAAGAGGCCATGGGTATCTGAAGTTCACCAAATCAGGATGATTGATATCAAGGAGACACTTTTGGGAACATGTGATGAACGAGGTGATGAATGGTCAGAGGCTGCGAAAGCAAGAATTCTGCGTGCACATGATCTACATGCAGCAGATACGGTATATCACCAGACTTGCAGCGTGAATTTTCGTACAAAGAAGCAAATACCAGCAGCATATAAAACAGACACTGAACAAGAGTCAAAGAGGTGAAGGTTGGCCGCCCTCAACACGATGACTGTGTCTCAATTCAGGGGATGCATCCTTCGAAGGACGCGGTCTATGAAGGTGTGGCCTTCGTAGGCCGTAAAGGCCGGACCGAAGGCCGCACAAACGTTTTTAAATGAGACGGTCTGCCCAACGGAGCATTTCAAGTTTGCGTAACAAGCCGTTAACACCCTTTGCCTTGCGTGATGACGCGCCACTCCTGTCACCTAGCAACCCTGACAGCTGTGGTTCAAACCGGACGGCGGAGGAGAAATATGGAGCCGTTTTATATAACCAACTAAGAGATGTCCACTTTCACTTAGATGTCCACTTCTTACTTTATTCTTACTTTTATTTTATTGTATTTCATTTATAACTTTCTATTTTTTATAATCTTATCTTCTATGCTTGTTATTTCTATTTGGACGGGGCACCTGGAACGAAACAATTTCCCCCCGGGGAAGTTTTCTGATTCTGATTCTGATTCGGTTATATAATAATTATATAAAATATAACGTTAATTAGTTTAACGTTATATGGCTCATGTTAATGAAATTGAACTTTGACAATAAAGTTACAAATTTAAAATAGTCCCAACTTTATTTTAATATAAAAAAATGTTTTTACATAGTTTTGTCATTGAATATGCAATTTGCTGCAACTGCCGCTTCGGCTCTCTCTGACGCCATTTCTGAAAACATCCAACGCGCAGTGAATCTTGGGATACGTTGAGCCGTGAAAGATCCCTCCGGTGGATCTTTCAAATCCGGGAAAAGAAGGCTGCATTTGTCGGCCGCATTTGAAGGAGCCTTCGAAATGGGACAGCCTTGACGCGTTGCAGTGACGCAATCGCCCTTCGAATGCACCCTTCGAAGGATGCGTCCCCTGAATTGAGACACAGCCGATGAGAGCGCAGCAGCATTTTTTGAGGTGGCAAATTATATTGAAGAAAACCATGATGAGCAGATCACCATAAAGGATCTAATTGACCTCATGCAGCAGAAGCTTGCACACAGTGAAAGTGAAGCATATACTTATACGTATATGAAGAAAAGGCTGGAAGAACACTTCGGGGAGAAGATCATATACACTCTGATGGATGGGAAACCAATCGTGGTTACCATAAAGACAACAGCTAAGGCGGTGTTGCAAGACTACTATGATACACAGAAGGAGGAAACAAACACAAATGAAGAGAAAATCAGGCTTGTAAAGTGCGCAACAAAGCTCATCAAAAAAGATATCAAAGACATCGCGCTATCTAATGATGCTTACCCAAATGTGGATGAAATAGAATCTCCGGAAGGCTGCCATCAGGATTCTTCCAGATACTCTTTGCTTGCTCTTGGAAGAACTATTTGTTGGGACCAAAACGAAGCCAAAGTAACGACAATTGGACAGGCACTTATGCAGGCAACCAGACCTAGAGTGATGTTAGCACCACTTCAGTTTGGATTGGGTGTACAACTATATCACCACTTTCCCTCACGGTTCCTCATTGACACTATTCATCATCTTGGATTTTGCTGCTCATATGAGGAGGTGTACCAATTTTGAGCGAAATGCAGCGAAGTTCTATGGAGCTAAAATTCCTGACCTATCAACACAGTTTGTCCAATATGCTGCCGACATTGTCCCTGGAATAACATCGAAAAAGACAATCCCCAGGTTGAAGGCTACTTCCTTGGATATGGCAGCTGTTGGAAGGGTATATGTTACTTCAGAGAGGAAAGGCACAACTTCGCAGCAATAACCTACCCGAAGCTTCAGAGCCTTCAGGTCCAGAATAGCTGTGAAAACCTTGATGTTCTGTGGAAGTGATCAATCCTCTTCGGTTCCCCCAGACCAGCATGGTCAGGAATGATGCAAGTCGAGCGTTATGTTCCTGCCCATGATTGATCTGAATCCAAGTGATAGCACATGCATATTCTCAACCCTGAAATATATTAGTCAACATGCGCAATGTCACAATGTCAGCCCCAGTGTTGTGCCTGAACGCGTTCATTGAACGATAGTTCATGAACTCGTTCATATTTTGGGCGAACGTGAACTGAACATACTGTATTACTGCCTGATGAACGTTACTGTGAACTCGTTCATTCTGGTGTCTGTGAACGGCACGCTCACTTGGTTTGACTTCGTTCAATATGACCACGGGGTGGTCATACAATAAGGGTTATTTGTTTATCAACACGGCGGATGCACGCGCAGATCGCTGTGTTGTTTGACCGGTTGCCATGGTAATCTCCGTGCGGTTAATTTGCAGTTGCGGTGTTGCCAGCTTACTGTTACATTAAACTATAATCAGAAAACGCGGTTATATGCTATAGACCCTATAGTATCTTTCGTATAAAGGCTGGGACGAATTTCAAATTATAAATATGTACACTTTATTTTGAAAGTATAGACCGGCGTGATTCCCATTAAAACGAATGGCACAGTGATTATTCTTCAAAACGAGAGCCGTTAAATTGTGGAAAATGAATTAAACTGTAATCAGACAACACAGTTATATGCTATAGACCCTAGAGTATCTGTGGTATAAAGGCTGAGACGAATTTCGAATTATAAATATGTACAATCCATAACGTTAGCTCTCTGGCTCATAGCTCAGCGGACTAAAATACCTCATAGAATCATTGCTTGTTGGCCGGAAACGGAAAGGGGGGCTGTTCACGTTTGGTTGTAGTCTTTTCGCTCGGTTCTCTGTCTAATAAGTAGGGCTAGAACCGAGCGAAAAGACTACAACCAAACGTGAACACTCCCCCTTTCTGTTTCTGGCTAACGAGCAATGAGTCTTCCAACAGAAATCAATGGGATTTAAAAAATGCGCTAAATGTGCAATAAAACACGATAGAAACTGTATTAAGCTACGATACTTGATTCAACCACTCTATTTCATCCTAGACAAACCTCAAAGGGGGCTCAATCTTCAAAATACCGGAAAAAACGAATAGCTCACAGCAACATATTGAAGAAAAGAACTATGAACTAGTTCATTTTTTGGAACTGTGAACTTAGATCAAAATTTTGAATTATGAACGTTTAACTGAACTAGTTCATTTTAAAATTTGTTAACTGAACTTTGAACTAGTTCACGTAGAAAGTGAACTTTCACAACACTGGTCACCCCAGTCATCACCTTTGATCAGCCTCTTTGGTCGAAGGCTCTCATGATCGTCAACTCTCAGCCAATGGAAAGTGCTCTGAGACAAATCGTCTTACATTTGGGGGGCTTCCATGCAGAGATGAGCTTCCTCAGTTGTTTCGGACAGCTGAGGCCTCATCTGGACTCCAAGAAGTTCTGGAGTTGAACTATGCCCAAAACACAGTAATCCACATGATGTCTGGCAAAGCTGTTGCACGAGCGGTTTGTGCACACTCAATTGTCGACGTGTCTCAATGCACCCTCAATGCACTGATTCTGGCAGATGTTTTCAATGTAAATCTACCACAGCAATCTGGAACATTAGACAAGAGTAAGGAAGGAGAGTCAGAGTCTGCCGAAGCTGTTACAGCGATGGAGACCAATGACAGCGATGGAGACCAGGTGACAGAGGTGAGCAGAGATGCAGATGAGGATGAAGCTTTGGGGATATATGAGAATTTGATGGATGGAAGGATATCAGCTGAAGAGGCCAGTCAGTCTGATGTTCTCTTGAGAATCAAAGGCCGCCTTCAAAAGGACATGAGTCCATCAAGAGGACCTCAAGAACCTCAGCTCTCTGGATGCAGTACATGGATATGCAAGACATCCTACGAAAGTACATAAGTGCAGAGCGCATCGGAAACTGGCCATTACATCTGCAGGCTATCCAGGACATGCTACCCTATCTGGGAGCATCCGGACACAATCTGTACACCAAATCTGCTAGGGTGTATCTTCAGCAGATGCAAAACCTCCAGACCACACACCCAGGAGTCATTCAACATTTTGAGAAAGGATTCCACATGATCCGTCGGAACGACCGCCATTGGGCAGGTCTCTCACCTGACCCGATCATTGAGCAGGTTCTCATGAAGAGTTTAAAAACCAGTGGTGGGCTCACATGAGGGCGAGGGATGACGGGGCAACAATGTCTGTTATGGCTGCTATCCATGCCCGCCTGCCATGCCCGAACATTGCCCCCAGGGAGCATGCTCCTTCCAACGTCAATGGTGGTACTGCACGGGCTGTTGGCACTGCAATCCTGAAGTCAATGGATGGACAAACACCTGGTGACTATAATTTCAAAAGGAAAGACCAAACTGTCACTCTTGGCATGAGGTATTCTGTGAGGATTGATGGAAAAGAAATTCAAGTTGATCCACAGCTTCTCCTCCAGAGACTGGTGATAGTGGCACAGAAGCGTGATGAACTCGAGGCAACCCTCAAGTACGAGCTCTGTAGCTATCCGCCATCTCTATTTGATTCCTCCCTTCTGCTTCATGAAGCAAAAGAATTTTGCCCTCGCTAATGCCATCTGGAAACTTGTTGGGCCAGATGTTTCAGCAGAAAATGATGGTGGTCGATGGCAGCCAGTACGTCTTGGATGGTGGAGCACTTCTTCAACGCATCCCATGGTCCCAGGGATCTCCTTACAAAGATATATGCCACCAATACACAGATTATGTAGGAAAGAAGTATGGCAAGGCTGTAGTGGTGTTTGATTGCTATCAAAGTAACAACACGAAGGATATGACACACCAGAGACGGTCAAAAGGGAGGATTGGCGCTACAGTGACATTTACAGCTGACATGATGCTCAAAATGAAGAAGGAAGAGTTCTTGGCAAACAGGCAGAATAAACACCTATTCCTTTCCATGCTGAGTGGAGAGCTACAGATGACAAACTGTGACACCTACCATGCCTCAGGAGATTCTGATCTGTTGATTGTGCAGAAAGCAGTGCAGTGTGCTACCATCAAGAACACTGTGCTAATAGGGGATGACACAGATCTCTTAGTCCTTCTCTGCTACCATGCAAGCATGGATCCCCATGATCTTTTCTTCTGTAGTGAGCCAAGGAAGTAAGAAGCCTTACATGTGGAACATGAAGGCTACAAAAGAACAGCTCGGTCCAGGCAAGTTCTGGGGTGTGTCACTACATCTTGTCTTTATGGGATCGGGAAGTGAGCATTGCTCAACAGGGCTCCAGACTAACTTTATGTGTTGGTTGCACTGGTGCGCCTAACTTCTTTTTTTAGGTGCACCAGCACAAAATTTAGGTGTACCAAATTTTTCATTGCGTCGCCTTTAACACCATAAGGTCACTTTTTATCGCTCTCCATAACTTTCATATAATGTGAATGATTTTTGAACAAGAATAATGGTGCGTTCCAGGCAACCTGTAACCCGTGTTTTCACAACTTTCTACCCGTGAAAATGCCCTGGAACGGCAGACAAACCAGCAACTCACTACCCGTGAACTCGTACCAGACCGATTCACTCCCAGTTCCAGCTCGTAACTTACGGGCTAAAAAGTGTCCCTGGAATGCAGCATGAGGTGTAGAGAAATGCTTGTCTTTATTTGAAGCACAATTATATATAAAAATAAAAATAAAGTGTTTCAAGTTTTTCAATGAGCTGAAATGGAACATTTAAAACTAAAAAATTAAGCAAAATAAAACATTTCCAAATAAAAGGGCTTGTGCAGGTAGTTCAGACTCTCTGAATAACTATTCTCAGTAGTAGGGCAGGTTGGAACAGTAGGCTTAGGTTTTTTGAATGAAAAAACATTCTATGTTTTTACCTCGCTTAATTTTCCCCCTCTTTTGTCGTGTTTATTTTCTTTATCCGTTTAAGTTACTCTGGTGCTCAGGTCGTTCGCAATTTAAAAAAAAAACACAAGCAGTGAACAGGACCAGAGCCAATCAGAGGCAAAGAACCGACCGAGCTCTTTCTCTTATTGGTTTAGACCACGATATGATCCTACCATGAGTAGGGATGGGGATCATTAATATTTATTGATATCCATACCATTTTTGATACTCCTTAACGATCCGATTCTTTATCGATACCACTATCGATACTTTTCTATTAATTGGTGGAAATACGAAGTGTTTTTAGCAATGAGGAAAAGATTTAGGAAATAAATAATTGCATTTTAAATGAAATATTTAATTCTTAATAAATATTGACATCAGTAGTTTTAGTTATATAAAATAAAATTATTAGAACACTATACAACTGTATTAGTAATACAGAAACATGAGTAATACAGTACCTGAATCCAAACATTACCATGTTTCTCACCAAAAACTAAATTTACCGTTTCTTTACGTTACATTTGAACGTATCATGATCAATGACGGATTACCGCATGGGCAAAGTGGGCACATGTCCAGGGCCCTGGCCAATGGGGCGGCCCTTGATATATATACATATATTATTGTTTTATTTAAAAAAATTCAAAATTCATTCTTCGGTCATGAAAGGATTTGAATGTTTTTGATTTGCAAAATAAATGCATCACATTTAATTTTTTTTTTAACGTGACGGGACGTTAATGTCATAGTGCTTGGTCAACGGTCAATTTCACAGTGAAAATGGAGAAACGTGTGCTAAGTGGGTCGGCATAGCGTAAAAGAAAGAAAGAAAAAGACACTAAAGTACTGCCCTGGTACAACAAATAACGTCCATCTCAACATTTTGACTCGTTAATTCGTTAGAGGAAGTCATTAGGTGCTTTTAAAGTCATGAAATTAACCTGACAGATTCCATGTTCTGCCGTTAAGACGAGCGTCTCTCTCTCTCTCTCTCTCTCTCTCTCTCTCTCTCTCTCTCTCTCTCTCTCTCTCTCTCTCTCTCTCTCTCTCTCTCTCTCTCTCTCTCTCTCTCTCTCTCTCTCTCTCTCTCTCTCTCTCTCTCTCTCTCTCTCTCTCCTGGCTGCGCACTGCATTACAATGTGTGTGATTGTGGATTGCATGAGTTATATGCGACCAAATTCGGTGTGCTAATGCGTGTATTTGCGTGTTGGTAGGGGTCCATGGCTGGTTTGTGTCCAGGCCCGTGGTCATGTTAATCCGTCCTTGATAATGATAACCCGACAGTCGTTTTACTGAGCCAACCTCAACACATCATCACGCAGCACATCTGAAACTTTATTTACTTTTTAAGATAACTAGCTTGTATGCTGCTGATTACAACACCGATTTCACAATTGGATTACTATTTTTAACTGATGGGACTAGCGACAATGGCTGTGTGTGCGATTACCGCTCGTACTTTGAGTGGATGATTAAGACGGGCCCGTCTGTGGTGCGACAGGAGAAGGAGGAGACATAGTCTTTTCAACTCGGAGACAGTCGAAGGTACTGCATTTGGTCTTTATTTGATGCACAATGCTAATGTGCTTGGCCATTGAGGTTGTGTTCCCCCCTATACGCCTGTTCAGCCATCCTCGCGAGCAAAGTTAACTGCCAGACTTCACTTGTTTTACCTGTAATACCTGTTTGCTTACAATTCCATTCAAAAACATTGGTGGACACGCTGCAATGATTGGATTGATTTGATTTAAATGCCGTGACGCGACTCGAGGGACACAACATTACGTTACAGGACCTACAAGACAAAAAAATAAATAAATGAACGACGGGACTCTATGATTTTCTGGTTTTGAAAAAAGTGGAACCGGGTCCTTGATAGAACCAGGTTACGCCCCATCCCTAACCATGAGTGTGAGTTCGATTACAGGAGAACACAGAGAGATGATGCAATTGCGAAGGAAATTTATTTTTCCACCCAGGCAGCGTCAGGTGCACCAGTGCGACCTATAAAAAATATTAGTCGCACCCTTAAATATTCTGGTTGCACTCTGGAGCCCTGCTCAAGAAATTCAAAGAAAATGACATGTTTCGAGAGCAAGCCATGGTGTTCTATGAACATTTAGCTTCTACAGATGATGTAGCAGAAGCAGGAGAGAAAGCTATGGTGATTCTCTACAATGGAAGATCTACAGACACCCTGGACTCCCTACGATATCATCGGTTCTGTGAGAAGGTGGTATCCAGTTCTACTTACATTTAGCCACCGGTCTTACCAACAACATCAGGAGCAGCAAAGTACCACAGCTTGCGAGTGTACTTACAAGTGCCAGAATGGAAGGGATCAACACCTGGTACATTTAAATTTTATTGAAACTCTTGATTCTAGTTCTATGTTTATTGTATAATTTTGTATCTTGTGCACTTCATTGCTGCTGTGACAATATCAATATCTCCTGCATGGTGGTTCATAAAGTGTATTTTATTTTATAGATGGACCTTGTACTATGGAGTGGGGATGGCACAAGTGTGGCGAGGGATTTGTGCTGATAAAGATAACCCTACATCCTGCTCCTGAGAAGCTCATCAAGGTCATAAGGTGCTGCTACCAGTCTGACTGCAGCACCCTAAATGCAGTTGTAAGAAAAACAATTTAGAGTGCACCCCGGCCTATGGACACTGCAGGGGAGTGAGCTGCACAAACTCAATGCAGATGGCCTGTGACGAGAATGAAGATGAGATTCTCAAGTGGTGCATTGTGTACGTAATTTGATTGTTTTATACAGCCACTTTTTATTTTAGCTACCTTTTGTCTTCTGCATTCTTCTTACCATTGTCTCCTGTTCTGTTTTGCCTTACTCAGGACATATTAAGGATACAAAATCAGTTCAGTTTGCTTCAGTTGCAATTTGTTCAACCTTTTTACATAAAATGACTGGACTATTATACCTAAAGCAAAACATCTCTAACCTTATACCGAAACAAACCATCTCTAACCTAATATCTAAAGTAAATATCTATATATCTAACCTAATACCTAATTTTAACCATCTCTGACCCTTACCCTAAAGTTAACCATCTCAAACCTAATACCTAACCTCACCAATTCATCAACAATCAACATTAATCAAATTTCTGACCTCAGGACTTGATTATTGTAAATTGACTCATAATTGTGAGAAAGCTTCATGCGAAATCTGTTGGTTTCTTCTTATGGGTTTGAGTAAACTGGTAGTTAACATGTATTAAAGATATTTTTGTCCATATTTTCATCATGTTTTTATAAAATGTATACAAACTACCTGTTAGAAGGTAGTCATATTGGTGAATGTTAATTATGTTATAAGAGGTGTACAAACCACCAGTTTGTACGTAGTCAAAGTGCTGAATGTTAATGATGTTATAAGAGGTGCACAAACTACCTGTTAGAATGTAGTCATAGTGGTGAACGTTGATGTTATAAGTGGTGTACAAACTACCTGTTATAACGTAGTCATAGAGATGAATGTTAATGATGTTATAAGAGGTGTACATCTACCTGTTAGAACGTAGTCATAGTGGTGCACGTTGTTGAGTTTGATGCCTTCGTAGAGGACATGCAGCTCATCTGCTGTCAATACCTGACCCTTCCAATGGGAATAACCTGAATCAGAGGAGAGGAGCAGGGAGAGGACAGGAAGATGAATTCTGAGGTGTATGTTTCAACAGTACACAGACACTTGTAAGGTCGACACACACACACACACACACACACACACACACACACACACACACACACACTCGCTCTTTCTTTCTTTCTTTCTGGTCTGTCGAGAGAAGAAGTTGGTTGGCTGAGGCATTCTTTGATTCACCTCTCAAGTTAGAGTCCACGTAGTTATATATAACCATGTCCCGCTTTGTATAAATTGGTGTATTTAAATGTTATGACATTGTGTGGGTGGGTGATGGGGGGGATGATTATGCATATATCTGGATATATAAAATGTTTTGTGGTTTGCCTGTGCCTGTGTGTGTGAGAGCGCTCATCATGTCGCAGCTCCAGGTGAGTCACAGCCATGTCACATGGTATAGTGTGGGTTGCTAGGCAACACAGCCGCAGAAAGCCGGAGGGTCCAAGAAATAGTACTGAACACAGCTCACAATGGTGTGTGTGTGTGTGTGTGTGTGTGTGTGTGTGTGTGTGTGTGTGTGTGTGTGTGTGTGTGTGTGTGAAAGGCTGCCCTACAGATGGTTTTGTTGTCATGATTCGCTGCTGTCCCAATTCCCACATTCCACGACTGGTTCCACCAACGACCTCTGTGTCGGCCTCCCTGTCCCTGTGTCTCTGTGTCTGTCTCCCTGTCTGTGTCTGTCTCTGCCCCTGTATCTCTGTGTCTGTCTCCGTGCCCCTGTGTCTCTGCCTACGTTCACCTGAGCCTTCCATCTATATCCATCATGTTGTCTTGCAAGACCTGTGCACTTCACCGCCGCTTCATCTTTCACCACATCTTCGGTGCCTCCCTTCTCTTGCCACATCTAGCAGGACTTTCACTCTCCCTCTTGGTCTCCTCACCACCTCCTATTTCCTGTCCTTCAACATATGAGCCGTGTTTGAATTGGTTCCCTCATTTCCTAATCACTACATATTGTATACTATATAGTACACTATTTTAAAACAAATAAATTGGAAATGTGGACACTAATTTTGCACTGGAAATCTATTGATGTTACATGTATTGGTCACATAAAGAGGCCCTTTTAGTGTTCTTACTGCTCTAAAAAACAAAGTAATCCAACAAAGTAATCCCCCCCCCTCCAGCGCCTCGCTCTGGTCCCACTGGCTGAGGATGGTGGTCTGGAGTTTGGGGTGTTGTGCTCGGACATTTAGATGTCACTCAGCTCATTTGCACATATTATACTTAACATTTTCACATACTTCAATGTAGTGATCACTGTCAACTAGAAGGTAGAATTTTATTTTGAATTTAGTTTCCAAATTGCCTGACCCTACTTTGAACAACTGACATTTCCACAAGAAGAAGTGGGGAATATCGCAGGGATCAAGCTGAGTAAACAACACAATGAAAAAAACAGAGGCAAACATCAAACAACACAATGAGAGATACGAGGGACAAACAACAAACAACACAATGAGAGATACCAAAGACAAATAACAAACAACACAATGAGAGATACCAGAGACAAACAACAAACAACACAACGAGAGATACCAAAGACATGAGAGACATGAGAGATATGAGAGTTTGGGAGAGCATGCATAATTACTCCGCCCCCCACCCCCCCAACACACACACACACACACACACACACACACACACACACACACACACACACACACACACACACACACACACACACACACACACACACACACACACACACACACATAAATAGAGGGCCGTTTAAGGAGTGTACCTGTGTGGTTGGAGAACTGGACGGAGTTGATCGAGTCCACCTCAAACCCCAACACCTGTAAACATAGAGAGTCAGTGGGAGAGAGACTGACTCAACTGTTGATAACAATCTAAATTAAGAGTATGGTGGAAAATAAGGGGGACTTCTCAGCCAAGTTGTTGGAATATTAGCAGAGAGAGAGAACAGAGTCGGCAGGGGGGAGGGGCCTGTTCCGGGCCCTGTCCCATAGTCATTCATAACACCTCAGAAGGTACCTGGGTTGACCGGTGATCACTAAGGCCCCGTCCACACGGAGCCGATTCTTTGGGTGAAACCGCATAAGACTTGTGTGTTTGGGCCGACCGTCCAGACGGATCCGGCGAATCCGGTGCCCGAAGACGCATTTTTCTGAAACCAGGTCCCAGGGTGGATTCAAATAAAAACTGACCTATGCAGTTTTGTGTTAGGATTTGTGTGGACGCCTGAAACGCAAACGATGACATCCATCGCCCCCCCACCAGCTTAGTGTTGCATTGAATTATTGTAAAAAATATATATTTGTATTCTTTACGTAGCTTTAAATACATCCCAGGTAAATGTAATTACTAACTTTATATTAAAAAGTATTTCTGCTCAATTTAAAAGGTTTAACTCCTCCTTGAGTGAACTTTTCTAAACGTGCGCAGGCTGGATGTGCGCAGGCTTGATGTGTTCTACTTTTTTTGTGGGGAACCAGGTCCTTGAACATTTACTACAGCGTTTCTATAGCTCAATGCGTTTTCGCAATGAGTCCGTCTTTACAGAGATATTCCTGAAACGAATCAAAGGAAACGGAGGGGAAGAGATCGTTTTCACCCGTGGGGATGGGGCCTCAGACAGATATCCCTCTGTAGTCAATGTCATCAGTCTATTTCTCAGTTCACTTGTATAAGTAAGGTTAACTTTAAGTTTAAAGTTGACAAGAATATAAGGCAAATATTGTTACAATGGAACCAAATGTTAAACACTGTATTGATATTACCCGGCCTTCCTTGGTCTGCATTCCGATGAACACCGAAGCCTCATTTACGTATAAGTGGTCCCTTACAGAGACGTCTGGCCCTCCTGCGGTTCCCCCTCCTCATGGTTTTAGAAAGTTTAGTTTGTAGGCTTCAACTTAGAAGTTTAAGTTAACTAATCCATACTCCTATTAAAATCAGACACTACCAGATGTATGATTATGACTGTATATGCCACAGACAAATAAAATGGTATTGTTAACTATTACAAATGCAGGTTTTACTGTTTAAATTAATATTGCTTTTACAGGGTTCATCTCTTAAACACAAGTGGTAAGTCATGGCGATTTAAGATCAGGTTAATAAACAAGGCGATGAATGGATATTAATCAATGACCTCACTTCATATAACTGTAATGTGTAATATGTTACTTCATGTAACTATAATGTTTAATGTTTAACCCATTTGTACATAATGCTTGAATTACTGTATAGAATGTACAGTGGAGGAAGATAAATGTTAATGGGGAACGGGGAGGGTTTAGTGTAGAGCATTGTGATTGGTCAAGGAAGTCACAGATTTTGGGGTTATCTCACAGAGCCCGGGCCGCACTTGGCAGTTCTTTGCAAACCCACTCAGGTTCTATGAGTATTAGACCGTGGGTTTTATCCACAAGAGTAAAAAATGGGCCTGTTATTGCAGTTCATCAAGGCAATTCTAGTTACAAGTCTAAATGTGGTCTAACATCTGCTTCTTGAGATGTTGCCTTTGTGATGGCTTTGCCCTCTAGCATCCACACAGACGTCCCTCACCCACAACATGAAGCCTCTTAAAGCCCAGACCCAGAGCGATGTGGTACCTCCTCTATGTGTACCTCCAGTAGCTGGCCCCAGCATCCCAGTAGCTGGCCCATGTGTCCCAGTAGCTGGCCCCAGTGTCACAGTAGCCCTTGTTGCTCACTGCTTCAGCCTTTCTAGGAGATGAACAATATGGATTGGGGGCTGCTCCTCTAATGACTGCCATCGGACCCCCACCTGCTGTTTTTATTGATTATAGGCACGGGACTTTTAACAAGTGTGTTTCTGAAGTGCCCTTGAGCTTGACTCTTGAACTCTGAGCAGGTGGCAGTAAGCTGCGTTCCTTGAATGAGACAGTGAAGATGAAAGAATAACCTTCATAACTTTAAATCAAACATATTAATAAGCACCAATCACAGCTTGTGCAGTTGATCTTTGAAAACATTTTGCTCTTCCTGAGTTTCATTTTTGGGAGTGGTATTCTTCGAATAACGGGTAAAACATAGTTTTTCATATTTAAATTAACCTATACCCCTTGAGAACTAGTAATTCCAGTAATTTAGCCTCTCTTCTACATCAAATAAAATTATTACTGTTCCTAGTTTGTTAAAAAAAAAAAAAGATTCTTATCATGAATAATTGCCTTGCATTGCATGTCTCTTTTAGTGACATCAGTGAGCTGAGACGTGAGGGCCAATCAGAAGCAGCTCCCCGACTCTTCCTGCCCGCAGCAGTGTTGTGTGTCGTGTGATGAGGGCCAGACAGCTTGCCTGCAAACCTCGACGCAGTGAGAGGGATTTCCTCACACCAATTATAACCTGTCCTGCACTTTCAATATCAACCCACCATGCCTTTTCCCTTTCAGCCTCTGCAGTAGCAGAGTTTTTCTTTCTATTTATTTGTTTAGGAAATTGACTGCTAGATTTTTCCGGTAAAAAGTACCACAGCAGTAAAGTAAGCTCCAGAAGAAGATTCTTAACGTGGACAGGTTGGTTCCAAGGGCCACTTTATGGACTAGATGACCACTACTGCCAGTGGCCCAAACCTAGATAAAATGTTTACCAACATGCCAACAAGCTGTTTGTGATCCACATGTTTGTAATTAAACTTGAAAAAATCTTGAAGCATGCATAATCCTTTACGTAAATCAAATAACAGTTGAATAAGGTATTATCACATAATAGCACGCAAATGATAATTGTGACATTAGTTGCTGTTATATTGAGATGCATTTCGAAAGTAGTCTTTCCAACAAAGGGGCTGTCAAAATAAAGACATTTGACCTGACACCAAAAACAGCTGAACAGGGCTGCATGCAATGGTCAGCACACACAGTCCCATGGTAGTCAATACTGAAGAGAACTAGGAACCAGTGCAGAAAGTCAAGGCACATCCTAACAATGAAGCCCAATAGGGTGAGTGCTTCATGGAGTCTTACTATTTAAACACCAACAGAATGTCTCCACGAGATCAGGATGCTTTGGTTTCACCAAACAAGCCCGTGGTCACATTTATTCCAAGCAGTTCGTGCGACTCTCTTATGCGGCCACATCGAACCCAATACACAGACAGCCAACAGACCATCTCAACCTGCTAGAGAAGATATGGAAATGGTGTGCACATTTAGAACATGATCCATGTCGTGACATTAGGATATGATCCAATGCCTCACATGTGTCATCAAAATAACCTTTACCATGCACAGCGGGGGTATTGACATTATCTATATATTTAAGTATGAACAAGGAGAATATTCACCGTGGTGGATGAAATTCGTGATTACCTGTAAGGGGAACGAGGCGCTCTTGTTGCCCACGTAGCCCCGTACGACGTGGCTCTGGATAGACAGCACGCGGCACTCCATGGCGACCCGCAGCCAGGAGGGATGTGATGGTCCGTCCTCCCGATGTGATGACCCGTCCTCCCGATGTGATGACCCGTCCTCCCTATTTGATGATCCTCACTCCGTTAACCGAGAGAAGACTGAGAAACGACCCAGCCTGGACTGGTAGATGTCCCTCGCTCACCAGCTGCCCCCACCAGCTGTCTGTGACACGTAGGACGGCGGTGGAAGATTGCCTTGTTGATGCTCGTTTTGTTATGTGTGTGTCTGTCTGTAGCGCGCGCGCGCGCGCGCGTATATGCGGTCGTGCGTGCACACACGTACAATCGTATATATTAGGTAGTTATACTTAAGTCATAAATACATGAGCGCATTAATCCACCAGGTCGTCCCGTCAGTGTCCTACCGAAGCTCAGCGGGGCGGTGAAGGGCACGAGCGGTTCTACAGGCAGCGAGCGGCCACCTAACCGACGTGACGTCACTAGAGTGGAGGAAAACCAAGTCGCATCATCATCATCATTTATCAGCATCATAATGTCTGCGTCACCCGTCATGTCGCTGCACAGGATAGAGGAGGAGGAGAGCGGAGGACCACTTGTGGAAACACAACGATGAAGAGAAAGGCTGCTTCATCCACATCACTTCAGCCATACCATTCATTCTAGCATATACGGTCCCTTACAAAAAATATATATATATATATATATATATATATATATATTGTTGCGAATATTCCATTTTGTCCTACTCAATTGTGTGTGTGTGTGTGTGTGTGTGTGTGTGTGTGTGTGTGTGTGTGTGTGTGTGTGTGTGTGTGTGATTCATCTCTTCAGTCGTGACTGTGGAGCGTTAACTGAGCTATCCATAGGCTGTCGGGGCGAAATCTCGTTTTTTTTTCTCCATATTTGTGTAAATGATTTTATAGTGGAGGCTTCTCCATTGAGGAGAGGGAGGAAGATCCTCCCTAACATTGTTGAGAATTAAAAAATGTAGATTGCCCAGACTACTGTAATGAATTAATGCCCTTAAATATGACTACTTTAATGCCTTTGAATATATAGAATGTTCGTTTCCCTGGGTAAAGGGACATTAGCACCCCCTATCGCCTATTGACAATTACTTCAGGGAGGAAGGTCCTCCCTCAGCCCCCGTTGACTCCCATTCATTTCCCCGAAAGTACTGGCGGCCGGTGATTAACATGGGTTTCAATGGGAGAGAGGAGGAAAGTCCTGTGAGTGGGTGTGACCTTAAGGCGTGTGATTCGCGCAAAAATCTATTCGCACTGCGCTATGAACCAATAAGCAGGATCCCTGGCTGGTGAGCAGTGTTGCCAGATTGGCCAGATTTCCCACCCAATTTGGCTACTTTTAACCACGTTAGGCTGGAAAAATTATTATTGGGCGGGAAATCTGCCCAATCTGGCGACGCTGTCGATAACAAACCCGCTCTGCCTGCATTGCCGCTCAGTCTAAGAGACGCAAAGCAGGTGAAATCATCTGAAGGATAACGAGATTCTAAAATTTGCGACTAAAATGTACAATGGAAACGTTGGAAACAACGGACATTGTTCATGTTTAATTACAAAGCATTCCATTCATTGAGTTACAGTGCTTAGTTAGCGACCAAAGAAAAAGTTAGACCACTTCGCAAAATCGAGATCACCAAAAGTAATCGCAACGTCAGTGTTGTGGGTGCTACATGGTTTGCTAGGTACTCATGGCTTACTGGTAGCATTACTAGCAATCGACTGTATTGCTCGCCCTGTTTGCTAATGAATAATGGCAAATCTCCAACGTGGGCTGTTCATGGTTTCACTGATGTGAAAAATCTTGATAGGGTAACCAAACGCCATGACAAGTGTCAAGTTCACTTTGGGGCTGCTATGCGACTTTCCTTGCTAGGCACCATGCCTATAGATCAGGTTTGAAATAATGTTCTCGTTCTTTTACTAGTTTGTTACTCTGACCGTTCTGTTTGATATTGTGGAAAGGGTGAATTATTCAGAGCATGATTCATTTTAAATGGCATCACTTTTGGTCTTGAGTCTTTTCTTAAAACAATTTTAACTGAAAATAAACATAGCTAAATTACAACCAATAACCTCAGTCATTGAGGGCAAAAATAGGCCCAGATTTTTTTATTTACTTTTGCAAATCAAGAGTAGGCGTGATTTGACTAATGGGCTTTGCATCCTTTCCTTCTGCCCTTGTAGTCCATTTCAAAGACATGCTGCCCACCAGCTTTCAAATTACAGTGATGCCACTGGTGGCTTTGTATCAATTTTATTCACATAACTATCCCTCCCTACTATTTTGTAGTTCACCAAAACACTCTGAAACAACTTGAGTCTCACATTCTTATGCCACCATACACCAACAGTGCAAGCAGGACAATGGCAACCAAGCGCGCAGTCCTTCCTCCCTCACTTTAAAAACCACCAGCCGCCACTGATATATATATACACACACTTGTCAATAGTGGCTTTAGTAGCCTATTGCCAGTGACATTTTCACTATAAATGTTAGTCAACACTAAAAATGTTACCAGGACTAACAATTTATTTACAATCACGCTTTTAACCAAATAAATGTTACACATTAAATGTTTTAAATGTATTCTAATATATATATATATATATATATATATATATATATATATATATATATATATATATATATATATATATATATATATAGTGTCTCTTTATAGCACGTATTAGACTAAATATTGATTAGTCTTGATTCAGTTGCGTGGTTCTGGACCTTTGAGCCCAGCAGTCCTCCCCTTTAGTAGAGGCTGTCTTCAGCTAACGACTGAACATGGTGGCTATAATAGGTCACCTCGTTCACATAGAACTCGCTCTAAAACCTCCCCATCCTCATCCTCATCCTCATCACAAACCAGAGCACAACGGGTCAAAGGGACTTGGTCCATCTGGAGTTTATTTTGAACATTGAGAGACAACAACGTAGACATCTTCTTACAGTGATAACCAGCAGGCTGCCTCCATGGCCCCCCAATAGTGTTCATATATTAACTCTCAGATAACAGTGTTATTATACACAACCTGGCAGGTGGACAATAATATTAGCCTTGCTTTAGTACAGTAGGGACATGGGGGGGGGGGGGGGGTTATGGGATGTATGATTGTTACATCCACCAGTCATCGTCATAAAAATCAATCATCATTGAAAAAGGAATAACATCAGCCGACACAGACACACGCACACAGTCACACACCTATAATTTACTGAGGCCTGCTTGATGTAGATTGGACAGTGGCTCCTCACTATGTCTTAACAATTTCATTTTGCATTAATACTGAGTCATGAGCCCAGTTAACAGATAAAAAATATTAAATAAATACATCAAGCCAATTTAATGTGGGTGGTCGGACGTTAAAAACAAACCATGTGTTGTGACCATAACTGTGCCTATGCATCTAGTAGCACGGCTGTGTGCCATAAACTAGCCTACTGGTTACTATATTGTTATAAAAGTGTTTCATTCATGACCCCCCCCCTGTCTTCGCCCCAAACCAGCAAAACTATGACCCTTGTTTGCTTGACATAAGTAAAAAAATTAATAACAGTAATACAACATATTTTCTGTACCTCAATCCGAGTCATCAAACATTATAAGCATAATGTAACCATGCCATTATTTCAAACATTGATTCTGGGGGTGCTGACATATTAAATTGCAGTCAGGTTGCTTTGGCCATTTTGCTTAAACAGAGCATCATTTTAAATACAATTTTTGTTTTCTTTAAATTCAGTACCTTGTTTATAATCTTAGATAGACCTGATAAGTTAAATGGTAAAAATCAACAAAAATAATAAACACTACCTTTCACTTGTATACCACTCCTCTTTCTTACTCTCAAAGTGTTTCTCTCACACACACACACACACACACACACACACCAGGGTATTGTGGGTTTTGGGAAAATGAGAGGGGGATTTTCCCTTGAGAAAACCAGAGTGGAAGCCGGGAAAAGACTGGACTGAACCGATTTCAGTAAATACTTATTTCCGATTGAACTCCATTATTCTATTTAAACATGTTTGGACGGGCCAGAATTAAATGTAATTCCTTTTCCAAAAAAAAAAAGCATTGGGTTTCAAAACATTTCAAATGGTTGCTATCCCTTCATTTTAAAGGGGCTGGGACAACCGTCAGTGGCTCTCTAAACTCTGAACTGCTCCCATAACCCAGATGTGAAGAAATGGATATAGTTTGCCACTTGAAACGTTTTTGTACCTCTTAACTAGGGTAGAGGCATAGTTTTGCCTAAAGCAGCTTAGAGTAGCCTTATATTACCCAGTAAGTGAGCTTGCTAGCTTGTGAGATCACGGCTATCCAGGAATTCTATTGCATTGCTAAGTGTTCATTCCCTTAAACAAATACAGGCTAATGAAACATAGAAGCAGATCCGTGCCAAAATTAAGTGAAAGTCCATCAAAGGAATTAAGTTTAATAAAATGCTAAATGATATATTTATTCTGTGTAGATTTACTCTGTCAATAAAATACAATAGATAAAAAAAAAACATTTAAAAATACTTTACTTGTTGATTTAAATCTTTATGAATCGATTTTTTCCCTTTTTATAATTAATTGAAATAAAATCCTTTTATTTTGTATTTATGTTTAATTTTGGCATGGTTGTGGTCCACCCCATCTGTTACACAGCAGCCCTTCTGAGGAGCAAACACATTATCCTAGCAATTTACATAAGGTATGAATATGGAATCTGATCCAAATGATAGGGTTCTCTTCAAAAGCTGCATGTCTGGTCCAGTCTACTGAAGTCCACTCCAGGCTTTAGCTAAGGTTCTTCAAACAGCTGGAGGTCCAGTCTCACCACTATCTCGCCTGTTGGTACCTCGTGGAGCAGCAACCGCTTTGTGATTGGTCCCTTGGAACCCTGGTCCTTCTTTATTTCAGCCAATCGGATCTCTGTCCTACCTAGAAAGTCTGAAATGTGAAGGGACATTTCCGAGGGTGAAAAAGTAGAGGGTGATACAAAGCTGAATAGAGCTGAATATAATCAGCTCTGTGATCACAGAGCTGGCAAAATTGCAACAAAACTCTTGAATAAAAGCAAAAGTGGTGTCAAGTGTGAACCGACCGTCAGGGGAGAATTGGTCTCGTTCAAAAACCGTGACGCAGAGCACGTCCTGCTCCAGGTCCTTGATGAAGAACTGACAATTGGAGTTCCACTTAGGATTCAGCGTGTCCTGAGAACAAAAGAGAATAATAAAGTACAAACTACCACAACAACGCTACAATCAAATTGGGTTGTTTGAGGATATTTTGTTTAATTTGAGTTCATAATAGCTGAATATCAGTTAGTGAGAGCAACAACAAACACAAAGGTGGTGTACTACTTCTCTAATAGGACCCCCCTACCCATGTAGTATGAGAGCAAAGTAGAAAGTAAAACCACAAGGAAAGTATTTAGTCACGTCACGTTCAGCTACTTTCTAATATAAGCATCATGAAGAAAAATTAACCAGTACTCTCGCGCAGACAAAAGATGCAGTGAAGTTGGAAAATGGATTTCATCCGAGCCTCAAATCCAACCAGACTCAAAGCTCAACCTTTTACAGTTTTTTTTCAACAGAGAAGATTCTGCTTGCATCACTACATGTTTTACTATTTAGTTTCTCTTGAACAGACCATGCTCTAGAGAGGTAAACAAAGAACATGAAAGCGATATGTATGACATTTATACCTGTAACGTCTTAGTGATATGGCACTGGGACCCCATGGTGACCTCGCAGTATGGATTACTCTTGCCTGCACACACAACACAGTTAACAGCAAAATACATGACGAGTCAGATAGACGGACACAGGGGTTATGAACTTGTTCTTTCGAGGGAACAGCTGACATGCACTACTCCCAAGATTGCTTTATCTTACGTTATCTTTCTTAATTTGTGAGATTCATTCATTTTGAAGGTTTTAAATCAGAAGAAGCAACCGTCTGTCTGTCTATCTGTGTGTGTATGTATACCATGCGAGCGGCAGGGTTTGAGTTCGATTCCCTCCACGATGTTGACCATTAGTCTGCCGATCCCCGTAGCTCGCTGAGAGCGCACTGAGATACAGAGAGAGACACACAGAGAGAATGCTAGAGTTCTTAAGGTCGCAAAAACAACATCTTATCAGCATTTTATACACCTAGCAGTCATCTTGGTTCAAAGGTTGTTATGGTTTTGAAAAACCATCCACAAAAGACAAACAGGAAAAGAAAGCCATTTTCTAAGTCATTTTAGTATATGTTAATTTGTTTTGTCAGACTAAACAGTTTCAGTTGGTTATGTTTTTTTGTAAATATATTTGGTTGATATTTTTTTTTTCCAAACTTACTTTTGTTTGTCCGCATTTTGCTTGTCCGACCAAGCTAGCGTTTAGTACCAAGATGCCACAAAGATGGCCACTGAATAAGTGAATAATACCCATAAGACACTCAACAAGAGAACATTGTCACTTAGGTAGGAAGAGAGGAAGGAGGGGAGGAGGAGAGGCAGGAGAGAGAGGAGGAGAGGCAGGAGAGGGAGGAGAAGAGGGAAAAGAGGCAGGAGAATGAGGAGAGGGAGGAGGAGAGGGAGAAAGAGGGACAGCAGAGGGAGGAAGAGAGGCAGGAGGAATGCCATGAGAGGGAAGTGGAGAGGAAGGAGAGTGAGAGGGAAAGGGAGGAGATGGAGAGGGCGGAGAAGGAGAAGGAGAGGGAGCAGGAGGAGAGGCAGAAGAGGGAGGAGGAACAGGAGGAGAGGGAGGAGGAGAGGGAGGAGGAGCAGGAGGCAAGGGTGGAGGAGACGCATGATAGGGAGGAGGAGCAGGAGAAGAGAGAAGCATGAGAGGGACGATGAGAGGGAGGACGAGAGGGCGGAGGAGAGGGCGGAAGAGAGAGAGAGTGGAGGAGAGGGAGGAGGAGCAGGAGGAGAGGGAGGAGGAGAGAGAGGAGGAGGAAAGGCGAGGAGGAGGAATAGAGGGAGGAGGAGGAGGGTACCTAGGTATGCCTTCTCTCTCTTCTTCTTCTCCGTCTCAATAAACAACTCAGATGCGGCTTTGATCTTCTGAACCCACGCCGTCCTGCATCACACACACACACACACACACACACACACACACACACACACACATTAAAGGATATGGGAAGCCCATCTTGTATGAAATAGAAGGTTCTAGATTATTGGATAATTTGCTGGTAAATTGTGGGTTTTTTATGCATGTGGACTCTGTGTGAGGAGGTGTATGTATACATGTATCCTTACCTCTCGTTGATGCTCTCGGCCCTCAGCGTGTAGACTCGGTCGATGTGAGAGATGTGGAAGAGAGGCTCGTCTCCAGACGGATCAGTGGGCAGCTTCACCAGAACCTCGTTCAGGAAGATTGGCTAGAAACACACATTATTATTGTGTTTCTGTTACATGTATGTGCATGGGAGTATGTTGACACACAAATCTTACCATATCCTGTTATTACCGGTTTTGGGTGTGTGTGTTTGTGCAAGTGTGTACTCACGGTCTTGTACATGCGGTACTGCAGGTGTGTTTTGGAGGAGAAAACCTTGTCTGAGCCCGAAAAACCCAGAGGTTTGGTCACCTGAGAGAGAGAGAGAGAGAGAGAGAGAGAGAGAGAGAGAGAAAGAATTTAAAACTATGATCAAACACAATGTGAAACTGTTATAGACTATCCCCTAAACAGCTATTGTTTTTGGTATGGGAACCTTTTTTTGTTCTCAGATCGATACCAACAGTACTTACTTGTGTGAGCAGCAGGAAATCGTTAAACAGGAAGCCGTAGAGCTCCTTGCTGCTCTTGGCTTTGAAGAGTTTCCCACTGTGGAGGAACTTCCGCGGCCCCAGACAGTTGGTCACCGAGTTAAACACCAGTTGCTGAAAGAAACATTTAGACCACAAAACTTGAAGATAGTGTAGGAAGGAATTGTTGTCATATTTGTTGACCTTTTCTTTACATCCCGACAGCAATCAATTAAAAATAGCAATCAATACCAACAAATAAATCAAATGCGCTGACAAAAAAAGCAAAAGGAGGGGCAAAGTGAGTGACCTGGCTCAAACTAGGTGTGGGTTTGGAGGGAGGCCTGAAGGGAGGGGCTAGATGTTTTAGGGTGGAAAGAAGTACAGAAACCACTTTAGCTTCCTCTGCTTAGTTTCTCCTACTGCCTACCCTAGCTTTAGGAGTCAAAAACAGCTACATAAATAATGGTTAAGAAAATGTGCAATATTTTTTAAAAAAAAAACAGCTACAAGGCAAGTTAAACAACTTAAATCAATAAGATGCAGTAAACAGCACAGAGAGCTGAAAACTAAAAGTACTGTGGTTGAGCAACTCATTGATTAGCTAGTTCCTACTTCTGACTCTACATTGGCATGCAGCCGTGTGTGTGTGTTTGTTACCTCAGAAAGGCCCTCACACTGGACATGAGCCTGAATCCATTCCAGTCGGTCAGAGTTTTCCTTCTCCCGTACTCCTTCATTCACCTTAAAGCACACACACAGGAGCTGGTTTATAAACACAGCTTACTAACAACTGTTAAGAGAGTGTGTGTGTGTGTGTGTGTGTGTGTGTGTGTGTGTGTGTGTGTGTGTGTGTGTGTGCGCGCGCACACACCTGTGAGCAGAGCTCCTCTGCTTTCTCCAGAGCAGCCTTCAGGTGGCTGTGGTCAGGATGAGGTTCTGGCGTGTTCTCTAAGATCTGCATGACACCAAGAGGAACACATAGAGGGAAGGACACCAGATTAAAACACAACCAATACATCTTCCGACCATGGTTAAGTTGTGTGACCATGTGTAAAGACCTTCTTTTGCAACCTGATTAACATTAACCCTGACTCAGTTAGCTCAAATATCAAATCAAATGATTCCGGGGTACCTGATCATGTGATCTACAGTACCCTAGTTATCAGGCTCCATCTAAAGGGAATTTACTTATCAATAGTTATCAGTGTTCATCTGAGGGGACTTTACTTATCACTAGTTATCATTCTCCATCTAAGGGGACATTACTCTGTCCTGATGCTTTGCTCATCCTTTGTGTAATCCTTACATTTTTGATGATGAGTGGGTAGCGGGTGACTCTCTGCATGGGTTTGAGGAGGAAGCTGGACAGAGGCATTCCTTTACAGCGGGGGTCCATGGCTAACCGCTGCTCAGGACAGAGAGACAACAAGAGAGAGAGAGAGACATTATATACGAGCACAGTTGATCTCAACCTGCTCCTTGGTTACACGACTTCATTCAATTGTCCTGGTTTCATTTGTTGGTTTCTCTAATCTAAACATTTAGATTCATACCATAATCAGTTCAATATTGAAAGAAGAGTTTAAAGGGGTGATATCATGCTTTCTCAACTTTCCCCTTTGCTTTAGACTTTTATTTGAAATATGTATACACGGTTTACGTCTGCTAACTAGAAAAAGTACGAGCCAGGTGGAGTATTCGTGCCCACCGAGAACGCCCCTCAATAGGTGCGTGAAACAGCTTGTTTGCGCACAAATTATACTTCTGTAACATTGTGACGTGGGCGGTGCTGAAGTGCAGAAGTTGTGCCTCTCGGCTACTTGCAATGTTGTCAACTTCTGGGGGATGTGAATTTGCTGACACATGCGCAAAGCGTTCGACCAATCACAACAGCAGACTAGGGCCTTAAAGCGACATGATACAAAACAGAATGTTTTTGTAAGATGCTGAAATTGAAATCTACATTACCTGGATTATATGAATTTTTGGGCACTAGCTGTTTTACATAATGAGTGTAAAAATTATTAGATTCCATACTTGGAATGATGGTTGTGGAAGTGTTTTCATGTGTTCTGTACATACCTTAAGGAAGTCTTTGACTTCTGGGTTGTCATCAGTTTTCTGCTGTATCAGCGTAGCTCCGTTAAGTTGACACGAACAAAACCTTCATAAAAACACAGATTTATAGCTCTTAATATGTTATATTTATGTCCAGCATAGACAATTCACTTGAATAATATATTCTTAAAAAGGAATGTATTATTTGTAGGTTTTAGTGCTTTATGAAGCACTAAAACCTAAAAATGTCATTTTTTATAATGATTAGGAAATCTGTTCTTTTCCCCATGAGGGAACATGCTAATACAAATGACTGAACAGAACCTGATGTAGGGCTGCATGTGAGGCAGCTGATTGGTCAGGATGTCACCAATCATCTTCACCGGCATTCGGTCACCTGACATCTTCTTCCTGACTCTCAGAGCTCTTTTTTTTTGGGGGGGGGGGGGGGGGGTACAAAGAAGCTTGATTGGACAGTAGAATAGAGTTTATGTGTTCTATGTAATGAGTGTTTTATCTCTACCTCTACTTAGATGATCATGTCTGTCTGTATGTCTGCATCTGTGTGTGTGTGTTTTACTTCAGCAGCTTGATGTTGCACATAATGAGTTCCTTCCAATTGACAAAGATCATGGCCACCTCCTTTTCCGTCAGCAGCTCACACTCTAACAGAGGCTTCTGGAAGATCTGCACACACACACACACACACACACGTCTTTTAGGTAACGCTCTTCTCGGGGCAGGAGAGCCGGACATGTCTTCTATATCAACAAACTACTTTTACTTTTCTTGAGTACCCACACAAATAAACAAATCAAGGGAAACTAATCCATGACATTATGATAATTTACTGTGTTGAGGTCAGAGCCTTACACATGTTCCCTCTTACAGATCTCAGACCTGCTGCCCAGGCGTGGGTGAAGCATGGAAGGGTGGAGTTGGTGGTGAAATGAACCAGGAGCGTGTACCTCTGTGACGAGCTGCAGATCGTTGACGTAGTTCTCCTCTGTGACAATGAGTTCATGTGTGTAGCCCTGCCGCTTCCTCTCCATTGGGCTCAGCATGTCCAGCAGGTGGAGGTCAGCGCACCCTGGATATAGAGCCACACAATAGGCCAAGGACCGCTGTCAATCAAAGGGCTTTACAACACCCAAACCTCCCCAAGTTCACAATGAAATGAGTTGACCCCAGGATCAAGTACTTTAACACACAGCTACATACCTGGAGGCAGAACACACAGGAACAACACAGCCATGCAGCCAGGCCTGTGGGAGTAACCCATGCGGTCGATGGGATAGAAGTGTCTAGCTGATCAATCCTCAGTTTTGTGTGTTTATAGCTGGTCTATGTGTGTGTCAAGGAGTCTCTATCCTAACATTCTGCTCCAAACATTGCGCTGCATCTTTGTTTGAGAAAGGAGGCCATAATCGGGTTAGGCTGACTGTACTACAAAGGATTATTTACCCATCAAGAAACTAACTAGTTACTTTATGTATTCCCACACACGTTTCCCTTTACTTCCACGATAGATGGACAGATAGACTATAAACACACACACACGTGGTGGGTTGCATGCGAGAGTAATTAGGCCAGTGGACTTCATTATGTCTGAGTGTTTAATTGTCAGGACCAATCAGATTCTCTGCGCCACTCAAATTTCCACCAATAAAACCTTGACATCTTTACTATCAAAGCTAGCCATCATGAGTTGACTGTGTACATTCCTCTCATTCATCCAGTTCATTACTTTTGTATATTCATTTGCAGTAACTATATATATTTCCTCATCTTTCCTTCTATACTTATGTATTTTTTATTAGCGTTGCAACCAATATGGATATGAAGCTTCAACCTTAATTCAATAGCTAGACTATAGATTACAGAGCACTTTCTAGAGGAACTGGAGTAATGTTAGAGATCTTTTTAATTCTTTTGATGGGAGTTTTTGCTCAACAGCATGGCAATTGCCTTCTCTCTTATCGTGGCACCTTGACACCAATCAGTTTCCCCAAAATGAATTATGACGATCAATGCATACAAAGAAAAGACAGTAAGCAGCCAGGGAGAACAACAGGTCTCTCCTGGTAGCCTCTGTAACAGGGTGCTGTGCAGTATTGCTTTTCACTGCACCGTTCTCTGGTCAAACCAACAGTAGCATTCTGCTGGTCTAGAGCTTTCGTTTGAAAACCAAATCCTTGTCCGGTTCATTCAATCAGGGAAGATTTGGAGAAACAACAGATGGACAGATACTGTGTGGCATACAATTCAGAGAGCAACAAAACAATCATTAACACAGGCGATCACACAGTGATCGCTACCATCTCAAGAAGCACACAGCTTACAAGACTTGCTGGCAATGCAATAACCCTTGTTTCCCCAGAGTTGGTGCTACCCCACAGTTTGATTTTAGTCTTTGGTTATACGTTAAATTAGTTTGAGAACCTCTGCTTTTGACTAATAATCCAATCAGGCCTTTATCTTCAAGCACTGATACACTGTAGCCCTGTGATAAAAGCAGGTTAATCATAATTATATTCTATTGCTAGTCTTATAAAAAGCTGCATATTCATGATAGTAATTCATTATTATTATTCTTATGATGGCTAACAATTATATCACAATACTGAAATTTAATAAAATCAAAGAAAAAATAAACAGCACAATAAACAAATGGTATACGACAACACTATAATACTAGAGGTGGTTGAGGGACACACGGACCTGTTGGGAGAGGACCACCCCGGCATTGTGTGTTACCATGGAAACAATGGCCAGATATGGCCTAAGGATGGACTTTGTTGTCTGTCACATTCATATGACCGTCGGTCTGTGTGCGTGAGCATTTTTGTAACTGAATGGGTGGGTCGTAAGTACGTGGATGTAAAACAAAAATATCAACTGGTCCCATCAGTGTGGTCAGAAAGGTCTTGCTCTCGAAACTTGAATGCATTCTGCTAGGTCATTTGCGGAAACGTTGGGCATTACAAGCTGTCCGCAACAGTGCTGTAGAAGTAGACTACCTCACATTGGCAAATTAACCCTTAATACTTAATTTTTATGGAAGGACCATAAATAGCACCTTTGAAAATCAAATATAAAGTAAAAGTAACAGACAGTGAGTTGGTCTCAAGTTCAGCCACACAACGCATCTGTTTGTTTGACCTCGCTGCAGTCCTGTGTGTCTGTGTGATTCCAGATAAACTTCCCAGTAGGGTTGGAGCGATTTCCAAAAGCCAAGCGTTGGTGGTGCTTTGGCATCAACGTAAAGGTTTTTCCACCTTTTCATGTACAAGAAAACATATGCCATGGTACTTTCTTAAACACTTGGCAAAACGTATTTGTTAAACCATACTACTTTAAAATTCGATAACATTGATATGATTGCAGGCAGATATCAAATATACATAAGATATTAAAATGGCTGGTTGTGCAAATTTCTGCGATTAAAAAACATCATACAAGTTAATACACAAAAGGGGGATTAAACCAAACTGTTGACATGAATGACAAACACTGTGTTATATCATACACTAAAGGAAAGCAACCATTTCTCCCAATGCTAAAACTCAACACTGAATGCATTTCAACACAAGACAAGGTCTTTTGATAAATCGTTCCAACCCTGTCTGCGTGTGACATCCCCATCCTGTCCTGACCCCAGCCCTGAACAGTGTGGCCAGCATTCACTGACAGAGCAACCACATGACAATGAACATGAGACAAGAAAACAACAACCCACACAACATAAAACACAGAGTGAATATTCAACTACAACTTGATCACAATTCAGGGAGGTTTGGAAGATATGTGTTGATTCACTTTAAAAAGCCATTTACATTCTGTACCTTAACTCTTGGTTGTGTGACCCGTGTGCATGTATATGTGTTTGGGTTTTAGAGCCGGTATGCTAAGCAGTTATAGCTTGTCTTATGTCTCCCATTTCTGAGCACCCTTCTCCTCTCGGCTAGCACTGGCTAACTGTTGTGGGAAGCAGACCGAGCACAGCATCTCGGCCTGGGAGGGGGCCGCGTCTCAAGGTGAAGTCCTCCTCCCCTTCCTTCTGTGTCAGCTCTTGGCCTCCTCTCCTCCATCCTCAAAAGCAGGGGGGAGAGGAGGGAGGAGGCGTACACCACAGTACAACTACCAGCAGGGAGGAGAGGAGGAGTCAAAGGGAGCTAGAGAGGAGGAGGGGGGGGATACACTTTGACATTGAGATGCGTCCTCCCGCAGATAGTGGGTCTTTCTGTGACGCTGTGGGAGGGGCGGAGTTAGTAAGGGTTTGTTGGGTGAGTGGGGGGGAGGGGACGCACTAAATGATACAGTTGAAACAATGAGAGCAGGGGTTAGAGAGAGGGCGGGGCCTAAGATAGTGATTCTATATGACAGGGATCACTCTGAAAGCCACAAAATGACCCACTATCCACGTTACCACGCTAGGATAGGGATGGCTCTACATACGAGCGTGTGTATTTAGATGTGTGTTGGGCTGTGCATGAATGTGTTTTTTTTTGTGAATACAGTGGTCCAGTCGAACAACTAATATTTATCCATTAGCAAAGAAAGGGCTCAATAATAACGCTTCCTTTGAAACAAAACCTCCCCCTTCCTGTTCCATTCTCTCATCTTAAACCTGGAGGAGGATCAGCTGAGCTGAACAGTGAGGGGGTCAGGTGAGGAGAGAAGGACAAGGTCTGGAACAGACAGAGAGACTGAGAGAAAGAGAGACAGAGAGAGAGACAGAAAGAGAGATGCAGCAGGCCCCTCCGGTTGAACACTGCTGTCCACCGTTTTTGGCCGTGTCGCTCAGCACCATGCATAGACAGTCAAGAGTTTTGGCCTTTTAACATTACAGTCTGTCTGTCTGTCTGTCTTAATGTCTGTCTGTCTGACTTCTATTGGTGGAGAGTCGCCATTTCCTGGTCATGTGACCTCTTGCTGCTGTCCCATTGGTTGAGTGGCCTAGTGGGCGTGGCCTAGTGGGTCTCTTTGAGGGCTTTGAGGAGGAGAGGGGGGTTCTGGGTAATGATATGATCCTAGAGAGAGGACGACAACAACAACATCAACAAAAACAACTAAACAAAAAAAACACAACAACAACTAATCAGTTGCTAGGTGGGCGGGGCGTGCAGCCAGACAGGCAGTGTGGAGGTGTGCTCTAATGTAGAAATAGGGTCTAGAACAGACAACCAGTATGAGGCAGTTTGATCAAATATTATCACATTTCAATTCAGTTTACATTTCTGTGTCTCCATCAGAATCTACTGATAATAGTATATATAAAATGTATCATATATAGATAGTAATAAGCATCAGCTTATTATAAAACAATGACAGACTTTAAATGCATCTTTCTAGCCATCTCTGCACTCAAAGGACTCATGTATCAGAGGAGCCTCACGTTCTCCATTCCTGTGGTGGTAGTTTGGGCATGCTGGCATCATGTTAGTACAGAGCAGACCCGGACAAGGGGGAGAGGAAGAAGGTCTACAACATGGAGACCATGAGGATGAAGCTATGAGAGTCAAACTGCCCCGGGTGCTACCTGCAGACTCTAAGTCCATGGAGGATCAGGAGGGACGCATGCACAGAACGCACAGAAACACATGCAAACAAACACACACGCACACCCAGAGGTGGTGGATGACTGGGAGGCTTTCAAAGAGGTCCATAGTAGTGTGAAGTTCAACCACCCACCGGACAGGGTCAACGGTAAGGAGAGAGACAGCCTCTCCACACCTGGCTCTGGGTTGTGTGTGTGTTTGAGAGAGAGCTAGCGAGAGAGGAAGAGAGCAAGATGGTGCTGTGTGTCCCTGGACTCTGTTCCACTCCTATCCACTCACACTGTGCACACTGTGCAAGCTCAACGCATTTCAATCAGTGTTTGTGGCAGTGTGTGTGTGTGTGTATGTGTTTGTATGTGCGTGCCCTTGTGAACTTACACTGAGTGCTGGGGTCGGTATCCGTGGTCACCTTGACGTAGTTGCTAGGAAACAGACCCTCTCGCCCATTGAGCTCTCCCTTCCACCAATCACAGTCATCCTTGCTGATCACCGTGATCACCTGACCCTTCAGGAAGGCCAGCTCGTCGTCGTTCTGGGCCACGTAGTCGTACATGCCGATCACCTGACACAGAGCTAGAGACAGGGAGGGACTCGGCTTATTGTCCCCCTCTACAGTCTAATGAACTGATACTGACACAGAGCTAGAGAAAGGGAGGGACTTGGCTTATTGTCCCCCCCTACAGTCTAATGAACTGATACTGACACAGAGCTAGAGAAAGGGAGGGACTCTGCTTATTGTCCCCCTCTACAGTCTAATGAACTGATACTGACACAGCTAGAGACAGGGAGGGACTCTGCTTATTGTCCCCGCCCCCTCTACAGTCTAATGAACTCATACTGACACAGGGCTGGAGACAGGGAAGGACTCGGCTTATTGTCCCGCTACAGTCTAATGAACTGATATTACCAGCAATACAGTTAAAGAACTAAAGAAAGAAAATACCATCATCTCACCTTCATTTTGGACTAAATATACACTTGGCTAGAGGACGGCCTGAGATTAGTATACACTGACCTTTCTGATGTTTGAAAACCAATGAATCCTAATTAAGCAACTATGTTAGCAAGGCGTATTAGACCAATTCCCTTAAAAAGCTTAAAAAAAACAAAAACAAAACACAAAGGACCCAAATCAGGGAGTGTTGTCTCTGATTGGGTACGTGGATCGGTTTGCTTCCGATTGGGTACGTAGATAGGGCTGTTTCTGATTTGGTACATAGATGGGGCTGTTTCTGATTTGGTACATAGGTTGTTTCTGATTTGGTACTTGGATGTTGCGCTGTTTGCATTCTGCTTTCCCCAACTAGAGGGCCAGTGTTTGGGTTGAAGGCCATTTCTGTGCTGGTTACCTGAGTGAGAGGGAGCCAACTTGGGTGGAAGGGGTTCCGTGGGCGTGGTCTTGCTGGTGCTGGGGCTCAATAGCTTCACATAATTGGCCGGAAACCAACCAATCTGGCGCTTCTTCCCCCGGGCCTGGTGCAACACACAAGATTGATTGGTTGATTGAATTAAGTCTTTTGACATTCAGAGATACAAAGGTTTAATATTGAAATACATGGAATTTGCAAAAGAAACATGTATTTTGTATCATATATTTCTATCTTTCAACCTACCTATATTTTTGTGTTTTTTAATAAAAACAGGAATAAATACGGTTCTCATCCATGTTTTGTATTGATAGCTTTTCATCATGTCTTGCAGGTAATAAATACCATCAGTATTCAAACAACAAATAAATGAAGGTATTCCACGAAATCCGAAAGATTTGTAAACACTGCCCCACATTTTCAAGAGTCTGAATGTGCAACCTGGAGGTAGTAGTTAGTAGTTCAGGAGAAGTTTTCTGTACTGTGACTGGCTGTGCATCTGGGCGGGGCAGACCCGCGTAGATCGGCTAAGGAGGCGTTAGTGGAAGGGGCTGGGGGTATGAGTGGGAGGGGCTGGGGGGGTTGGGAGTGGGAAGCCCTCTGGGTCGTGAGTGGGAGGGGAGGTGGGGCATGAGTGGGAAGGACTTGGGGCGTGAGTGGGAGGGGCTGGGGTAATGAGTGGGAGGGGCTTTGGGAGTTTCAATGGTACGACTGTTGCAAACAAATAGGTACAGGCTGGCCAGCATTTTTTATTTCTGGAATATAAAAAAATTACTTGGGGATGTGATTTTATTAATCCCATTATATATGATCAATTTCAATCAGCATTTACTACAGATATATCCATGTGATTTAAAGAAACAAGCTAGTTGAAATGTTACAGATTGCAACTTTATTTCCCTCCTGTTGCTCCATGGCTGATGTTTACCTGGAGTTCTCCCTCCCACCAGCCTCCTGGGTTCTTCTTCCGGATCAGGATGAGCTGTCCTGGAGCCAGGGTCAGCTGCTCAGCCCCGGTAGCGCTGTATGGAGCTATCACCTGGGCGATCTCTGAGTAGAGGAGAGGAGAGGAGGAGGGAGGGATTATTACTTTGATCACTTAAAGGCACAAGGATATCATAAAAGATGGTCACACGCATCAGATTTATGGACTGCTGACCTGGCTTCTTGCCCAGACTGCCAGTCTTCCCTGCCGGACCCAACGACTAGAGAGGAAGGTTGGATGAAAGCAGAAGAATTATTGAAAGAAATTAAGGATAGAACAGTTTTAATTCAAATGAAGTATACACATCTATACCTATACCATATAAATATCAAAACACACGCACACAGACATGGTAATTTCAGGGTGGGAAAGATAATATGAATTTTTAATCAGGCCATCCAGACTATGCCAGAATGTCCCTCTGTATTGAATCTGTATTGGTGACTATTGGGCAAACTTCCACAAGTAGTCATTGAGCGTTATTGGCAGTCTACTCGAGTTAGCTAGCAACGCCTTCAGGCCTATGCATTGTTCACTTTCTTGAAAGGCGAGGCACTTGATGCATGCCCGTAAACTTAAGATGGCTGATGTTGTCTTTCTTTACTGCTGTCAACACCATTGTTGCTCATATTAAATCTTTGTTTTAGCTTGTCATAGCAGAAGTCATGGAAATAACCAATGTAAATTGCATAAATAAATGCATCAAGGAACGATCCTCCTTTCCCTTCACAGAGCAACACATGATACATCAGGGCTCAGGTTGTGTTGTTGTTGTGTTGTGTTCCTGTTATGGTCCCTTTGAAGGTAAACATCCCCTTGACCAATTAAACACAAACATCATATTCTATACAGATCGATATAATATACCGTATCATGTCTATCTACTGAGTCATGAATTTCCTTTTAAAATATGAAACATAATTACAAAGCATAGATACCCTTACTTTATATAAAGTATTGAATTTGTATGTCTGGTAGCTGTTATGTATTATAGATACTAGACTTTTCACGAGCGTGTTGCGCTCGCTCAACCTTTAGTTGTAATTAACCCATAGCAATAAAGTGGAAACCCGTGTCGATACTGTAACAAATTTCTGAGCGCATAATATAATAACATTTTCCCTATAATTTTAAAACTTATAAAATTCGTTCACCACGAATGACTCTTAAAAGCTGTGCCAACATTTAAATGCTTTTTAATCATTCAGCGAACAAAAGGCTGATTAACATTTAGGGGGCCACTCAATGACATGCAGAAGCGTCATCTTCACATATGGGGTCAGAACAGCCTCATTAATAATGAATGTACAGAGAAGGATTCACAAATGTATTTTGTGATTTATATATAAATTACTCTCTTCTCACAAATACATTTCAATGCACACACAAATGGATATCGGTATGAATAAATGTAAAATAAATCCATAAACAAAAGTAAGTTTCACAAACACATTTCTGATCCACAGACAAATGTGTCTTGTTTTAAATAAATGTAATATAAATCCATAAATATATGAATCCAAAAAATATTTGCAATTTTCATCAAAAATGTATTTGGATGTTGTTACAGTTATATAAAAACTGTTAAACTTGAATTAACAAGACGCTGTTCATTTGTGAACTTGTTTGCATTTGTGTGTGAACTGGTCTGTATTTATATGTGGATTTTTGAGACTCCTGACTTGGCTGGATTCACAAATGCATTTTTTTCAAAAAATAAACTCTGTAGCCAATCAGATGCCTCCCTCGTTTTCAGCCAATCACATGACTGCAGTGATGTGATTGGCTGGGTATTTTTTTGGGGGGGGGGTTTAGATTGTCGGTGCCGTTAAAGTAGCATTAATAATCGTTTACTACTTTAACAGCACAGACAATCCCAAAACCCAGTCGAAACCAGATGGAAAAAGTGTGTAGTTCAAAACGTGACACAGCTTTTACTTCTTCGCCACCTAGAGATTATTATGTACGATCATTCAAAAACCCCATGTTATTTCCCATAGACATTTGACCGAGGGAACCGGGAGGCACAGAGGCTGGACTTATTTTTCAGAGGTCAGGACTGCAGTCATGTGATTGGCTGTAAACAAGGGAGGCATCTGATTGGCTACAGAGAGTTCCTTGCTGAAAAAAATGCATTTGTGAGTCCAACCACGTCAGGAGAGTCTCAAAAATCCACATGTAGATAAAGACCAGTTCAGACACAAATGCAAACAAGTTCACAAATGAAAAGTGTCTTGTTAATTCAAGTTTAACAGTTTGTATATAAATGTAACAACATCCAAATTCATTTTTGATGAAAATTGCAAATATTCTTTTGATTCATATATTTATGGATTTATATTACATTATTTAAAACAAGACACATTTGTGTGTGGATCAGAAATGTGTTTATGAAACTTATTTTTGTTTATGGATTTATTTAACATTTCTACATACCAATATCCATTTGTGTGTGCATTGAAATGCATTTGGGAAAATAGAGTAATTTATATATAAATCACAAAATACATTTGTGAATCCTTCTCTGTGCATTCATTAGGTGAGTGCTGCATGCAGAGCTCAACTATTATTCTTCATAAGTTTTATTAGTGTGAATTCTGTAGCATTCACACTCTAGATATTGAAATCTTTATTTTTCTTATTCTGCCGGTTTTTTGGTCTTCAACTCCTCCGCCATACTTTCAGCAACAGAAACCATTCAACTATTAAAACGTTCAGCTCTTTAACGACATGATGGCATTTATTCAGCGTTTTTTAACTCTTTCAACATTTTAAACTATTCAGCTTTTCCCACATTTTTTCAACATGGGAGTCAACGGGAGTCCTCTGGTACTTCAACTGTTTAAGACGTAACTCAATCGATTTTCAACCGTTTATCTTCATTCAAACCATTTAACAAATCTACACACTTGTATGGTCAATAATATCTAAACAGACTTTCGATATCATTTAAACTTTTTTCAGAATCACAGTTTTAGTTTCAAACCGTCATAGTTTTCAGTTGCTCTCATTGATTTCCGTTGACGTCAGAACTGAGCCACACACACGCAATAGCTCCGCCATTCTCTTAAAGAGACACACACACACGCACACGCAATGGCTCCGCCATTCTCGTGACACACACACACACACAGCTTTATTCCAATTCGATTTTAACATTTTGTTTAACACTCTGTTCAAATCTCTCACTTGATTAAAGCTATTCAACATTTCTACTGCCTACTACTACTACCACTACTACTACTACTACTCCTACCAATAATACTATTACCATTACTACTACTACTTCAGCTACTACTCCTACCAATACAACTACTTCAGCTTCTGCCTACTACTTCAGCTACTACTACAACTTCAGCTACTACTACTACTTCAGCTACTTCTACTACCACTTCAGCTTCAGCTACTACTACTACTTCAGCTACTACCCACTACTTCAGCTACTACTACTACCACTTCAGCTACTACCTACTACTTCAGCTACCACTACTACTGCAGCTACTACTACTTCAGCAACTACTACCACTTCAGCTACTACCTAGTACTACTACTTCAGTTACTACTGCTTCAGCTACTACTACTTCATCTTCTACTACTACTTCAGCTACTACTACTACTATTACTTCAGCTACTCCTACTTATACTCCAGCTAATACTAGTTCAGCTACTACTACTACAACTACTTCAGCAACTACTTTCAGATTCTTTGGTTCAATTCATTTTACATCTCTTCATTTTCAGCAATGCTTTGCGCTTTTCATTCAGCCCTCAGCATTCACACGCGTTTCTGCAGGAAATGCAATTTCTAGTTCAGATACTACCTACTACTTCAGCTACTACTACTTCAGCTACTACCTGTTACTTCAGCTACTACCTAGTACTTCAGCTACTACCTACTACTTCAGCTACTACTACTACTTCAGCTACTACTACTACTTCATCTTCTACTACTACTTCAGCTACTACTACTACTATTACTTCAGCTACTCCTACTTATACTCCAGCTAATACTAGTTCAGCTACTACTACTACTACTACTTCAGCAACTACTTTCAGATTCTTTGGTTCAATTCATTTTACATCTCTTCATTTTCAGCAATGCTTTGCGCTTTTCATTCAGCCCTCAGCATTCACACGCGTTTTCTGCAGGAAATGCAATTTCTAGTTCAGATACTACCTACTACTTCAGCTACTACTACTTCAGCTACTACCTGTTACTTCAGCTACTACCTAGTACTTCAGCTACTACCTACTACTTCAGCTACTACTACTACTTCAGCTACTACTACTTCTTCAGCTACTACCTACTAATTCAGCTACTACTACTACTACTTCAGCTACTACAACTACTTCAGCTACTACTACTACTATTACTTCAGCTACTACAACTACTTCAGCTACTACTACTACTTCAGCTACTACTTTCAGATTCTTCGGTTCAATTCATTTTACATTTCTTCATTTTCAGCAATGCTTTGCGCTGTTCATTCAGCCGTCAGCATTTACTTGTGTTTTCTGCAGGAAATCCAATTTCTAGTTAGTGTGAATGCTGTAGCATTCACACTCTAGGGGCCCTATTTTAACGGCCTGAAACGCAAGTGAGAAGCGCCAAGCGCAAGTAGCTTTGTGGGCGGTTCTATGGCAATGCCGCTATTTTACCAGCGCAAAAAATGACTCTTGCGGCCGGCGCAAATCTAAAAATGGTTAGTCGGAAGTAGCCTAATTACCCGTAGGTGTGGTTTGGGCGTAACGTGCAATAAACCAATGAGAGTGCCAGCTCCCATCCCTTTTAAGAGCCATGAGCGCATTTGAATCTGACGAGTTGATATTTTGACAGCTCGTGCAGTCTCCGATGACACATGCACATGAATTTCAAACTTCAAATGGCTCAGTTTATGGCCAAACAATATGGCCCAATTCACACATGGAATAAGGTTTTCTTCCACAACCTCAGAAATACTGAGCCCTCAAATAAATTTTGGCAAAGAAAACTTATATGATAACATATGATATGCGGTAACTGTGGTTCTATTTAATGATATGCACAATACATTATAAACATTGTTTCTTATCAGTATTGTATACATTATCGTTATCGACTTGTGTTCCTAATATGCATGTGTCCCCCCGTTAATATACATTGCCATGGACTGTATTATGCATTACGTGTTTAGTTTGCGTGTGTTTAAACAGGACGTTAAATGGACGCACACACTCGCGCCCGCATTCATTAACTCTTTTACACATACACACACGCGCGCCCGCATTCATTCATTCATTCTTTTTAACACTCGCGGTAAAACAATGTTTTCTCACGATCAAATACTCCAAAATTCAGCAAACAAATCAATCCTAAAAGTTATGGGCATGTACACGATATCTGTGTCAGGAAAATATGTGTTTGCTGTACAGTGTTTGCAGATGCATTGATTTAAAAGTACAACTTATTACCGCTGTATCAGCTGTTCTTTCCCAAATAATTTACCAAGAATGTGTGGCTAGGTAGATGAGAGAAGCAAAGTGTATGCTCGAGGTGCACAAGCAACATTATGCATGCGCCCTTAAAATAGCATCTGAACAACGCGCCACTGACTTTAAACCAGGTATTTCCTGGTTTGTGGCGCAAGTGGTTTCTGAAACTGCAAAATAGCACCAGGGAACGTTTGCGCCAGAACACGCCTCCTCCTTTCGCAGAACCGCCCATTGGGGCAGAAGATCATTCCCTAACTTACCGACACGTTGCGCCGGAGGGAAAAGAACTCTCTGCGCCAGTTGCAATCAATTTTCAACCGTTTATCTTCGATCAAACCATTTAACAAATCTACACACTTGTATCCTCAATGATATCTAATTTCGATATCATTTAAACTTACGTCAGAATCACAGTTTTAGTTTCAAACCGTCATATTCTACAGTTGGTCGCATCGAAGCCGTCTGCCCATTCTGACACTTAAATTACTTAAGACATCGTAACCCGGTCAAATCTCAACCGTTTACCATCGTTCAAACCATTAAACAAATCTACACACATGTATCTTCAATAATATCCAAACGGAATTTCGATATCATTTAAAATTTATTCGAAATAACAGTTTAGTTTCATACCGGCTTCGTTTTCAGTTGTTCTCATTGATTTACGTTGACGCTGGAAAGTGAGGACGTTCAGCAGTGTTGCCAGATTGGGTGCTTTTCCCGCTGGATTGGGCTACTTTTGGCGGACGTTCAGGCAGTGTTGCCAGATTGAGCTGTTTTCCCCGCTCTATTGGGCTACTTTTAATCACACACCGGCTCGCTATTCTCTTAAACACACACACACACACACACACACACACGCACACACACACACACACACACACACACACACACACACACACCAGCGCAGGTCAATACATTTGACCTTTTACATTTTAGCATTTTTAGCAATGCTTTGCGCTTTTCATTCAGCTGTCACTTTATATGTTTCCAACCATTTACTTTTACTTAAATGGTGTGCATGTTTACATTGTTTACTCCATTTAGACTTTTGAACTTTTGTTCAAATCCGTTCACTTGATTTAAGCCATTTAACGATTCTTTATGTCTTAATCTATGTGGCTTTATTAAAAAATATTTTCTACCTCACTTTGTACTACAGCACTCACCGCATTTTCTGCAGGAAATGGATTTTCTAGTTATTAATGAGACTGTTCTGACCCCATAATCACGCCCACTGAAGTGGTGTGAGAAATAGACTTTCTACTCCTCGTTCACATATAAGGTAATTTAAATTTCCTACGGAGAAAATACTACTTCAGGGGTAGCATAATTCAGGAGATTTTCAGGGTAAAAATGTCAGGATATGTTGTTCACACATACAGCCCATCAGGAGAATATCAGGACTTACACGTGTGTCTGAAAGCAGCTAGTGTGTGAGCATTTGATTACATTATAAAATTTGTCCATTTATGGTAAAAGGGGAAATTGTTCAATGGAAAGTGTAGTATACTATGCATGCAAATCAATTATTAAATAGCTTTCACGGTTATTCAGGGCTGAAAAGCGCATTGACATTTTAAAATGCAAGGCAACTACTATTGGTTAGTTGAAAATAATAATCATCATTGAGATTAAACATCTCTGCCAGTATCCTGGCCAAGACAGGCAGCAGTAGCCTACAGTCACACATAGCATACACACAAAACATAAGAAAAATCAAACAACTATAACAGTTCGCAGGAGGGAGGGGAGGAGAGTAATATTAAGTTTGAGCAACAAAGTGTAAAGACATTTGAAGAGGCTAAAGGAGGAGAGTAATATCACAATCACAAGTTTCCCAATCATTTGGGAAACAAAGTGCAGTCTTGTGGTTAACTCTATAGACATAATTCACCGTACTGTGTTATTGACATGTTTTTGTTCTGTGTTATAGTGACACTGTCTCTATAAGATCACGTGACTAATGTGTTGATATGCCGGTCGTTGCGATGTTTGAATTGAACGGTTTTTATATGACAAAATGAACGACCCGCCGTTGCTTGTCGAGGTGAGAAATTGTCTCTTCCCTTTTTTTAATCGCAATTTCTACAGGCTATAGACAGAATGTGTTACCTGGGAGTTTGTCGATGGCGGAGCCGCTATGTTTAAAAACATAATGTCTTACCTGGGCGAGTGTGTCGCTGCGGTGTGTGCGTGTGTGTTCTTACCTGGGCGTATGTGTCGATGGCGGAGCAGTTATGTTTAAAAAATATAACGTCTTACCTGGGCGAGTGTCGCTGCGATGTGTGCGCGTGTGTGTGTGTTCTAACCTGCGCGCGTGTTGATGGCGGAGCCGTTATGTTTAAGGGCGAGTGTTACTGCGGTGTTTGCAAGTGCGTGTGTGTTCTTACCTGCGCGTGTGTCGATGGCGGAGCCGTTATGTTTAAAAACATAACGTCTTACCTGGGCAAGTGTCGCTGCGGTGTGTGCGCGTGCATGTGTGTTCTTACCTGCATGTGTGTGTCGATGGCGGAGCCGTTATGTTTAAAAGCATAACGTCTTAGCTTGGCGAGTGTGTCGCTGCCTTTGTCTTGGCGTACAGTGTGTGCGCATGCGTGTGTGTGTGCGTGCGTATGCGCTTCCGAGTGTGTGTCGCTGCCTTTGTCTTGACGTGCGGTGTGTGTGCGAGTGCGTGCGTTTCCATGTATGTTTGAGCGCATGTGCATATGTGCTGTGTATGTGCATGCTTGCGGTGTATGTATGCGTTCGCGCGTGCTGTGTGTGTGTGTGTGTGTGTGTGTGAGCTGCAGGCTGCTTGGCACATGCGCACATGAGTAACTTGAGTAACTGGTGCGACAGGCCTGCTATTATAGTACAGTGTTTCCCCTATATGCACCTAGCAGTGGTGGTACGCCGCTGCTGAAATATCACCGCCGCTGCTGTGTGTGCAAAATAAATGTCAATATACATTTATTTTTAAAAACAATTTCAGTAGCGTTGCCACTATTGACTCTAGAGGCACAAAACTTATTCAATAGAGGCAAGGCCTCTTTATGGTCCTACTACAACCTTTGTGTTGGGGAGAGGGGAGGGAGTGGGAAGATGCATGGGTTGGAGGCACAGACCTTTTCGATTGTTGTAGTATTTGTGTCATGGGATTTTACTGTATAGGGTGGTTGTTGAAATATTTTTTGTTTTTAAAGATTATACTTGTATCATGTTCAATCTCTCCTGCTCATTACTGTGGACAATTGTACTGTATGTACACACTTCTGGTGCCGGCAGACACATAGAAATCTCCCGGTAGGGTGCACTTTCCGAGCACACAAAAAAAGTTGTGAGCGGAAAAAAAAACATTTCACCTCCGCTGCTGCAACTCCATCCTAGGGGAAACTCTGTAGTAGTAAGATTATCTTGAGGTGTCCTGTTCAATGTACTGCTAGGCATGCAGCTAAATAACTTTGGATACTTTATGATAGGCAGAAACATTGATAGGTGGTTAACCTAACCTGATCTCACGGAGACAGGACAGGAAACGACAGGAAAACACATACATAAATCCATCCATATTATAATAAATTCACGGAAGCCTGGTATGTTTGAAATGCCTCTCTGGCTTGCGTACCAAAATGCGCTTAGCCTCGATACCGAAGCACCTGCAACACTAGAGTAAGCAAGCGACTGACAGGGCCATCTATGAAGCCTTCCCTCTCGCCAGCATGCCTACAAATGCTGTGAACCATCCAAAAATAAACACAAAACCATGGGTTGTTTCCATGGCCTCTTGCATAACTACCCATTTACATAATCACAGAGCTGTGTATCATAAGAGACCAATTTTCTCTGGACATTAGATCATTGAGCATAAAATAATCCCCTAGGCTCAGCCCATCCATTTACTCTATTTAGTGTAGGGCTGTACAGTATGGACTCAAATGTATATCAAGGTATGATTTGAGGCATAGACGTAAGGGTATTATATCACAGTATGTTAATTGTATCTTCTAATTTCGATAGAAATGCTTCTGAAGGGGTAAAATACTGGTTAGGCACCAAAACTGCATGAAAAAAAAATTCAAAATCTTTTCTCAAGTTACTTCCATCTCTGATAAACACTAATGTTTGGACTGTATAGTAGTATGGATTTCTTTCTCCACTTGCTCGCTGACCTTGCCGTATAGTTTTGGCATCTCAATTTGGCTGAAGTGTGTGCGGGCAGGTAACGCGTACCTGGGATCGAGTGTTTCGACCATCTCTTTAAAGCCCTTGCTATTGAGATTTTGAAAGGGAACCATGTCCTTACACAGGGAAACAGTGAGGGCGTTTGTTATCTCGTTCCAGCGCTGGCTTTTTTGGTCTAAGAACTGGCTTTGGAAAATGCCTGCAGAAGCGATGTCTGTGGAAGAGATGCAGAGACAGCCTCACGCTACCAGCATCTGTCTCGTTCGGTGTGGATTGAGAGCTTGTCAAGAGACTATTGCGCAAGCATGCACGCCTGTGTGTTTGCGCAATAGCATACTGCCTGAGAAGGCAGTATGGCTGTCAAATCTGTCCCTGGGAAAAGTCCCTGGGAAAAGTAACGTCGTGCCGAATTGAAAAAGGAACTACGTTTTGTTACCATATTTTGAGTAAATGCGCGCAACTTTACTTTTTACATGAAAAAGTAGTTACATTACTGTATTAACATGTTACTTACTTTGTAACGCATTACACACAACACTGTCTACCGGTCACACGGTAACGTCAAAATCCATACCGTAGCACAAATTCACACCGCTGTACTTGCTATACTGTTTATACCGTACACCCCTAAGTTAGAGTTTAATTATGAACACCAATGGAGTGTGGCCAACGTGTCTTGTGCTGGGAGTGTAACAAACCTCAGAGCTGGAGTCCCGTGGCTTCACATAATTGGACGGGAAGACCCCGTTCTTGCCGCTGACCACGCCGGTCCACCAATCCCCTTCTTTGCGGGTCACCAAGACGAGGTCGCCCTGCTGGAAGCTGAGGTCTCCCTGTTCGCTGCTCTCGTAGGTATACATGGCCATATACTCTAGAGAGAGACACAGCACCATGAGCAATGAGCCCCTGTGTGTGTGTGTGTGTGTGTGTGTGTGTGTGTGTGTGTGTGTGCTACTCTTGTTGGTGCACAGGGCGAGATCATTCAGGGCCGATGTGTGCAGTCAGTGGGTGTGGTTGTTGAGCTTGCATGTGTGTGAGCAGAGTTGTGTTTGATTTTGTGTGTGGGTTACCTTCTCCAGAATCTGACAGCTTTGTGGGGGAGGGAGAGGGGTGTTTTCCACAGGGGGGGCTCTCTGACGCTCCAGACTCACTAGGGGGAAGAAGTGTGAAGGAATCAGTGGTCCTGAAATATATCAGGTAACACATTCAAGACATTTACTATGTTTTATAAGTTGTATTACTTCTTATATACTCTATGAACATAACATATATTTTGAAACATTACATTGATTATATGTATAGATATTCTTTTTTTATACACAAGCATCTATGTTGTATCCTCTAGCGTTGATGTATTTAAATATCTAGTATATCTGTGGTGCACCAATGCACCACAGAGGAGTCCTTGTATGTGAAAGATCACTTGTGTCTCTTCCTGACTCTGTATAACTGAAGGAAAGGAAAAATATGAAATGGTCTGTGGTCTCAGGCCATCACCTGGTCTTGCTGCGTGGGGGAGCCGGGGAAGGGGCTGATGGGGGGGGCGGGGCGGTCATGGAGGCTGAGATGAGCTTAACGTAGCTCTTGGGGAACCAGCCCCTCTGGCCAGACTGCAGTTCCCCTAACCACCACATGTCCTGCTGCTCAAGAACCATGATGACCTGCCACAAGAAGAGGAGTATGAGGAAGCCATGGGATACCATACTAAAGAAATGCATTACCAAAATGCTCGAAGGTAAACACTTATTATTGTTATTCTTTAAAATAAATCAATAAATAATATAACCAAGACATGAGTGGTATGAACATTTCCACCTCATTCTTGTTGAAGTTGAGGTGGTTGTCCTTCTTGGCTCTCCACGGATACAAGGCCTGAGCCTGCAGGCCTTCTACCTTCTCTCCCTGAACAGAGAGAGAGAGAGAGAACGAAATAAAGAGAGACGTTTTGAAAATCTGCCCCTTATGACATCACAGGTGGGCATGTCCACCTAGATGTCCGACGGATTGATGAGCAACAATTGCTACAGTCCACTGGGTAGGCTGGTAGACTGCTCTATCCAGCACACATCTAGGTGGACACGCCCACCTGTGATGACATTAGGGGCACCACACCTGGTTGCATGTCATTGGACCTTTAAAGTAACAATGCTACCTGTCCCAGGACAGGAGATGGGGAGGAGCCTGATGTCATGGTGGCGGGTGTGAAGGCGGAGCGCTGGCGTAGTTGAGCGGAAGGAACACTAAGGGAAGGGTTCTGATTGGTGGAGGATGTTGGCCAGGCATCCCATCCCTCGCTTTCTGACTGGTTGGCTGTTGTGGAGGGCCAGCTACACACACACACACACACACACAAACACATTCTTAAATTGAGTTCTAAAATATAATTAATTTAAATCTTCTTTTCTGTAGATTTTGCTTTCAAACTATTTTCTATACAGTGCTCTATACATATCTGCAATGTTCTGAGCTAACAGCCGGTACATACGTGGTGCTGAAGTCGGCCCAGTTACTGCTGGCTGAAGAGGCGGAGGAGCTCTGTCCAGGGGCGGGGGGAGGGGTGGCTACAGGCTGCCGGGTGGGGGTGGGCGTGGCGGAGGCAGAGCTACGCAGGCTGATTGGTGCTTCGCTGTCAGGGATCCTCTCAGCGTAATTGGCCGGAAACCATCCAGTCTGTCCCCTCAGCTCTCCTCCTAGCCAACCGGGCTCCCCGGTTTGGGACTCATCCACCTATTGGAATAATGCAAAAGCATTACAACAAAGACATCAATTCCACATCCAAAGCAGTATAAGATCTGCATTAACACTCCCTATACAGACCACTGTATGGGGATGAGTGGTGGTTTTAAACCCAAAAGCAAAGAAAGGATATCCAAAATGCAGGATTATCCAGAATTCCTGACTTGTTGTCCTAGCAAACAATAGTTTGGGCCAACAACAGGAGGGAGGGCATTGCCTGCTTTAGTACTTATGGTGCCGTATGAAACTGGTCTGACAGGAGAATGCGTTTTTCTTCAATTTCAAATTAAGTGCATGTCCAGACGGTTAGAGGGGCATCAGGCAGCAGGTCACACAACAACAGGTGTAGCAAACAACGACAACAACAAGGTGTGACTCAAATCAAGATAAAGACATGCATCCACTGGCTCTGAACGAGCCAACGAGCCGCTCTGAACAACTAAATCATGGCCTGTGATTGGTGAAGACAACACAGTGGGCGGGGCAAGAACTTACCCACTCCCCTTTAACCTTCAGGTTGGATGGCAAAGGAGAGAGCAAACAGTTATTACACATCCACACACGTGGGCAAACCCACACAAACACCCACGCACACTATGCAGGGACTATCTAAAGTCAAACACATTTACGACACAGGAAGGTTTGGTAAGTGACACTAGGGCTGGCCCGAATACATAATTTCAAGCTTTGAATATTTGTTAGGTTTTCTGAACAAATATTGGAATATTCTGAGAAAAACTCAAAAAAAGTGAGTTCTTAGTGCTCATCTTTTCCTGCCTGAGGGGTAGCCGGCGGAGACTCCTGCTGCAGAATCAGTTGTCCATTGATCTTTTTTTCCGGTTTATAACTAGGATATCAGGTAGGATTGCTACGTGGGCACCATAAGCTTTCGGATCAACTCATCAGAGCTTCAGTGCGGGTGAGAGAACGTCTTGGTCTGCTGATTCTCACACTGGACGGCAGGTATCCAAGTGCTACTGAGGTGTAAGGATAATGGCCTAACATCCCAATACCAAACCAGTGAAGCCCAGGCGTCACACGGCCTGCTCATCCTTTTGATGAGGGCTACCGCGACCCAGACTGAAGTGCTGACGTGAATTGTCCTGAACTGGTGGGACTGGGGTGTCTTGCTCCCTTCCATACATATTAAGTATCATAAGTATTCACCGGGATATTCATGTGGTTCGCAAATATATTTTTATAAACCCCCCACCTGAAGCATATGAATCCAGAATTGAGATTTTAATACATATGTAACAAACCAATATCTGAATCATCGAGCTCAGCACTAATAACCACTAACAACCAGATCAATACAGAATCTCCAATACAGAAACATCTTCACCGCCCGTCATTCCATTTATTTCCTGTCCTGCCCCAAGCTTGCATTCAGACACCCACCCACACAGGACTTTAACCAATCAACGTGACATTAATTGAGTGTACAGAAGTATGTGTTTGTGTGGTGTGTGGTGTGTATGACCAACCATAACAATGTCCCCTGGGGCGATGCTTATCTCGTCGTGGCTGCGTGCGTCAAAGGGGTACAGGGCCCTGTAGTAGACCACCTTCATGGGCTGCTGGTCGAAGCTGGTGACCGGAACCTTCTGCTCCAACAGGCCAGGGGCCGGAGCCCGCTCTGCAATCCCTATGGCAACCACAACATGACAACACAAGTCAAAATCAAAGTCAAAGTGTTTTATTTGTCAAATGTACAGTGCAACAGAGGGTCATACTGGGCAGTGAATTTCAAAGGACAAGGCAAGCGACAACTGCTTAATAAAGCCTGTGGAGAGATGGACAATGTTGAGCCTTTACCATGACATGTCGTATGCCATGATAGAATAGGATTGAAGTTATAATGAAAGTCATCCTGTGATTATATTCATAACTAAAGCATTGTGTGATGGACTGAGATTTCAACAGAAAACAAACCGAATCAGGAAACCTTTATTAAAATATTTCATGGCTCAACCGAGTCCTTAAATAAGTTATTATATAATTTTAGGACACATGTTGTTTGTGTCTTTGGCATCAAGGTAAGCTGGATTTCTAAGAATTTCTAACAATAGTTTAATCTTTCAAAAACTGAATTTTGAAACAGAAAATGATGCAGAGGATTTCATGTACCTAAAAACACCAGAAAATCCTGTAGTGGACAATAGGCCTACATTGTAATGGGTAATAATACTGGAGTAGAACTCTTCTCCGCACATGTGTAGGCAGTAACAGTCATTGACCGTCCCTGGCAAGAACAGTCGGTTTGTTTCATTGTCAACAGCCGATGATGCTCACTTCCTTTGTGCTGTTGCTTCTGCATTTATGCAGTTGCATTTGCATTTGTGCAGTTCCAATTGCATTTGTGCAGTTGCTTTTGCATTTGTGCTGTTGCTTCTGTATTTCTGCTGTTGCTTATGCATTTGTGCTGTTGCTTCTGTATTTCTGCTGTTGCTTTTGCATTTGGGCTGTTGCTTTTGCATTTGGGTTCTAGCCGTTGCATTTGGGTTGTAGCCTTTGCATTTGGGTTGTGGCCTTTGCATTTGGGTTTTCCTTGAAAGCACTTGTCAAACCACATTGCAAAGCGTTTTGGACATGCAGTTAGTTCAACACGTCTCCACTGTCCAACCCCATCTTTAAAACATGAGTGAACGGGAACACACACCTGTGGGGGCCCAGGGGTCCGGCTGCTGGCTGAACAGCTTGTTGACTTTATCCTGCACGTCCTTGTGGGCTATGCCCTCGTCCTCCTTCTCTTCTCCTCCTTCCACCGTCCTCTTGCGACCCTCCTCTTCCTCCTCTATCCCCCTTCTCTTCCGCTCCTCCTCCTCCAGGGTGACCCGGTTCAGCCAGGCCTGTGACGCGGACGTCCCCCCGGGACTGGGCACTTTTGGGGCCAAAGCGCCCCCCTCACCTCTCCAGGCCCCCACCTCTTCGGAGGGACACCTGAGAAACCGTGTGTGCACAAATATAAATATTAACTATTATGCGCAATTGCATCTATACACTCTTTCTCTCACACACAGTAAAAGGAAACCCATGTCATACCAACATCATTAATAGTTTATTTGACGGTACAGTATAATGGCATAATCTTCGTATTAAGATCGTATAATGCACTGATCCCAAACGTTCGGGTCTGTGATGCCATTTTTAGGTCTGACAGTTCTCCCACATTTTGACATTTAAGTGCATCTGTTTTCCAATTGTACAATCCTTTCTCTGCAGCTGGTATAAACGGGGCCTTAACGAGACCTTTTATAACTTTTCAATGGATTTTATTATCAAAAACATATCAAGTATAACAATCAAGTGACTTGCCTGATGTCCTGGAGCTCAGCCGACCTCGTCTCATTCTGTGTGTGTGTGTGTGAGAATGTGTGTCTTTGCGTGTGAGCATACCCCTCTGATTCTTTCTGCTTCTGTCTCTGCTGCCGGCAGTGGATTTCCCTTAGCTCCTGCAATGCATTGTGGGAAGGAGTGAGCAGTGAGCAGGGGAGGTTTGAGGCAGGTGACCAGCCAAACTCAGTGTCACATGATGCCATGTTTTAAGAAATGGCTTTTATAGCTTTGCTCCATTTACTGCACACGCTATTAATCACTTCATTAGTGGTTAGTCAAGGCAGTTGTCTTGGGGAAAAAAAACATATTTTGTTATACTTCAAATAAGTTATGATTCCAGGCAATAAATATAATGCAAGTACATTAGTGAGATCAACATCAAACTACTAGAGAATAAAGGTTAGCTTTGCATGAAGGAGTTGAATTAAGATTAAACTGTATTGAGTTGAATGATAGCAACACCATTTAGTATTTGACCCACTATCCACGATTCACAAGAATGTTTTAAATGGAAATATATTTTCAGCCGCACAGAAAATGGGAAGAACCAATAATTTCTTTAGCTCCCTGCTTTTAATCTGCCTAGTTATAATACGATGTGATAATTAGAACACAACATATAATAGACATCACAATATACTATATCTTCTGATTGCATGAACACACATGCAGAAATCATATAAAACTATACAACCGTAACCATTTTTTAACCAAATTAAAATAAGAATAAAGTGAACAAACTAGTCGATCATGTGAATATTATTTGATTGTTTGCAGTTGGATTTGAATTTAAAAAACACATAAAACTTGTAAGCTCCCATTCCATATAGTAATAATCAAATAAGCCTTTGCATAAAGTCTCTTTGCAGCTCAAAGAAAACTTATTTCCTCTACAAACATAACCACAACAGCTAAAACTACAGCCAGGCCTATGGCCCTCTCCCCAGGATAGACCTAACACTACAGCCAGGATAGCCCTAACACTAAAGCCATATTGCCCTCTCGCCAGGATAGACCTACCTAACAATAAAGCCAGGCCTATGCTCTTACCCAGGATAGACCTAACACTACAGGGATAGATTAAAAACCAAAGCCAGGCATTATGGCCCTCTTACCCAGGATAGACCTACCACTACAGCCAGGCCTATGGCCCTCTCCTCAGGATTGACCGCCTTCCCCCCTTTGTAAGAAATAACTTATCTCCCCCAACTTCCCCCCATCCTGATTTGAACATGAACTGGTTATCATCTCAGGCTCTCAGTATTTTTACTGACAAGTAACTAGGCCCCTAAACTAGACCGTAGTTACCTTTAGTTTCTTTGAATCACACCTGAATAGTTGGAAACCCTGGGAAACACTTTGTCCTTGTGTATTTAAAACCCTTTGATGCTTGTGTTAACAATGTGAACGTTTATATGCACAACCATTGTCTCAATGAAGCGGCTTGGTAATTGCTGCCTGTGTCTTCCTATGATCATGCTTTATTAAATTTACTATTTTCAACTATTTTACATCAAGATCATCTTTATCCTTAGTACAATTACTGTTGTTTATATTTATCTGGGCCTTGTACATTGCAGTGGGGAAGACCTTGCAGGAAGCAGCATTCTTTGTAAAAGAGGAAGAGAAAGTGGTGAGCTGTCAGTTTTATGCCAACCAGCTGTGCTGTTAGGATGTGCCTCATCACAACCGCAGTAAAGTGCAGTAATTTCAACACACACACACACACACACACACACACACACACCAGTGGAGGCTTCTCCATTGAGAAGAGGGAGGAAGATCCTCCCTAACATTGTTGAGAATTAAAAAATGTAGATTGCCCAGACTACTGTAATGAATTAATGCCCTTAAATATGACTACTTTAATGCCTTTGAATATATAGAATGTTCGTTTCCCTGGGTAAAGGGACATTAGCACCCCCTATCGCCTATTGACAATTACTTCAGGGAGGAAGGTCCTCCCTCAGCCCCCGTTGACTCCATTTCATTTCCCCGAAAGTACTGGCGGCCGTTGAATAACATGGGTTTCAATGGGAGAGAGGAGGAAAGTCCTCCTCTGAGTGGGTGTGACCCAGGCATCTGATTCACGCAAAAATCTATTCGCGCTACACTATGAACCAATAAGCAGGATCCCTGGCTGGTGAGCAGTCTTGCCAGATTGGGCAGATTTCCCACCCAATTGGGCTACCTTTAACCACGTTAGGCTGGAAAAATTATTATTGGGCGGGAAATCTGCCCAATCAGGCAACGCTGTCGATAACAAACCCGCTCTGCCTGCATTGCCGCTCAGTCTAAGAGACGCAAAGCAGGTGAAATCATCTGAAGGATAACGACATTCTAACATTTGCGAATAAAGTGTACAACGGAAACATTGGAAACAGAGGACATTGTTCATGTTTAATTACAAAGCATTCCATTCATTGAGTTACAGTGCTAAGTTAGCGACCAAAGAAATAGGTAGACCACTTCGCAAAATCGAGATCACCAAAAGCGTCAGTGTTGTGGGTGCTAAATGGTTTGCTAGGTACTCATGGCTTACTGGTAGCATTACTAGCAATCGACTGTATTGCTGGCCCTGTTTGCTAATGAATAATGGCAAATCTCCAACGTGGGCTGTTCATGGTTTCACTGGTGTGAAAATTCTTGATAGGGCACCCAAACGCCGCAACAAGTGTCAAGTTCACGTTGGTACTTCTATGCGACTTTCCTTGCTAGGCACCATTCCTATACATCAGGTTGTTTGAAATAATGTTCTTGTTCTTTTACTAGTTTGTTACTCTGACCATTCTGTTTGATATTGTGGAAAGGGTGTGGAAAGGGTGAATGATTCAGAGCATGATGCATTTTAAATGGCATCACTTTTGGTCTTGAGTCTTTTCTTAAAACAATTGTAACTGAAAATAAACATAGCTAAATTACAACCAATAACTTCAGTCATTGAGGGCAAATCTGGGCAAAAATAGGCCCAGATTTTTTTATTTACTTTTACAAATCAAGAGTAGGCCTGATTTTACTAATGGGCTTGCATCCTTTTCTTCTGCCCTTGTAGTCCATTTCAAAGACATGCTGCCCACCAGCTTTCAAATTACAGTGATGCCACTGGTGGCTTTGTATCAATTTTATTCAAATAACTATCCCTCCCTACTGTTTTGTAGTTCACCAAAACACCCTGAAACAACTTGAGTCTCACATTCTTATGCCACCATACACCAACAGTGCAAGCAGGCCAATGGCAACCAAGCGCGCAGTCCTTCCTCCCTCACTTTAAAAACCACCAGCCGCCACTGACACACACACACAAACACAGACACACTATTGTAAGACTGGCCTTCCTGTTTATTTCTTAATTGTCTGCCTACCAGCATTTATATAGTGGCAAGAAAGTAGCTTTAGCTGGTTTGCAATTCCTAAGCCACTTTAGCTAGGTAAATACTTTATGAACGATCAGCTGCTAGCGTAAACTGGCTTCATTATAGTTATTCAATACGAACTATAAGGGTAAAATAAGAGCATACTAGTCAGATGAGCCAAAGGCAGGGGTCAAAGAGAAGGTGGAGGGGCAGCAAGGATGAATGTAGAAGAGGTAAGGGACATGAAGGAAGGAGGACGAGTTGGTTGTGTAAAGTCGAGTAAAGGACACTAACCCTAACCCTAACCCTGACACAAAATGATGTAACTGCACCGGGCACTGAAAACACACACACACACACACACACACACACACACACACTTCCCAATTTCATTCACACACACACACACACTGATAAAATGAAAACAACCGTTGCGGTTGAAAACAGTAGAGTAGGTTGCTGATCAACTCGTAGGACGGCTTCATGGGGGACAGACCATAAAGGTCTCATCTCCATTCCACAAATGGCACAATATCCCACTATTAATCTAATCTCTGAGCAATATTTAAAGTGGCACTTGCTCAATTCCGGACACCAGCCGCTCTGGAGCTATTAGGAAATTTTGCCTAGAAATGGGAACCACAACAGCTAACTATGCACTTTGTCCACATGCTGCATGACAGGAGAAGTGAATTATGGGGTGGGGGACACTAGATATGTTGAGACATCTTACATATGGTTTATACAGTGCTAGCTGCTGATGTGTGTTAGTTGGCTGTCCCTTGTTAGTGGCATGGTGTGAGGTTAGAACAATGTAGTGATGCGTCGCCGAAATGCCATGCAGTACAAGGGCGAGGTCCATTAGCGCAGGGACAGCTGGTATCAATGGGCTAGTGGGGCTAAGCCCTCCCTATCTTTTACAATAAACATGAGAACATTATTAAATTAATGAAAATATTAAAATATAGTAATTACTAAAACTCAGAATTGCTTGATTTTGGTGCAACGGGAGAAGCAACAGCACCAAATAATCACAAAAACGCAGGAGATACATATAGATACAGTGAAAAAAGTATTTAGTCAGCCTCCGATTGTGCAAGTTCTCCCACTTAAAAAGATGAGAGAGGCCTGTAATTTTCACCAAAGGTATACCTCAGCTATGAGAGACAAAATGAAAAAAGAAAATCTAGAAAATCACATTGTCTGATTTTTAAAGAATTTATTTGCAAATTATGGTGGAAAATAAGTATTTGGTCAATAACAAAAGGTCATCTCAATACTTTGTTACATGCCCTTTGTTGGCAATGACAGAGGTCAAACGTTTTCTGTAAGTCTTTACAAGGTTTTCACACACTGCTGCTGGTATTTTGGCCCATTCCTCCATGCAGATCTCCTCTAGAGCAGTGATGTTTTTGGGCCACACAGACTTTCAACTCCCTCCAAAGATTTTTTATGGGGTTGAGATCTGGAGACTGGCTAGGCCACTCCAGGACCTTGAAATGCTTCTTACGAAGCCACTCCTTCGTTGCCCGGGCGGTGTGTTTGGGGTCATTGTCATGCTGAAAGACCCAGCCACGTTTCATCTTCAGTGCCCTTGCTGATGGAAGGAGGTTGTCACTCAAAATCTCACGATACATGGCCCCATTCATTCTTTCCGTCATACGGATCAGACGTCCTGGTCCCTTGGCAGAAAAACAACCCCAAAGCATGATGTTTCCACCCCCATGCTTCACTGTAGGTATGGTGTTCTTTGGATGCAACTCAGCATTCTTTCTCCTCCAAACACGACGAGTTGAGTTTTTACCAAAAAGTTCTATTTTGGTTTCATCTGACCATATGACATTCTCCCAATCCTGTTCTGGATCATCCAAATGCTCTCTAGCAAACTTCAAACGGGCCCGGACATGCACTGGCTTTAGCAGGGGGACACGTCTGGCACTGCAGGATTTGAGTCCCTGGCGGCGTAGTGTGTTAGTGATGGTAGCCTTTGTCACTTTGGTCCCAGCTCTCTGGAGGTCATTCACTAGGTCCCCCCGTGTGGTTCTGGGATTTTTGTTCACCGTTCTTGTGATCATTTTGACCCCACAGGGTGAGATCTTGCGTGGAGCCCCAGATCGAGGGAGATTATCAGTGGTCTTGTATGTATTCCATTTCCTAATAATTGCTCCCACAGTTGATTTCTTCACACCAAGCTGCTAACCTATTGCAGATTCAGACTTCCCAGCCTGGTGCAGGTCTACAATTGTGTTTCTGGTGTCCTTTGACAGCTCTTTGGTCTTGGTCATAGTGGAGTTTGGAGTGTGACTGTTTGAGGTTGTGGTCAGGTGTCTTTTATACTGATAAGGAGTTCAAACAGGTGCCATTAATACAGGTAACAAGTGGAGGACAGAGGAGCCTCTTAAAGAAGAAGTTACAGGTCTGTGACAGCCAGAAATCTTGCTGGTTTGTAGGTGACTAAATACTTATTTTCCACCATAATTTGCAAATAAATTCTTAAAAGTTCAGACAATGTGATTTTCTGGATTTCTGTTTTCATTTTGTCTCTCATAGCTGAGGTTTACCTATGATCAAAATTACAGGCCTCTCTCGTCTTTTTAAGTGGGAGAACTTGCACAATTGGTGGCTGACTAAATACTTTTTTGCCCCACTGTATGTTGTGTGGGCTTAGAAAAGTCAGCCCAGACAATCTGTCTGGGCTGACTTTTCTAAGCCCACACTGGGCTAAATGAATATAGCCCAGACCAACAGTGACAGTGACTCTCACTGGTGACTGTCACTGTTGGAGGCGGGAGAAAAAAGTGTTGACAACAATGGCGAGCGCTAATTTACGAAGTGGACTATCTACTGACTCATCTGTTAGCGTTGATGTCTTTAGAAGCAAAAAAAGAAATAAAGAGACTGGGGGCACATCAGCCAAACGATATCCAGATTAAACATGCTAATGATTAGCGGGTCCATTTAGAGGCCCATCAGGGACGTTACACACAGAGGGACTAGGCTGAAGGGATTCCTGCTAAGAATCAGCCATTAAGCCATTAAAAGAGATAGAATTGCTCATTATAAATCAATCCATAGAGAAAAAACACACAACATACCAGTGGCAATGTATGCAAGTTTGTGTGTGAGTGAAGGTGATCAGTCAAACCGAAAGGCTGCAATACAACTGTCTGCATCCAGGGGCAGCACTGAGCAGGGTGTATGTGAAACAATGTTTTACATACACCTTATGTTATCAGGGGCTCGATATCCAAAAATGCTAAGCAAACGATTTAAACTAACAAATAAAAGTTACTATTTCCCAAAGCTTTTGTCCAACAAGGTGACAATAGCATGACATCAGCATGCTGTTTTTAAGTTTATTTTCCATTATCATCGCTACTATACCACTAGCAAGTAGGAATGTACAAGATTGACGAGCTATTAATATTCCAGCTGCAGTACCACCCCAGGAGAGGCACTGTGCTCTACCTGTCTCCCACTCTCTTCCTCTTGAAGCTGCTCCTGCAGGGCCTCTATCCTGGCACAGTGGTTTGCATAGAACTCACACAGACACTGGCATGGGCAAAGGCAAGAGAACCAGGGGGTAGAAAGAGAGTAGAAAGGGAGATAAAGAAATACAAAATAAAAGGGGTTAATGACAGAATATAATTTAAAAGCATACCATGAAGGAAATCAAAGTTAGTCATGTTGAGATTAGAGATGGCGAAAATGTAAAATATTCTTGACCGACCACCGAGCCTCAATAACCGGTTAATACCGGTTAACCGATCAGATTAAAATGTGCAATTTGAAATAACAGCCATTTCGAGCCACGCCAGCCGCCTGCTATTTCGTAACTCTGTATATTTCTCTCCCGTTCTGCCTCCGACTCACACACACACTCTCCGAGTGAGGCAGTGGCTCTAACCGTGACGACCTGTGTTTGAATTGAAACACGAGGCATGCTTACTGCAAGTTGACCGTGTGGAGAGAGTGGGGCCAATCTGAAGAGGGCAGTGTCAGGAGCTCATTTGAAACATTGCCACGGCTCATTTAAGAAAATGACAGCTCCGAAGAAACGCTGCTTGTTTAGTTTGGAGGAGACGGAAAAATTTAGTGTGAGGGATAATTTTTTTCACTTCACACAAAAAGATCTTGGAATGAGATGGCTTACTGTAGTCTTATGGCGTTTAGTCTACTGTCCATAATAATTTAGAGATCATATTCTCCGCCGCTCGCATGCGGGAATAATTAAGACTTGAGGAGAAATTAAATAGTGGGCTAGAGACGCGGTGTCCGTCCAACTTCCAATAAGTCACCTCATCTGATCATCATTTTGTGTGAAGTGAAACCAACACACACTCCACAGTCCACACTGATCCCAAATTGTTTTTTAACCGACAAGCGACAAGATTGATCGGTTAACGTTTATGCGGTCAACCATCGGTCAAACGGTCATCGGTTAACATCCCTAGTTGAGATGGATGGACAGAGTAAGTGTGAGGGCAAGAAAGCAGTGAGAGACAGTGAGGCAACATGGCAGAGGAGGATATATAAATATACATCCCATATAGGGGTGTATATTTATATGTAAAGAGGGGGGCAGTAGGGCAGTAAAGTCAAACTAACAAATTATGTCAAAGGTAATTTGTCATGGAAGTTGAATAATTAGCTATCATGGTTCAAATGCAAGAGGGTTAAATCCTGTACTGATTTGGGCTATACGAACACTCGTTCTTTAAATTCATCTCACGGTTAACATTTGGCATCAATGTTAAATGTTACACTTCTATCTTAGCTCCTGACTTTATTTCTGGGATGTACCCTGACCAAGGGTACCAGGATACAGGCGAGATGGGCTCTCCCCTATCTTAGTTCTTACACACTATCCGAAATACAACTAAAGAGCAACCAAACACTAAAGTCCAACCACAGGGGCAGAACTACACAGTTTCACTTTATTATTGGACCTATTCAAATGAAGGTCACTTGCAATTGGCCAGAACAGAACGGACGGAAAACGCTTTACTGGATTCTGTTAACAGTCTCCAACATATTTGGACTACTGAGAACCTTTCATGCCCTATAGGCTGGCTCATGTACTTTATCACACGGTACATGGGGATCCTCCAAGAGACAGCCGGGCCGACAACCCTCTGGCACCATCTGAATATCCTTAACATTAGGAGGGACACAAGTGGACCTCGGGAAGTTAATCATGGCCACTTAAATGCTCACAGACTCTAATTTACCATAATGACCCTACTTTTACACATATGTAAAGGCCATAAATGCTTGTTGCATTCATGGCAAACATCTGCATAACATTTGTTTCACGGGAGGTGGCGCTGTCCCAAAAGTTGGATTTAACAGTTGAGTAAGTATTAAAGATCCCAGAGGTCACACTAAAAATTGATTAAGAGGGGGTTGGATATATAAGCCCCAGACACGGAGGGCCTTTGTCCTTTTCTGAGTGCTTGCAGGGTATTTTTAAGGGTTCGGAAAAATAATCGATTCTCTCTAGAACGATTCCGTCTCGATGCAGGTAAATTAATAATCAGAATTAAAAAAAGAAAAAGATCATTATTATATTTTTTTCGCCTGCTGCAACATTCTGTTCCCCAGAGAGGGATAATTTTAGTAATTTTAAAATTATTTAATTTAACTTCAGTGTGTATTGGCCAATCTTATTTGTCTTGACACGATTGCGAGTCAGCCTACGCATAGCATTCAAGCAAACTCACAGCCAGACTCACGAACTCCTTCTAATTCAAGAGCAGCTTTTTCTTTAATGACATAGAAAAGAAAGATTAGAAAGAAAAGAAAACTGAAACCTATTTTTTGCTTCCATATTGTGTTGTAATGCAAGCTGCATTGATTATTGCATTGTTCATAGAAAGACATATTTGTGACAAAAGCTTTTTCTCTAATAAAATATTAGGTTAGCTAATTCATCTGTTGATGTCTTTAATGATCATCACAAAAGTAGGAAATGATTAGCAAACTCTGAGCAGCAAACTCAGATGTGTATATATATTTTTTGAAAATCCTGCATGGAAATGTACATAAAAAAAATTGTTGCATTGAGATGCATCGACATGCATCGATAACCGTTTTAGAATCGAATCGTTGACCTCATAATCGGAATCTAATCGAATCGTGAGGTGCCAAGAGATTCCCACCCATAGTATTTTTCTCGAATGTTTCCAATAAGAAGAGATATGGCAGCATGCATTTTCAGTGTCTTTGTGCAGTATGAGAGCCAGGCGTTTCAGGTTGAAAATGTATGATCTTTAAAAATAAAACTGCCATCGTTAGTGTAGAATTCCCCAGCCACCCAAACACAGATGAGATTTGGCAACAACTATCTTTCCTACCACTGTTACAGAATATCGGTAGATTGTTCATCAATACACACATTGTGGTCATAGATAGTAATGCACGATATAAACGATATACGATATAAACGATAAAAAAAATGGCCTACGATAGATTTTAATTCTATCGCTCTATCACGATAATGCATGTTGATGACGAAAAATACAATGTTTAATTTTTGGTTTGGTGCTGTTCCATTTCTCATTGCAATTTTCGCAACAGTGCCAGAATTTGTCAACAAACCCGCATGTGTGCAAAGAACGTTAAAACATTGGACAAAAAGGTCCGGGCGGGGGGGAAGCACCGGTGAAAGTAGACAATCATGGATATCCAGCGTGATAAACATTGATCTGCGGAGCGATCCAACTCCTTCTCCCTCATCCTGACTCGGAATGTGTTAAATGCATCGGCATTTTTAAGTTATGTTTTCCAGCATACTTTTTACTTTCTTTTGTCGGACCGTCGTGAACGTCTTTTGGATATCGGACCCAAATATCCAATAGACGTTCCGTCTCCTCTTTGCTCCATGTTGAGCAACGTCTCCGAGACCACCTCTCCGGCTGGGTCAACCTCCTTTTGATCGATAAAAAATATCACGTAATCGACAAAAATCCTAACAATCAATGATAAATCATCAATTAATCATGCCCATCCCTAATTGTCAGTGTCTGTTCCTTATCTAAAAAGACACCAGTTTTTCCTGTTCTCTGCATCTTGGGTGGCATTTAACCCATTCAGACCGGATCACGCATCTGTGCGTGTTTACCTTTAATGGTAAACACGCATTGATGCGCAATCCGGTCTTAACCCATTTGTACCGGCTGCGCGGAGCAACATTGTATCTACTAGATACAATGTTACGCTGCACAGCAGCCGTACAAATGGGTTAAGAACCAAGGACTTAAAGTAAGTGTAGTGCCTTTTAGAATGGTTTGCACTTAAGGAAAGAAACCCAATACTAATTTTATTTATCTGCAACATTATGTTGAATGATTACAGTGTTTCACAATAAATGTTCTCGAAATGACATGCTATATTTCTCTTTTTTTTTAAATACATTTAGCAGTTTGGCTTTCCTTAGAGTCTATGTAACCTGTTCTGAAACGGTTATTTTATGATTTTATATCGTGATATATATATCGTTATCGCAAGATGCTGCAATGTATATCGCAATATGGATTTTAGGCCATATCGCCCATCCCTAGTCATAGACACATAAAAGACACATAAACCCTTTCAGGAGCGTGGATGAGAACACAAGCGAGAACCATAAAAAACATCCAACAAGTGAAACGCAGTGGCGATGACTTGAAGTAGGCTAGGGCTGTATCTTTTACACCATCATACGTTCCTGACATTTCACCAGGGTATATGAAAGTAAACAAAACAATTACTATAGTTAAAAATCTTAAAATTTGAGCTTCTGGTGATAGAAGTCATTTTTGCATGTATGACATTGTCTGGTCTACAATGTTGCTGTGATTCTAATATGCAACTTGCCATACTATGAATAAATAGTGAATAAGCACTGTTCTTCCTTAGATCCGGTCCAAATCTCAACAAGTTCTCATTTGAATTGTTAGTCCGGGATAGTTCCCACCAATGTACGCATATGGATATTAAGTTTAACCTGTATTTTAAACAGGCTACACTAAGTCAGTGTGACCTGTGTAATACACAGCCTAACTGCGTTACACACAAACCAGAGCTCCACTAGCCACGCAGTCTTTTATCTGCTTTTTATTTTTGTACCGCTAGCGGGATACACTTCTAAACAGCGATTTTAATGTTCTATCCATTAAGGATATTTTGATGTGTGAAACGTCTCTGTGTTAATGCGTTCTAGTTTGGCTATTGTTTCGGGTAGGGTTCTTTGTCATTTTTCCATTGTGTAGAAAAATTGCCCATACAGTGGGTCTAGAGAGAGGAGTACTGCTTTCCTACCCTCTTCTGGGCAAGTATACACCGTTAGACGCAATAGTTATTTGAAAGTTAAGGAGGTGAATAGAAAGATAACTTGGTGAGCCATTGAACTTCAGCCGTATGTTTTGGTTTGTAAAAGGGGTTCGGAATGTCCCTTACCAAATGCGGGATATTGCGTTGACCTACAAAGCTACCACACCATCAAGGTAGGTATCGTATAACTTCATGGACTAGAAAGAATATGCAATACGTTATGCTAAAATGATAAAAAACATTTGGATGGATTCATACTGGATAATTTTTGTAAGATCATTCCACACATTGAGAGAAAGTGTGTGTGTTCTCTGTGAAGTTCTATATAGGATGGGCTAATCTGTACTCTACTGTGCCATTTGTCTTGAAAGGTACCTTTAGCTGAGTGTTGAAGGCGTCTATCTCCAGAAGTTTAGACCTGGTTTCTCTCTCCACAGAGTCCAGCTGGTCTTTGAGCTGTTGCCTGCTGGACTCCTTCTGCTCAACGGCCTTCTGAAGGGAGTTTAGACTGTCACCTACACACACACAAACACACAAACGCCAAATTGTTTATGACTAGCTACTCCATACATATCTAATGTATTGCTAAAATGCAGAATGAGGGGTCCATTCTTTCCTACTGTTCTGATTACCATTAGTACACAATGTTTATTTATTAATGGAAACTTCAGAGAACAGTGGGGACATTGAAAATACAGGTGCATCTTACTAATGGCTGCTTGGCTCGTAAGCTGCGATGTAAGCAGATACTCAAACCTGGACTGTGGCACTAACCTGTTCTATCCTGAATATTTCTCTTCAGATGTGAGACAGTGATTTAAACTTAAAGTTAAGTGTCTTCAGTCTTGAGATGTTGCATTAAAGAACCCCAAATGTTCATGCTAAAATGATGGTCCAGGTCTGTATGTTTCTTCTGCTGTACTCACGGTGGAGGCTGTTCTGCTGAACCTGTTTCAGCTGGTCACTGAGACACTGTTTGTCAGGGATCAGCCTGCCCAGCCACTGCTGGGAGTCCTGTGAGAGAGACAGCCAACAAGGAACAAGGGTCATCTTTGCCTGATGCTTTTTGTAGTGAAACAAAAATGATGCATGATTTTATTTTCCATGCAGAAGTGGACACCATATAGCACTTGAAGGTGCCAGTGAACCCTAAACTGACTGACTAAACTGGCAAGATATAAGCACTAAAATTATGAATGGTTAAAAAACACTGAGACCTTGGCTCAAAACAGGGACTATTCTGAAGATTGTGGACAGGAGGAGAATAAAGTAAACCAGGGGGTATGTGGTGGCATGTGGTGATGTTCTTAGAAATGAATCCATGAAACCATCGCATCTCAAACAGCATCTTACAACCGAACATGCAGATCTTAACGAAAAAAAGGTTATTTTTCCTTAGAAAACGTGTTGGATTGAAGCAGTCAAAAGTCCATTAGGCGCCTCATCTCGCTTGCAACAGTTCCGCAAATATTTCTCAGTGACGGCCAAAGTGTGCGTCTGTTTGTGTGTATGCGTGTGTGTGTGTGTGTGTGTGTGTGTGTGTGTGTGTGTGTGTGTGTGTGTGTGTGTGTGTGTGTGTGTGTGTGTGTGTGTGTGTGTGTGTGTGTGTGTGTGTGTGTGTGTGTGTGTGTGTGTGTGTGTGTGTGTGTTAGAGAGTTCTGCGAGCGCATGCATAAGCTGCGACCGGCAGTGAAAAAAATGTTTGGGGTCTGTATGCATGTTTTGTACCATTTTTTTACTCGTCTTAAGTGTTTTTAAGTGTTCTTATTGTTTATTTCATGGAGTGTTCTTGGTGCCAACACATAAGAATGATTATATTCACACCGTCGCTTTGGGAACTTTGTTTTGCCTGCTGCTTGCCTGGGAGAAATGGGCTGTCAAACAGGCCGGGACGCAATACCCGCGACAGGAGTTGTTACAAATCTATGTTTTTAAGTCCATCTCGCGCCGCAGATGTAGGGCATGGAATACCGGACTTTCTTCGTAGATCCTCTCCAGTATCCAGTGGAGAAACGAAAAGAAAACGGAGGAAGCATGGGAAACGGGGAGGTAAAAAACTCGGGTTCAGGAAACAGTATCTTAATAAAATTCCTTTGCCGTCTGTCATTATGGGAAACTGGGGGTGTAACAGTACACTGAAGTCACGGTTCAGTTCATACCTCGGTTGAGACATCACGGTTCAGTACGAATTCGGTACAATGAAGGGAAAAGAAAAAACTAAAATGCAGAAGGCAATTCTTTTTTATTGTGTACGTCTCAGGTTGTACCACCTAGTGTCATACAGTCTCTCCCCTGAGCTAGCTGCAACAGACTGAACTGTGTAACCTTAGATGTACAGTAACAATAAGTACCCCACATCATCTCCTGACTCCATCCGTAACTTGTAAACAAAATAAGACAATCAGTTATAAAACTGAAAATGCAGCATGTCTTATTTATGAAAGTGCAAAGCACACAGAATTACAGCCACTACGAGCCAGTCCCCCAATGAGCTTTTATGGAAGAAATTAACCCTACATTTTATGGCAAATTATGATTATTATCAGGCCTATATATCATACAAATACATTAATGGTAGAAAGTAGCTGGTGACCTTATATAAGTGGGGTTTGACACGGCGCCAGAAAGTCGGTCTAAAAACTAATGCCACTTGTAGGGTCCAAGGGGTCAGGATGCACATACGTCAAACTTAGGATGCACTTTGAAAAATATGCTGACATGCACACACATACACCATCGCTCTGTATGCATAGGGATCAATGTATGTTCAAGGTAAAGCTGTGACCTGGAAAAACATGTTATGTAAATCAACATTTTATGTAATGTAAGGATTGGGTATAAATGGAGCAGCAAAAGAATCATTCTGGAGTGTCTTTGCAAACCTCACTCGGCTTCGTTGTTGCTTGTTCGCGGGTAACAATAAAGTCTTCTGTCATGCTTGCCCCGGACTCCTCGATTCCTCATGCTATCTTATTTAGTTGAAGTGATAGAATTCGGTTATTTTCTACCACACTTTCCACAAACATGCAGTTTTTTTAGAGGCGGGTTTAGAGGTAATTTGCACGCCAGTTTTATCTAATTGTATACTGTGTATTCTCCGTGTAAATCCATGCACCGAATCGTGACGTCCGTACCGATTCGGTTCAATACGAATACATGTATCGTTACACCCCTAGAAACGTACAGTCACTAAGAAACAAGCTGGACGGACTTCAGAGGATGGTTCGTTTTCAAAAGGATTACAAAGATTGCTGTGTTTTGGCCTTCACAGAGACATGGTTCACTGAACGCGAACAGGACACAGAACTCGCTATTGGTGGCTTTGGAGCTCCCCTGCGCCTGGACCGAGACCCTGAAACTATGGGGGATAATCAGGGCGGCGGGGTATGTGTTTGCATCAATAAAACATACTGTAGTTCCATGACAATCAGGGACCGCGTCTGCACACCCGAAATCAAACTTTTATCCGTGTCGCTGCACACCTTGTACTTGCACTGTGAGTTTACACAACTTTTCATAACCACAGTATATAATCATCCCAAGGCAAACGCTGCTTCCGCTTGCAGCACTATTTCGGTGTAGAAACTGTAGTCCATCTCTCCCGATACGCCAATCATTATTATGGGAGATGTTAATCAAGTGTTTTGCTCAAAAAGACCCTGTCAAATTTCTTTATGTTTCCTGCCCAACAAGACGGGACAAGATACTGGATCTCTGCTACGGATCAATTAAATAGGCATACAAATCCGTCTCACTCCCCCCGGTGGGCTCAGCAGATCATAACTGTATGAATTTACTGCCAATTTATAAAACTATTTTAAAGAAGGAGAAAGTGCAAACTAGAGATGTCAAAGTGTGGATCGAAGACTCTACAATTTGCCCTCAGGAATGCTTTGACTGCACAGACTGCACAGACACTTTTAAGAAAACTTGTGACGATCTTGATGAACTGACAGATGTGTGTCGCTCTTATGCCGTGTTCTGACATGATCAATACTAGCAAAACTGTAAACATTTATTCAAACAATAAGCCATGGATAACTAGGGCAGTTAAATGTGGTCTGGAAAAGAGAGGCTGGCCTTCCAACAAGGAAGTTTAGCAAATCAGCATGCAGCCAGCAGGGAGCAGGAAACTGAGATTTCAAAAGCAGAAAATGCTTATAAATGCAAAATGGAAGATGATATGTAATCAAACAATCTGGGTTCTGTATGGTCTAGCATGAAGACCATAGTAGGAATTCAGAATCCAAAAAGCAGCAACCGTATAACTATGAATGGTTTTAACTCTGACGTTGAGTTTTCAAATGCTTTTAATTGTTTTTATAATCGTTTTGACACTGGGGATTTTAGCAACAAAACTTTGGAACTGGAGGATATGCTTGTAGACACTCAGCACTTTAAAAATGAACAAGAAGAAGTAAAAAAAAAAGAAAAACTCTCAGTGATTTTAAACCAGTTGCTCTCACCTCTATTTTAAAGAAAGAAACCATCTTTTGAAAGATGGTGCGATCAAAGGTTTTAAAGATAACTGAGTGTGTGCTTGACCCCTTGCAATTTGCATATAGGCCACACAGGGGAGTAGAGGATGCCACAGTCACTATATTTAATTTAATTCTCAGTCATCTGGAGGAACCTGCATCTCATGCAAGGCTTTTATTTGTTGACTTAAGCTCATCTTTAATACCATCCAGCCCCATATTTTAACTAACCGGCTTTAGAACAATTTGAGGTGAGTAAGAAACTTGCGGGGTGGATTCTTAACCTTTAAACTCGCAAGACACAGAGAGAACCTTGTCAGACCCTGTCTGCTCATCCACTGGCTCCCCACAGGGCTGTGTGCTTTCATCTTGGCTTTTTATACTTTATACAAACATGTGTCGGAGCCAGTATGAAAATAGATTGATTTTAAGTATGCGGATGACTCAGTAGTCAGCCTGTTTAGGGGTGAGGATAGCAGCCATGGACCGGTCATATATGACTTTCTCAGATGGTGTGATGACTTTTACCTTCAAATAAATGTGTCCAAAACAAAGGACATGTTCATTGATTTCAGAAGGAAGGCTCTCATTCAGGAGGACCTAACAATAAAAGGTCAGAACATTGAATAGGTAACCTCGTATAAATGTCTTGGGACAGTAATAGATTCCAACCTTAATTTTGAATTAAACTGAAGCAGTGTGTAAGAAGGGTCACCAGCGCCTGCGATGTTTGAGAAGGCTTTCCTCTTTTAACATAGACAAAACCATGATGTCCTTGTTTTACTGTGCTTTTATCAAGTCAATCTTGTCATTTTCCTTAGTATCATGGTTTGGAAACATATCTTTAAAAAATAAGAATTCCCTAAATAAGATAGTCAAATGGTCCAGTAAGTTGATTGTTGAGCCACAGCTGAACATGGAAGCCCAGTATACCAAACAGTTACAGAGGTTAAAGGCTAAATCCATTCAAAGTGATGACACCCAACCTTTAAACAGTGCATTTCAGCTGCTTCCTTCTGGACAGAGGCTCAAAGTTCAGTACAGGAATGGTTTTGTTCCTGCAGCCATTATCCGTATAAATAAAATGTTGCAGTGTCACTAGTGGTGCATAATTTTCTTGCACATTCTGATGTCCTGAGCACCTTTGAGATTTTTGTCTTCTGTTTTTTGTTGTGTTTTTGCATTGAGTATGCTGTTGTTTTGTTTGTTTTTTACTATACTGTCTATGCTAAGTGAACACCTTTTTCTTGACCTGCAAATCAAATTTCCCCACGGGTATAAATAAAGCAACCTTGACCTTCTTTATGAAGGTATTATTGTAGCAAAAATCTTTAGCTTACGTACACTTAAGTCACAAATGTCTAACAGTAAATTTGTCACAGTTTGTTACAATAAATTTGAAGTCGTAAATATTCTTTCTACCATTGTAAACACAAAATAGGGGCTACAAGTTCACAAGTCCTTTGTTACAGGTACACAAATCCTATCCTGTGAATCACAAATGAAAAGTCATGCACTTGACACTTTTGCTACAATCATTGCAGCGCAGTTGGTGCAAAACACATTCAGACACCCATGTTTCATAATCTAAGAACATGCACAAAACTTGTGCATTCGTAAACCCAAATAATGCATGAGAAGTTGCACATCTGTGAAATATTTCCTCACAAATAAAATTATATAGATTGCTATGTTCATTGAACATTTTAATGAGCAAGCACAAGTCGATACAACTGCTCGAATCCCCTGCTACGAGTATCAGCTGTTGCTTTTCTTGCAAATACTTTTGCAACACGTTTAGGTTGTACAAGTGTAGAAAAAGTGATTTGTATCCGTAGATGCAGAGCATCCGTGGGCGAGACAAAATTGCTGCATTATCCAACGAAAGTCGCCGGTGTCGTGCCAATGTAGTTACAATGTAGTTAAAAATTGTATCCCCAGCCACGGGGGCACGCTAAATCCAGTGCAGGCGGAAGTACTCACTACGTTTCAAATTCACCCAAGGCTGAATGTTGGTTATCAACTAGGTCTTAAAGGTCCCATGGCATGCTACTTTATGGATGCTTTAATATAGATATTAGTGGGCCCCTAACACAGTATTTGAAGACGTCCCCAAAATTCAGCCGTGGTGCAGAATTACAGTCACTACGAGCAAGTCGCACATTGATCTTTCCCCAAACACGCCGTTTCGGTGTCTGTAGCTTTAATGCAAATGAGGAGGAGAGAGGCGGGTCAAGGAGGAGGCCGGGGGTGTGGCCCTGAGCAGCTTGTGGCCACGGTACCATGCGCTCTGTTCACAGTGGATGTATCGCAATGGCGAGGCGCACACAGCCTTTTGCCGTGTTCTGTAAATATTCTAGAACACTCCGGGTGCTCCGGCGGGAGTCTTGGAGCTCTATATCTAAATAGTATCATATTATACATAGATATCTATATCATATAATATATATTATCACGCCCAAAAGCTGTGTGCACCTCCAGACGATATTATGAATCTCAAACGACTGCGTTCTCTGACGTCTCTGGTTCTTCCATGTCCACATTAATCTGAAGTAGACTGAACCACGACATGGAGGAGAAAGGGATTGTTGCCCGTGATTGTTAACCGCGATTGTCTCCCGCCGGAGCCTCGCTGCTGAGGAACCACTGCCTTGGTAGCGGGCAGCGGGACGCGGTGGTCCCTCGGCAGCAGGAAGCGGGGCTCAAGCGGGAGACAATCGCGGACAACAATCCCTTTCTCCTACATGTCGTGGTTCATGTATTTCAGGGAGTCAAGCCAAAGTTCCTTTCCCCAATTCCTTCTCAACCATGGCTGAGATAACCCCCACTACGAGTCTTGTTGTGAAAATACCAGAGACGAGAGTCCGACGTGTTATGCACCATAACACACCAAAAGCAGAACGGTTATCCAAATAATAAAGAAGTGTACAACACTTGCGTTACAGTCCTGGAGCTCTATATTTATATAATATCATATAATACTAGGGGTGTAACGGTACACAAAAATCACGGTTCGGTACGTACCTCGGTTTTTAAGTCGCGGTACGGTACGGTACGGTTCATAGTTAAGGGGAAATTTTTTAAAAACTGCTTGTTTGTCAACAACGGAGAATGGCCAGCAATGAAAACACCAATAAACTTGGTTATGGCATTTGCATTTCTGAATTCCCAGACAGGGGTTATTGAAATAGTGTCTTGAGCTGGGTTTGCACAGCTCGTTTTTTTTTCCACAGCAACAGTGATAGTAACACCTGGATGGTGCCTTTTCAAATGCGTGTGCTAGGGATGTGCATTTCTGGCAAAAATACTACTCGATATTCGCTGAGAAGTATTCGAATAATATTCCCCCTACGCACGCACGCACGTACGCACGCACGCACCTCGGATACATGCACACACAATGACACAGGGAGAGGCTTTTATGATTTGTATGAAATCAATCTGTTTATTTCAACAACCGCGCCATCAACATTGAAATTATTTCAACGTGGGCTTAGGCAGATAGACCTACATGCGCCGAAAACGGATCGCTATTTATTTATTTAACTGAACACAGCCTGCATGACGGTGAACTAGACACGTCAAAAATATAACTTCACACGGTGTGTCTTTTTACAATTTATCTGTTACCAGCATTCATAGCCGCTCGCACCAATCTGAGGAGAGGCATTAGGTGTGCCAAGGTAGAACACAAGGGGAGGATAGAGGAACAGCTCAACAACCCCCGGCAGGTGTGGCAGAGCATACAGACCATCACCAATTACAGAGGCTGTGACACCCGGGGACTCAGATGCGGCATTGGCAGAGGAGCTGAACCGCTTCTTTGCCCGCTTTGAGTCTCAAACACAGCACTCAGCCACATCACTCCAACCACCACTACAACCCCCATCAGCCTCCAGCACCCCCCCACTCACTCTTGAGGTACAGGACATGAGGCGGGTGCTCAGTGCAGTTAACCCCAGGAAGGCTGCAGTTCCAGATGGAGTACCAGGGAAGGTGCTCAAGGCATGTGCCAACCAGCTATCACAGGTCTTCACTGACATTTTCAACCTGTCTCTGGAACAAGCCGTTATCCCATCCTGCTTGAAATCTGCCACAATCATCCCAATCCCTAAAAAGTCACCCACTACCAGCCTCAATGACTTCCGCCCCGTAGCACTCACCCCAGTCATCACCAAGCACATTGAGAAACTGGTTTTGAGATCAATCAAAGCCTGTCTCCCCCCCACCCTGGACACACACCAGTTTGCATACCGGACTAACAGATCCACCGACGACGCATGGCCATCGCTCTCCACTCAGCGCTGAGTCACCTGGAGAAAGTGGGGAGCTACGTCAGGATGCTCTTCATTGATTTCAGCTCAGCTTTTAACACAATAATACCAGACATTCTGATCCCCAAGTTAATCAACCTGGGGCTCCCACCACCCACCTGCTCCTGGATAAAAGACTTTCTGGTCAACCGACCCCAGCAGGTGAAACTGGGTCCTCACCTCTCCTCCTCCCGCACTCTCAGCACTGGCTCTCCCCAGGGCTGTGTGCTGAGCCCACTACTCTACTCCCTCTCCACATCCGACTGCAGTCCCACCCACCCAGAGAACATCATTGTCAAATTCGCTGATGACACAAAAGCTCTTCTCCACCATGAACTTCAATAAGTCAAAGAACAGGTCCAAACTTAGTGATGAGCATCTTCAAGCCATCCTGAGGGTCTCAACTGCTTCCTCTATCAAGCCAAATGTGGCTCAGCTGTGTGATAGGAAGCGCTGCCAGGTCTCTGGCAGTAAGGAGTAGACAAGAAAAGCCATATGTTCAGAAGGAATGTTCATGTTCTGAAGAAGGTTCATGTTTTAAAGAGCAGCTCATGTTCAAAAGAGCCATTCATGTTCAAAAAAGCATTCATGTTGCAGAACTGTTAATAGTAAAGCTTGAGAAGACTGGATTATTTGTACTTTTTTTGTGGAATACTTGATGCGGCCCAGCCTCACCCAGACTCTACCTCCAGCGGCCCCCAGGTAAGTTTGAGACCCCTGGCTTAAATCAAGTGAAAAGATTTGAACAAAGTTCAAAAGTTTAAATGGAGTAAAGATTGTTTACGCTAGCATTTAGCTTCTACCAGGAGTACATCGGATATGTAAGAAGGAGCTAGCCTCTAGATAAGAGGCTATATAAATGTGGGTCCCCACACAAAAAACGCCAGATTTATAAGAATCATATTTCCAATTGATTATTTATTTTAATCGATTGGACATCCGCAACATCCGAAATGGTTGGCTTTTGTGATCGCCAAGCTTGTGGGTATCACAACAGCTGTGATCCTCTCTAGCCGAGGTTGGTGCGTGTGACGTGACGGCGCGTGACGGCGCCATCACGTCACCCAGGCTGTTGCACTTTTTTCTTCTTTAAGGTTGAAATACAGCCACACTAATGGCATGTTTTTTCAACAGGTAGCTCTCATACGGTAGCTCTCATGCGCATTCGCCTAATTGACGACTAACTGTTGTGATCACGTGACACGATGCGCGGATCGGATCATATTTCTTTCTCCCCTCCGATAACCGATCCAGCGTAATGGGCCAACATCGGACCGACTGATGCCGTGGATCGGATCGGAACATCCCTAATGGATATAAATTACTTTTGCTAAACTTGTACCACCCAGACATGTTGCAAAAGTATCTGCAAGAAAAACGACAGCTGAGACTCGTAGCAGCAGATTAGAGCAGTTGTATCAATGGACTTGTGCTTGCTCATTAAAATGCTCAATGAACATAGCAATCTATATAATTGTATTTGTGAGGAAATGTTTCACAGATGCGCAACTTCTGATGCATTAGTTCACATTTGGGTTTAACAAATGTAACAAAGGACTTGTTAACTCGTAGCCCCTGTTTTGTGTTAACAATGGTAGAAAAAATATTCATGACTTCAAATTTACTGTTACACATTTGTGACTTTAGTGTACACATGCAAAATAAATATTTACGACTTCAAATTTACTGTTACACATTTATTACTTTAGTGTACGCATGCTTAAGACTTTTACTACAATAATACCTTCATAGTTTTAGCGCTTCCACTCTGTACAAGTGACAGCAGTTAAAAATAAATAATATTATTTTTAAGAATGAATGTGCCTCCTGCGTGAACTCTGCATTGCTGAATAGGGCCTAAGCTACTGTATTTTGTTATATTTTATAACATCGGTCATAATGGTGTTACTTGGGGAGACAAATATTTTATGAGGTGGTACACTGTATAGAAAATTCGAGAACCACTGATCTATGCTATTTTGTCACCATTACACCACTACTTACCATTACTACTAATAAAAGTCAAATGCAGGAAACACAGGTGTAAAATCCTATGTTATTGCCATCCAGTTTATGAATGTTCTAATCTGCTCTGATTTGGGTCACGCTTTTTTTGGGACGTTGAAGTAATGCAGATGCAGAGAGAGATAACGCAACAGTGTGAGTGGCTGTATGGAGCTCCGTCTGGGGACAGGCAAATGTTCATGGCTGGGTCCGGGACATGGTAATGCTTCTCATACATTTAAAGTATAACTCCATGGTATGGAAGTAAATCTGTGCCATCTGATTATGAAAATAAAAAGCCATTGAATTCTAAGCACTGAATATTTATGCATTGAAATAACGTATCTGGATTTTTTGCCTCAGAATTTAACACTTAAAATTGTCGATAAATAATTTTCAGCTTTATTTTTCAATGTTAAAAAATTCAAAATCAAATATTCAATGTTAAAAAATTAAACTTAAATATTTCCAACATCCCCAAATTCAACATGCCAAATTCAGCTGCAAAATTCAATGTATGAAATTCAGAGTTAACATCCAGGGACCCAAGGAAGAGCAATCCATCCTAGATGCTAGATCGCGGTCGATCGGCGGCCGGACGGCTTGGACGGCGGCCAGACTGCCGAAGCTTTGGCGGCAGTCCGGCAGGGGTAGCTCGGCGGCAGTCCGGCAGCTCAGCTCCGGGAGTACAATCCCTTTCTCCTCCATGTCTCCTCCTCCGGACTGCCGCCGAAGCTTCGGCGGCAGTCCGGCAGAGAAAGGGATTGTACTCCCGGAGCTTAGCTGCAGGGCTGCTGCCAAGTTCCCTCCACCGGAGCTGCTCGTCCGCTGGTCAACAAAATCTTAGCTATGCTCTGATTGGAGGGGAGTGGGGAAGTGGGAGGTAATATTCAACTGTGCCCCCTTCCTACGTAGGAGGGGGCGCCGAAACTGACTCGCTCGTTTAGTAACTGTAGGCGGGGTACTTTCAAAAATGCATATCTCACTCAAAAAACAATGTACAGACTTTTTTCAAAGTTTGTATGCGTGTGGGAGCACCAGAGACCCAAAACAACACCCCAAATCCAAAGAAAAGTGTTGTTTTCATAATATGTCCCCTTTAGAAAAAGTTGGTGTGGGTCGTTACCATGGGGAACAGGTTCCCATCCCGTCATAGAAGTCAGAGGACTCACTTACACTTTAAACTTGGTTAGAATGATGACAATGATGATGATGATGAACCCTGAAACCTGTTTACATAATTGCCAATTCCAAAATGAGCACTCAGAGCGCAGAGTGTTTTAAATCCCGTTTGCAACTTGTTTCCAGCTTGCCTACCTGCAGCTGCTGTTGCAGCAGAGTGATCTCAGCGATACGCGTCTCTCTGGTCTGATTGGTCTGCTCCACCTCTCTCCGCTGAGCCGACAGTCTAAACCGGACATCCTGCAGTTTCCCCTCCAGCTGGGACTTCTTATCGTTCTGTGAATATGATGATCAGAGAAATCATGATCAAAAGATCAAAAGTCCAGTGATCAAATATGTTGCAACATGTGCATACATGCTGGCTGTGTTTCTAACATATGTTCCTCTAGGTCAGTGTTTCCCAGCAAATTCATCTGATGTACCCGATCCGTACAGCTCAAGTAGTTTCCTTCAGAGCTGATATCCTACTTATCCCATTCAGCCTCATTAGTCGTATTAATAATGCTGTTGAAAACAGACGACGCTGAGGCTTACTTCTATTTCTGGTCTCAAGTATATGGATCAGCAACAACATATATAATATTCACAAATCCAACTCAAATTGTAGGTCAGGGACCATGGAGCCGTACTGGGGGCTGTAGTTATACACAGCAAGGTCCCCACTGCAGCCTGCTCCTGAGGGTAAGGCCCCCTGGTGCGGACCCCCTGCTCTACATCTGGTATGTATGTGTGTGTATTCATGTACCAGGGCTTCCAGTTCAAACTCGAGGGTTTTCTTCCTGGCCTTCAGCAGGACGATGCTCTCCTGCTCTCGGTTCCTCTGGGTCAGCAGCTCCTGCCGGCGCTGCCGCTCCCACTCCAGCTGCCGCTGCCGCTCCAACTCCCGCTTCGCAGCCTGGACACACCATCAGTAGACACACGTATACTGTCTAGTAGGGGTGTGTAGAGATCTCGTGCCACAAGATCTCGCAAGATTAAACTTGACGATATTACCCGTTGCGTTAAAAATCTGTCTCGCGAGATTTGTGAGCTATCCAAACTTCTATTTGTGGCCTGTGGGGGCAGTAATGCGCCTTTGCTACGTCTAGCTTTGCCAGAACCTAAAGAAGGAGAAGGAAAAGAAGAAGAGGAGGAGAAGGAGGGGAAGCAGGGGAAGCAGCGAAAGCAGTCATAGACAGCCAGAATGACGTCAGAAAATACCCGTATTACCGTCGAAGATGCCCCTGCCACTTTTAAATCATTTGTTTGGCAGCATTTTGGGTACCCGGCGGAAATGATGAATGGCAGTAGAGTGACTGATAAGACACGGACAATATGCAAGCATTGTATGAAAATAATGTCGTACACCGCGGCTAATACGAGCACGATGCAGAGACATATACAGCACCACCACAGCGCGGTACTCAAATCAACAACTGCACCTGTGAAGAAAACACTAACAAGCCAGACAACGCTGACACACGGATTCGGACCTCAACTTCCACAGTCAAGCGCCAAAGCCACAACAATAACAAGAGACATAGGTGTTTTCAATGCAGCAGATATGAGGCCATTTTCTGTGGTAGAAAATCAAGGATTTCGGCGACTCCTCCACACACTGGAACCGAAGTACACCATCCCATCACGCACGCATTTTACCCGCATAGTGATCTCGAACCTCTATGGAGAGTCCAAGAGCAAGGTTGTACAGATACTGAAAGACGCAGAAAGCATCGCCATAACAACAGACGGTTGGACATCGAGAGGTACGCAAAGCTACATCACAATTACAGCCCACACAATCAACAATGACTGGAAAATGGAAAGTGTTGTACTACAGACTAGGCCACTTTTCGAGTCCCACACAGGGGCAAACATAGCTGAGGTTTTACAGACAGCTGTTACTGACTGGGAGCTTAAAAAACCCAACCAAGGCATCGCTATTGTTACTGACAATGCACGTAATATGGACGTGGTTGTGCGCGAGGCGGGATTGAAGCCGCACATTAAGTGTTTTGCGCACACTATAAATCTTGCAACCCAAGCTGGCCTCGGTGTTCCCCGCGTCGCTCGTTTGCTCGGGGGGGTGAGACATGTGGCTGCTTTTTTTCATCGGAGTTCAACGGCTACCGCGGTGTTAATGTCCAAGCAGAAACAGCTACAATTGCCATATCACAAGTTAATCATGGACGTTACGACGCGATGGAACAGCACGTTGGATATGCTGGCTCTTTACCTCGAGCAGCAAGCTGCCATATCAGCAGCTCTCACCAGCCCAGAGATAAGACAAAACGCCCGAAGCATTGATACACTTGACAGCTGCGATGTCAGAGATGCTGAAGACCTTGTGAAGCTGCTGCATCCTTTGAAGACAGCCACCACAGTGTTGTGTGAGGAGAAGAGTCCCAAAGTGTCTCTCATTGTGCCACTGAAGAGCATGATTGAACAGAACATGACACCAAATGATGGAGATTCCAGCACCGTGGCCAACACTAAGACTGCAATCCTCACGAATATTGCAAACAGATACAGTGGGGATGCCTTCAACTATCTGCTGGAGTGCACGGTACTGGACCCAAGTTTCCGGACTCTACCTCAGCTAGACCATGACCAGTGTGAGGCCGTCTTCCTGAGGGTACAGAACAAGGCAGGACAGTTGCTGCAAAAACAGGTATATCACTTTAAATTGTATTATGTATGTTTGTCAGCTAAACATTTTTAAGAGATTGATGAAGTGTGTGTGTGTGTTAGAAACATGAGAGCATCAGTGTGTGTGTGTTTGTGTGTGTGCGCTCTTAGCTGCTTATCAAATTTAACACCAGTGTTTCTTCTGTTTAAAGACCACAGCTGAGGAGAGGGAAGAAGGGGCAGCAGGTGGAGCTCACTGTCCCACACACGGTAGAGAGGAGGCTGTGAGAGATGATGAGCCCAAAGTGACAGATCCTGCTCCCAAAAAGACAGCACTTGAGGACCTGTTAGGGAACTCTTTCTCTACTGAGCCAGAGGAGTCCAACAGTTCAAAACAGGCTGAGAGGGAAGTTAAAAACTACAGAAAAGAGGCCTCTATCCCTCTCAGTGGCTGCCCTCTGAAGTGGTGGCAAGAACACTCCTCCCAATATCCTTTGCTGTCTCACCTTGCCAAAGCATGCCTTTCTGTCCCTGCTACCTCCGTTCCGAGTGAGCGCATCTTTTCAACAGCAGGAGACATAGTCAATGCACAAAGATCCCAACTGCTGCCAGCGAATGTGAACATGCTTATATTCTTAAAAAAGAACATGGCTGTGTAGTTGCACCAAGTTGTCAGTGACATACTTGGTCAGACTCTGTTTGCACTACTTGCACTCTGTATTGACAGAGTAAAACTTTGATTTGGTTTTGCACATAATATTGTTTGAACTTGAAAAAAAGAGAATTATTTAATTTAATTTATTTTACTTTAACTTTTATAAATTTTAGTTTTAGTTTAAATTTCATGCATGAAAAGAGTTACAATAAAACATCTCAAAATGCATGTGCAACTCGGTGAAATAAAAGTCTGTTGGTCCAGTCATATATTTTGTCATTGTAGTTTTCTTAAAATCTCGTCTCGTCTCGTTCTCGTGAACCCAATATCGTGTCTCGTCTCGTCTTGTTAGCTGAGTATATCGTCACACCCCTACTGTCTTGTGATACATACTGACCCCTCGGCCCTGGGCTACAGCCCCCCGCCAACACACACTGTGTGACAGTTATTGTTATGGAATCCATTGTCAGTCAAGTTATCTGATGATAACATTAATGTGAGTTATGTGAATCTACGTAGAAATACCTAATATAAAATATTAACGACTAATTTAGAGTTGATTTCCTCTAAAAATGTTCAAACTCTCTTCTCCCCGGAAGTCCATTTCCTCCCACATCATAGTGTTGATCAACAAGCTCTTCTCTCTCCTCCTCCACCCTCTCCTCTGCATCTCTCCTCCACTACCTCTCCTCTGCACCTCTCTCCTTTTCCAGCCTCTCCTCTACACCACTCTACTCCCCTTCCCTTTCTCTGCGCCGCTCCTCCTCCCTGTCTCTCCCCCTCAACTCTTTCCTCTCGATCTCCCTGCACCGCTCCTCCTCCCTCTGTCTCTCTAGCCCCCTTTCCTCCTCCCCTCTCCTCCTCACCTCTCTCCTCTCGATCTCCCTGCGCCGCTCCTCCTCCCTCTGTCTCTCCAGCTCCCTCTGTTTCTCCAGTTGTTTCTCCAGCTCCTGCTGCCGCCGCCTCTCCTGCTCCATTCGCTCTCGCTCCTAACAAAATACAATTTATTAAAAAGATAAATTCTTTCAGCTACATGAATAAATTCGACCATTTTTGACTTCCTGGATTTATTTTAAACTATATATTTCACAATTAACATTAAACTTCTTCTTTAATTACTCATTAATATAATGGACTTGATGGTAGAATACAGGTGTTTATTTGTATACGTGGTACCAGGGAAAGAGGGCAAACGATAATACCATTGTATTTATTTGAAAGGGGACCCCACCTTCCTTTCCTGCTCTTCTCTCTCCAGTGTGGCCAGTCTCTCCTGCTCTTTCCTCTGCAGCTCCAGCAAGGCCTGGCGCCTCTTCTCCAGCTCCAGGTTTCCACGCTCAAAGTTCTCCCTCTTCTTGTCCTCAAAGGTCACTAGAGGGTAAGGGATGGACATGGATGGATGGATGGAGAAAAACAGACAGAAGACGGTGTCAAATATATGAAGAGTTTTGTTTTTACTTTACACTGGTGGTAATTAGGCTTTAGAAGAGTGTGTCGAAGAACTAAACTCATCCAACGTAATGGTACATTGAGCCAGCGACCAATCACCTGGTAGCTTCTGGTTGGTCTCAGCTTCCTCCTCAGCCTCCTCCTGGACGCTTTTCTGGTCCGACTGCACACTGTCGCTCCGTACTCTCCTTAAACACGCACAGCTTTTAATGATACCGTGTCCCTGGTCTTCTGTGCCCTCTGGCCTTATATTCTATTCTATTAGGATTATTATGCCTAGGTATTTTTGCTATCAAAAAGGGTTGCAATGATGATATTTATGCATGGTTCTACGGTTGTCCCTAGGATCTTGTTTCCCATGGGGGTGTTTCCACTAGCTAGTTTCAGCCATAGAAATAAGAAGTGGCAGTAAGCGGGCGGTATTAATAAAGGTTTCATGGTTTTCACCCTATTTAGCAGCTTTTTCAAAAAAGGCAAAATAAACCAAAAAGTCCCCCCTCCTACTAATTGTATGAGGGTGGTAATTGAATGAATCTATTGATTCATTCTAGTGATCTATTTCTCTTTTCATGTGATCCATCAACCACAATAGCGCCTGTAGGATTTCTGCTCCACTGACGTCCACGCAGCAATCCAAAGGGAAATTGTAGCATTGTTAAAATAACACATTTGTTCAAACGGATTGAAGCAATTCAGTAGTCAAAAGGAAAAAATATCTGTTGATAAAGCGGGGTTGTTAAGCACTGATCACTTCCGGCTATGACTCAGACTGGGAAAGAAGCGAATTGTGAATGGTTTCCGTGGCATTCTCAGAAAAACATCAACCTCGGTGAATAATTCCACACCGCTGCAATAACAGCACACAACTTGTTGATCTCCCCTAACAGCATATATTATCTATTAAACACAGAGCCGTACATCCAGGTGAGAAGTTCACCTGAAGGTGGGAGGCAGGTAGTCTGGGGGGAGGATGGGGGGGAGGGGGAGCCCCGACATGGCCATGTCGATGAGGTGCATGGCTAGGATGAACTCCTCAGCCGTCAACTTGCCATCCTGGTCTATGTCTGATAAACTCCTGGGAGGGGGACAGTACACATGAATGGTTGATCAAACATGAACAAAGGGGTTGGGAACAAACAGACTATTTAAGGTATTTAATATTGATCATGAAATCCTGCAATGGATTGTGTTAAGTGGGATTTTTTCCGAACATTGTGACGTATGGGAGCAATATGTATAATTTAGAATGTCGGTCATGGAGTCGTTATTATCCAGGGTGATAGAAAACTGAATCTTCCACAAAGAGTGTTGTATGTTTTTAGAAAAAATCCCTCATGTACATTAAATATTAAAATATGTGTAGTGTGTGCAGTGCAATGCAAGTAGGAAACATATTTTGTGCAGTGCAAAACTGTGTGCCTGTGTACGTAATGTTGACTGAAGTTTACCATATAGAAGCTAGCTGGGTCTGAGGAAGACTGGATTGCATGAGAATAGTACGAGCTTGAGGACCTGAAAACACACACACACACACACATGCACAAATATAATTAGTTTCTTAGAAAGGATTGATACAAGTTCAAAGAACAGGGGGACACACAGACACACACACACAGGGGCAATTTGTGTGTGTGTGTGCAATAGTGTGTGAGTAAATAAAGTGGCAGCCGTCATTCACCAGTGAGGTGTCCACTCATCATCTTGTCCTGGGAGTTGAAGAGTTGCCTGTACTTAAGCCTGGATGACTGAGGAACTGCCCAATCAGGGGGCGGCGTCAGAGCACTGGGCGGGACAAAGGGAAACATTAACTCATACACACATAAAAACAAACCTATTGAAATACCAAGAGAACATGTACAACACAACCCCACAAACATTGTAATCTCATCGATAGACCTCCTTTATTCACCATGTTTTCCAAGTCGAAACATAGATGGTAGTTAGATGGTAATATTCAGCAGATGATTACAATAAACCAAACCCGCAATTAAGCACACATACAAAATAATATTAAAAAGTATTGACATTTCCTAGCACATACATAGCCTTCAGAATAGATAGATATCCACAAGGTGAGAGACTGAGTGAAGGCTGTTCCTGTGGCTCACTGTGGGTCATGAACTATGATGGCCGTTACCTAGCAGCCTCCACAGACGGGCCCTTCTGGAGCTTGCTACTGGAGCGGCTGAACGACGAGGACTTGTTGACGGAGGAGCCTGGAAACAGAGGACAGCTGGATGAGACCTACCAGGAAGATCACCGGTTTGCTCGTTGGATTACGACACACAGACAGAGACAACTTTGTTTAACTTGGTTCAGTGCTTCGGCATCGCACTCCTATGATATCATTTTGCTATATACATGAATGTTACCTGTATATAACACTCTTTTGTAACTTTTGTAACTATCATGGTTAAGGATAGTCACCGGTTGTAATTAAAATTATATTTCACTTTTGTACCTGGATGAGGGAAGCCTGCGATTGGCTGAATCATGCCTGTGGGAGGGGCCCCATTGGAAATGGGTGGGGGCAGGGGAGGCGGGACCGAGGAGATGAGGGGCGGGGACACCCCCACCAGGAGCGGAGGAAGGGGTAGAGGGGGGACCCCTGGCAGGCCGGCTGCGATGGAAGCCATAGGAGGCATGCCTAGGAGGTGGGCGATGGCAAAGACAGAATGAGAATCAAAAACCCTTCTGCTTAGGTCTCAGACACTGTACTACTACTAGCTTGCTTAAATTTATTATTTCTTAAGTCACTAGAGGACCATGCCTTTGATCTGGTACTAATTATGTTTTTTTGTTATTCATGCCTGTTTAAAACCATGCTTCCGATCACCATTTAACTTTGACCCAGACCTTTGGGAGAAACACTGTACTAAATGATTAGATAAGGGAACAGGACTTTGCTAAATAGCAAATCAGAGAAGCATTGTAGAATTATCTTTGTTTCCGTTCAATTAAAATTAATATGAGATCAATTCATGGTGACTAAAGCAAAGGTCCACATGAAGAGAGCAGGCAGCATTAATATACTCTGACTCATATGTTCACCTCAGCGGAAATGGAAACATGGAGCCGGGGCCATCTCTGTTCAATTATCATGCATTATTAAGTTCTATGGCCTTTTGGAAGGTGTTCTTGCTGGTAACATTAGAAACATGCTTTGTATTTGACGCAATGAAGGAACTTGGATGCATAGGACACAATAGATGTTTAGCAATGCACAGAACACACATAATCATATTGATAATTCACTGATTGATGGCCCACCTATCATTCTTGGCCGATGTACTCCCTCAACACGTGAGTATTGATGTGTGTAGATGTATCACAAGTACTATTGGTACATTTGATTATATTTTGGTGGTGTATTTTCCATATAGTCAAGGTTGTTATCCATTATTGCTCCTTTCCTCATGGCGCATTTCCGGTTCAGTATGAGCTGGGCTATACCGCACCTTCACTACTTGGCTGAGGCGTGCTGGGCCGAAGCACTGCCGGTGGAAATGCGCCAATAGTGCATGAGATTGTGTCTGACAGCCTCATTCCAATAAACAGTAAACCTACTGATTCCTTCTCCTTTGTTAGTGATGTAACATTAAATATATGTTATGCTATAAATGTTACATCACTACATCAACGTTCCTTTACAGATAAACTTATAGGTTAGACGGTGTGGTGTGGTTCCACTCTAAATGAGTCTAAACCAAACGTATTTTTCATCTGCCCAACTAATTACCAATAACTCTCATATAACGCTAACCGAGAACCCTGATATAATCGGCATACAATGATTTTCAACAGAAACATCCTATGTATACATTAAAAATATGTATATAACGTATCAGACCGGCCGATCACATATTGAAAAGCTTGGTGATCGGATCGGCTGATCACATTTTAAAAAGATTGCTGATGGGTATCGGATCGGCCGATCACATATATTAAAAAGATTGGTGATCGGATCGGCCGATCACATATTGAAAAGATTGGTGATGGTTGTCGGCCCAAAGAAAGGTGAAGGGGCATCCTTTATATCGCCAGACTCACCAAAGGCAGTCTGCGGTGGCAGAGGGGGGTTCATGCTGGTGGGCAAGCTGGGGGGCAGAGGGTGACCCTGGAGTTTCAGTTTGATGAGTTTCATGGCTATAGAGAACTCATAGATATCCATGCGGCCGTCACTGTTCATGTCAGCCAGAGCCCTGCCGACACACAAAAAACACACATTATTTGGTGCTATTGTCCATGTTTTACATTTACATTAAATCATTTAGCAGCAGTCACATTTAGCCCAGAGACTTGTAGACCTTTCATACATGCACTCCAGATAAACTCAGGTCTGCTAATGATCAGTCGCCTTTTCACACATGAAACACACAACAGGATATTAGCCTCATCAGACGTGTTCACACATCCTAGAGATACTCTATAACCTGTAGTATACTTAAGGGCTGGCGGCTAAGCAGAGTGTGTAAGAGGCCTGACGGGAGCAGGAATAGTATTCAGTGGAAGTCGCAGTGTTTTGTTTACAACACATCGAAGATGCCGGGTAGGGCTACCAGTACCAATCCCGTAATGCAGACACTTTTTGTGGCGATATCAATGCTGCATTTATTAAGACTTTTCCAAAATATCAACAGAAGAGTGGAAAGCAGAAAGAAGTTGGAACCTAAAATACAGGACAGAAGTGAAAGAACGAACTAGCTACACTCTGTACCCCCGGTTTCGTTTTTTTAGCAGCAACAAAAAAGTTCCAGTGATACACAACCTTTATAAACTTTATTAATATACTAGTTCAATTACACCAGTGTTGTTGGATGTGGTACAGTAACAAGTATATAAATGTGCTTTTCAAAATATAGAATGTGTGCAATTTCTCTAATGCTGAATTGCAATCATTGCTAAAAAGCATATTTCAATCTTCACAAAATAAAAAGGATTCACCTTAATGGTTAGATGATTTTAATGGAAGTAAATACATGCATCAAAAACGGTAATCACAGGTCACGTGACTCACCAGATTTGGGCCAGGATTGGAGGGGGCAGTCCAGACTGGAGAAAGAAGTTCCTGGCCTGGTCCCCTAGGGATCAATAGAGGTGAAACAGGTAATCCAACTCCAGGCTTACTGTGGGTGCTACCATCCAAGAGTATCATAACTACTGTAGGTGAGAATAATATGAAGGAAGATTGTTTCCTATGGTGCATTAGGCGTTTGTGTATGTGACAGTGTGTTGAGCATTACCTGTGATATACCCTCCAGCAGGGGCAAGACTGTGGAACTGCTGATCATGTTTGGCCCTTTCATCCAACGAGATCATAAACACATCTGATACTGGACCTAACACACACACACACACACACACACACACACACACACACACACACACAGAGAGGAAGTGGGACAAGATGCTCTGGGTCTATAGTTCACATCCACTAGAGAAATTAAGATGAAAGAATGAGCAGTGAAAAATATAGAAGGTCCGATCTGGGAATGGCCATGAACATTCATGATTAACATTTAGGGTGCAATGACCTAGAGATAAGGACCCCCCTATCTGCAAATAAAGAGAGGACACTAGAGGAGTCTTTTCCAAAGACTGGGTCTGGGAGATTTTATTTTGTTGTTTTTTTACAAAACAAAATATATATTTTTCTTTTCTCTCTCAAAAACTAACTAACTACAAAACACAGAACTAGACTGAACGCTGCACCCGATATGCACGTCATGCTGTTCTGTTGTACACCGGACTGGAATGCAATCCTAAAAGGCAAGCAGGCCCAACGATCACATTAGCCAGGTAAATAGCACATAATGTGCCTAATGAGAGTTGACGTACAATAGTCCTGATGTTTATACTGTGAATACTGTGAAAATCCAAAAAATTCTGGGTGCCAAGAATTTTTTGGGGGGAAACACTGCACTAGAGGATACTGCTGACATGACATAGATATAGGTCTCTAACATGTTTGTTTGACCACACTGGGCTCTGTGCATCCTAAGCAAATGAGACTCATATATAGACTAGCAGAAAGACAGGCACAGGAAACCACATGAGACATGAGATGAGGAGATGGGCAGGCAACAAAACAAACCTGCAAATGTGGTAGGGAACTGTGCCATGGTTCAGTCAGTCTTCAGATAGGCCACACCTAAAACAAAACAATGACAACAGTGGTTGTGATAAGGTGCTTATGTCTGCAAATGCCCTAGAATATAGTTCACTTCCACTGGAGTGATGCAGTGCAGACATTGACTCATAAAAAAAAAAAAGTCCCCCCTCCTACTAATTGTATGAGGGTGGTAATTGAATGAATAGAATCGGTAGTGATCTATTTTCCTTTTCATGCGATCCATCAACCACTATAGCGCCTGTAGGATTTCTGTTCCACTGATATCCATGCAGCAATCCAGAGGGACATTGTAGCATTGTTAAAACAACACATTTATTTTAACGGATTGAAGCACTTCAGTAGTCAAAAGGAAAAAATATCTGTTGATAAAGCGGGGTTGTTTAGCGCTGATCACTTCCAGCTGTGACTCAGACTGGGGAAGAAGCGAACTGTGAATGGTTTCCGTGGCATTCTCAGAAAAACATCAACCTCGGTTAATAGTTCCACACCGTCCGTTGCAACAACAGCACACAGCTTGTTGATCTCCCCTACCAGCATATATTATTTATTAAACACAGAGCCGTACATCCGGGTGAGAAGTTCACCTGAAGGTGGGAGGCAGGTCTCCAACATGTCATCTTGGAGAAAGTTATCCTATCCCCCTCCCCTTGTCAACGTCGGATAACGCTTGGTGAATTATTTGATTTACTTAGTATAAATTTACTTGAGTCTTTATCGATATTAGATAACCACTAATAAAGAAACAATTTGTATCTGGGCCAGTATAAATTGACTTCGGGCAAGTAGAATTCCGACCCACTGGCCCGACTGGGCGAATGGAAAAAAGCTTAGCGTTGAGCACTGCAGTTAGATGGCAACCTTGCACACACACACACACACACACACACACACACACACACACACACACACACCTCTTCATTGTCACCAGCCACTAAATGATTGGGTGGGAAGAATCTTTTGGCACCTCAGGATTCGATTCAGAGGTCAACGATTAGATTCTAAAACGATTATTGATGCATCTTGAAGCAAAAAAAAAATGTATGGACATTTCCATGCAGGATTTTCAAAAAAATATCTGAATTTCCTACTCAGTTTGCTAATCACTCAGATTAATTACCTTATCTAATATTTTATTAGAGAAAAAGCTTTTGTCACAAATATGACTTTCTATTAACAATACAATAATCAATGCAGCTTGCATTACAACACACTATGGAAGAAGGTAAAAAATAAACAAATTTAGTTTTCTATTCTTTCTAATCTTTCTTTTCCATGTCATTAAAGAAAAAGCTGCCCTTAGTCAATTATAAGAATAAGCACTTGTTCGTCATTCTTGTGTCTGGTTGCGAGTTTGCGTGCATGCTATGTGTAGGCTGAATGACAGTCGCGTCCAGACAAATCAGATTGGCAGTACACATTTAAGATAAATTAAATAATTTTAAAACTACTCAAATTATCCCTCTCTGTCTAACAGAATGTTGCAGGAGGCGAACAAATTTAAAAAAAATAAAATAAAAAAAATTATATTATTTTTTATTCCGATAATTAACTTATCTGAATCGAGACTAGGGATCGACCGATAGAGATTTTTTAAGGGCCGATACCGATACAGGCTGATGAAAAAAATACATTTTTTTCATCAGCCTTAGCCGATAACCGATACGCCGAAACCGATTTTCTTGAGCCGATATTTGAAGCCGATAATACCCTGGAAATCCAGAGTTCTCGCGAGAGCACAATTTCAATTTGCTCAGCGAGTCACTCTGGGAACGAGCAATATACTCGTGTATATTCTGGGTCTCCCCTGGCCCAGAACATTAATCAATCACATTGATGTATCAATATAGGCGGGCCAAAAGCGTTGCTGTTTTACCGACCGGATACGGCAAGAGTCTTATCTATTGGTTAGCTCCACTGGTCTGGATACGTCACCCCTTGCATTCTTCTGATTGGTCATAGTGTTATCCAGTGATATTTTCAAATGCATGCTTGGTGCCGCCCCTCGAGTTAGGCCATTTTTATTACTCGTTGCCAGACCCTACAGCTTTCTAGATGTTGGTCTGGATTTCCAGGCTAAGCCTCCTTCAATTTACATCATAAAAATGACACAATGATGATAACAAATGTTACAATGTCTAAATTTTAAAAAATTAACATTGATTGAACTGTCTGTAAAACATGCCCAAAAAAATAAATTAAGAAATCGGCCGATACGATACACGTAAATAAACGCAAATATTGGCCGATAATATCGGCCGGCAATATCGGCCGGCCGATATATCGGTTGATCACTAATCGAGATGGAATCGTTCTACACAGAATCGCGATGAATCGAAGAATCGATTATTTTCCCCACTCCTACTAAATGATAACAATAGCCTGACAGACAATGAAACAAATGCCAACAAAGATATAAAATAAAGAAATTTAGCAAATTTTAAGTGTTGGAATTATTGATGGGTTTTTACAGCCCCAAGCACTGCTGATCCTGCTCATTCTCAGATAGAATGATGTTGATTAAAGATTGGATAATTTTGATTAACACACAAGCTGGCCATTTTATGCAATCAAAATTATTTTGGACAGTTATAAATCAGACACAACATCATACAGTATGTGTTCTAAATTGTGTACAATTTGTACATGTGGCTTTTGGAAGTTTTTCAAAAGTTTCACAGTACAGAGAAAACTATGCAGATGGTCATTAGGGGTCCACGAAGCCCAAAGGTTCAGCATGTGAAGTAAGGTTTGTATACCAAGTTTCCGATATTTCCGGCCTCCAGGTGTCTAGGCTGACCTTGACCATTCAATAAAGCGTCCCCTATAGGCTACAGGCTATAGGTTCCAAAGTCTTTTGAGACCTGCTTACCACGAATATATATTTGGTCGACAAAGGCTTTGCTGTAGGCATTACGATTCAAAACATATTCCAATAGTCGCAATAAGGCATCCACAGATACTCTGTGGATTCTTAATGATAGCATGAGTGCTTTCTGGCCCATTATCAAGTATATGCCAGACAGCTATGAATCCTGGCACATTTATGTATTTCCTGCATACTCAGTATGCAAGACACGTCGTTCAGAAACTCATTCAAACACTCACAGTGGCATTCTCTCCCTCTACTGCTCCATTTTCTTTGCCTATTGAAGAGAGAGTGTGTGTTTGTGCGTCTATGTGTGTTAGCCTTTGTTTCTCTGATCTAGTTAAACTGGTTACTAGCATCCCCCTAGTCACACACACAGGTTTTTTTTGTGTAGATATTAATATAACAACTTGTATGGGGCTTTGAAATTACTATGTTTACAAAAGAGTAGCTGATTGTTCATTATTACTCCCTTACAGATGCCAATACCAATGACTCATCTTTAATAAATAGCACAGTACTTCACAGATGAATAGGAAAACTGAATTAAAGTTGAACTCTCACTTCAAACTTGAATAGTCAGGCATCCACCCGCATGTGTAGCAGTTTTTGCTACTATCAACCCCTAAGGTAGATGTGGGACCCCCAGACAGACAGTCAGGGAGACAATACACAGCTTTTCAAACTGCTTTGACATACGAATAGGTTATCTTATACGGTCTTTGTTTGTGGAAGCCGCTGCCCTTTCTTATACACACACACAACACTCCACAAATCTTCTTTCTCACTGAATCATTTCCCCTGGTTTTGTAATTATGAAACTAAACGTAGCAAGCGCGCAACAATAAACATGTGTCCTTAGTTGGGTTGGGTGGACGTAGGAAAGGACTAGCCTATGGGCTGCTAGGGGGTATAGAAACATGGGTTTAATTATGTGTATTACCCCACTGGTCCAACCTTGAATTCAATTCTTTACTGGGTTTGGCTACAAATTGTTTCCATCCCTTTGGCAGTGGAAGCCCCACCATTCCAGAGTTGTTGACTGTGATGGCGTAATATAAATGGCTCTAGCCCCATAGCACATTAGTAGGGTTGAAAAGGCGTGGAAAATTTCCGGTAAATCTTCTGTAAATTACCATGGGAAGTTAAGCTTTGGAATTTTGGAAATGCTAAAAATCTGAAAATTATGGGAATTAACAAGGAATTTAGGATGATTTAACCGAACTGTATCATATCCAAGCAGAAATATATACTGTATATATTTTTTTTGTTATAAGTAGACATCCATGCAAAATAACACTTACAAAATAACTATTAAAGACTACAAAAACTTAAAACTACTAAAAAACATAATTTTAGCAGATTTATATGTAAGTAGAACCGTCACAAGTTCTAATTATTTTATTTTTTCATTGAAGAGCAAAACCATGAATTTTGAGTTAAATATGTTCTGGGCTCAAAAGTGTGTTCCAGGGTAGTGCTGCACGATTTGGTGAAAAAGTCATATTGCGATTATTGTGAACAATATTGCGATTTGCGATTGCGATATAATAAACAAATGGTGTCATGAGTGTACTTGCTTGGTTATCAAGGAAAATGCACACAGATTACTGATAATTTTAAAATGTTTCTTTCTCAACTCAAACATACAAACTTAAACCAGCAAAACTAAAAAATGTGTACAGTACTGTTTTCAAAATAACAATATTTTACAAAATTAAATATATAATCAAATATATATTTTTCAAAATAAAGGCATTTCTGCTGTGCAAACTTGTTAGGTTTTCTCAATAGCACAACAAAATAAAATAAATAGAATAAATAAGAAAATACATATTAAAAAAATTGCAGCCTTTGCGGTTATACAATCGCAAAGGCTGATATCGCAATTGCGATTCATTTAATCGTGCAGCACTAGTCCAGGGTTCTAAAAGTCATCAGTGCACATGTGATAGAGATATGCAAAGTGCATGTAGGGGTTTGTGGTCTCAATAGCTCTGCAGTAAGCAGCATGATTGAGGAATAGCATAGATATTCAAGTTTACTTGCATGAAATCTGGTTGTGTTAGTCAAGATTATGCTAAAATATATTTTCCCCAACTATATTTAAGTCCAATGTTAAGAGCCAACCTTTCATTTTGTACATTCCCGGTTTATTCCCATAAATTCCTGTTGATTCCCATAAAAAGTTTCCAACTTTGAAAATTCCCGGAAATTTCAAACCCTACACATTAGTACTATCAGCTCCAGCTCACTTCCTCATTACGCATCTCTAGACAGCTTATGACATTGTCCTGCGTACTACGGTGAGGGTTTCAGTGCGCCCCCTCCCTTCTCCGTTCCATTTGGGAACATGTTTGGTTTCATTTCGCCTGTTTCGTATAGTTTAATTAATTAATTAAGGGCGCCACCAGAGGGCGCCCTCAACACATTTGCCGCCCTAGGCGATCGCCTAGGTCGCCTACGCCGAGCGCCGGCCCTGGCTGCAGCTGGAGCTTATTTAGAGACTCCCCATGTCCACACCGCTATGCAGAACGGGTGCACATAACCAGAGACAGTCGACATGGATATTTGAATGCGACCATACTGCATGGATCTTAAAAGGTGTACAGTAGGTATTGGCAGAATTTCCTCTTGCCCAAGAGCACAATCTGAGCAGATACAACTTGTTCATCTGACAAATGCCTCTCACTAGCACTGGAAGGTAATATCTACGTAGCACCTAAGTTAGTGTTGACACATGGACTTATGGAAGTTGATAGTACATAATTGTGTTGTATTGAATGGGTTCATGTCTGGTACCCGCTAGGGGAAGGGTAACCTAGCCACACTGAAGGAAGGTTACCCTCCCCAAACTAAAGGAAGGGTACCCTACCCAAACTGAAGGAAGGGTACCCTAGCCACACTGAAGGAGGGGGACCCTTCCCACACTGAAGGAAGGGGACCCTCCCCATACTGAAGACCCAGCGTCAAAACCAGCCTGCTGATGCTGTGATTTAGCTGCTGCTCCTGCTCATCAGTCTAACAGCAGTCTGAAGCTGTATCAACCAGCTCTTTGTTAAATACAGGCTAATAGACCCGAACACAAATCTGTAATTTAACCAGTGTGCTAGCACACAGGACAACATGAGCAACTATCCTGGATAACCCCATGGATACAACAGATTAATGAAGCTATCAGGCTAGCTGTCCAGAGGCTAACGTCAGCTCGTTAGCCGCTCAGGACATTCTTCCACATCATACGTCTTGTATTCTGCTCTTACCTCATAGTCAAATTTCCATTATATTATTTGATAAAGTAGATCCCAGTGAAATGATGTAGCCATACAACGTATAACCTTCAAATACTTCGCTTTTAATTCACCAAAGCCCTTTCCTGTGAATATCTCTGATCCGAAATCCCGACCGAGGGAGAGTTGGAAAATGGGGTAATGTTCGTGGGATATCGCGATATTTCAAAAGAATGTATGTAGAAATGGCAATTGGTGCTTTATCGCGAGATTTTGTGCAAGAATACAATTTGATCATGCACACCTTATTAAAATATCGTAAACATATCATAAACCAGTGCATATCAATCATAGTTGGCTGTTGGCACAAACAGTGCCATATAAATACTATTGCATATCACTTCTTACAAGCCCATTTCATCTTAGTACAAATGGAATTAATGATAAATGGGATATGCAATCTGAGGTTTTACAATCAAAACGATGACAATTATTTCCATAATCAAATCAATTTCACAATGTATGATTGGCCTAAATTTTGCATTATGTTGTAAATAGTAATCCAGTCGGTCCAGCAGTAGGCGCTGTTGCAAATAGCCCCCATGTCTGTAGCGAACAAGAAGAAGAAGGCAGATGAGTGGACAAATCGCGCTGCTCATGAGAGAAGTCTTATGTTCGGCGCAAACCACATATTACAGCCGAGTTTCCAAAGTAATTAATGAGTGAGTTGTCTCTGCCAAGCATAGGGTAAGGTTTACCAATATGAAGGGTTTGTACTGCCGAATCGGACAGACTGATGCGGACACCAAGTTTGTTATTCAGGAGATGGTGAGTTTGGCTCTTTATTTTCCAGGTATGCGTGCATGATTATAAAAGCTTATCGGTTATAATTGCATTACTATCCATTCTTGGGTAGTTGAATGAAACCAAGTCAGTGAAAGGGAAGCGCAATGTTTTCAAACCTGTCATATAATGTGTAATAAATCAGCATGACTGTCTACTTGTAGTAACGTTATTATGATACACATATAATAGCTTCAGCGTTATTTAAAACTGTTGGACTCAATTATTAATTATTTGAAAGCAAATGGATGTAGTAGGCTACATGTGTAAAGAAACAAGCAGCTTGCTGCCAAACAACATAAAATAAATATAGAAGCCTACATCTGCTCAATTGTACTGTCAATGTGAGCCTTTTCCCCTCCGTTTAATGTCTGTCTTTATAGTTACCCAACGAAGATGAAAATCGGTCTAACTTCTTGTCTGTTTTTCTCTCTCCGTTTTATTCTGTCTTAGTCTCTCCCAGCCAATGTAGACAGTCACCAGGTCAGGGTTAAGATGAAGGCATGTCGACTCAGTCCTCTCGACCTCAAGGTAACTGATGACAATTGCTCCTATATTATATATCCACCCAATCGTCGTCGCTTATTCCTGTAAAGAGCCATGGAGGTGGTAGGGAGATACTGCCTGTATTCTGAATGTCGGTCTATTGTGATGGCTCGCACTTCCTGCTAAACCTCCAGATATTTTCCTAGCTCCTCATTATACCCACTGTTCCAACTGCAATTATTTTATCATTCTTACTCACAAATGTACTTATCAAGCTGCTGTAGGGCCACATATAACAAATGTGATTCGCTACAAAGTCTGAAAGTTGTGATTGTCTGGTCAGATCGTCCACAGACGACATAATCTTCAAACCATCGTTCAAATTCCTACTTACTAGAGCTTCAGGAGTATAGCAGTTCAGGAACTCATGTTAGTCAACTCTTTGTCTTCGGAGGTGTGAGAAAACTGGAGACACATTGGACGATATCCTAATTCACTAACCAATGAGGGAACCAAGCGGACTAGGAACCTGGGGCCACACAATAACAGAACCACCAACCACCATATATATTTCATATGATCATTTAAAAGTTTATTTAAACTCTTCTGCAGTTCACCTTTAACAGCTGATCCGTTTAGTTTGACAATTGCTGACATTGCATTTGTTAATTATGTTCAATCATTGCAATGTTGATTATAAGATTATTAGTGAGGATTTTTGGGTCATTGTTTAATTAATCGTGAAATTATTTTGTGTTTTTGGGGAGATATTCTTGTTGGTTTTTTTTTAAGCGAGACGTGGCAAAAGAAAAAGTGTCAGAACAACCCTTGCTGGGTGGGGGAAATACGTCGCTGACTGCGCCGCTGGTGACTTGAATTCATGATGAGGAAGTGGCCACGACGTCCCGTTGGTCACATTAATAATAATACTGCAAAGGCTTAGTGGGCAAATACATAATTGTCTACCCTCATTTGTCAATAGATAGTTAATTACTTAGTCTTTGAAGATTTTCGAGACTGCCAATTAATCTTCTTAGATATGATAAAAAATATAAAAGATGTAATAATAGTTTGTGGAAAAATGCCACAAGATGGCAGCATCCATTACGTTCTGAACGCCAGATGGTGATAACACTCATGTCTCAAATTCTCATGTCTCAAAGTTGTGTAGTCTTCACAATTTTTTTCTTTAGGTTATCAGCAGATGCAGGCACAAAACAGTAATTCAGTTGAATGAATGAACAGATGGCTGCTATATACATTGGCACAACTTAGGAACCCCCACATTTAACCCCCCCCCCCCCCCCCTTTACCAGTGTTATACTCTTTTCCAAAATAGATACATAATGAACATTGCTTTTTGTTTACCAAGCATCTAAAAAATGCCCTCCGAAGCTAATATCTTGTCCTTGCAGTTTATTTTTGTAAGGTATAAGCAAGTATCGCTAACACAGTATATTCTCATCAATTAACATGGGCAGGTTAAACATATAATCATAAACCTGAGGCTGAAGCAACCCTGTACTCTACTTCATGACTAAACACTGGCAAAGAGCATCTGCGTTTGTCACCATCCTTGAGGTTTGGTTTGGATAAGTTTCTTGTGCATTTGTTCATTGGTGACATTGTCGTAGAAAGATGTGTCACTGCAGATCAGCCGGGACTCTGGTCAAAATCGAAACGTTTAGAATGGATCCTGGCTCAACTGACCTGGTCTGTTCACATTTGTCTGGAAGTTATCTTTGGCATCAGAATCAGGGTTTGAAGAGGCAAGTCCTGTATTGTGAGCATTGGTGAGGAAAACCCTTCACCAGACTTTCCCAGCCAAAGACAATTCAGGGTTATAACAGTTTACATTTCACTGTTTATCTTTCTGTTTTTCACATCTGTTTCAAGCTGCTAGGTGACCTAGGTATCCAGAGGGATTTGATTCCGGTTGGTCGAGAGGTAGCAGGGGTTGTCCTACAAGGTGACGCTTTTTTTTCTTTGTTGTCATGCACATCGTTTAAATAGTACAACAAAATGCAGTCTAAAAGTGTAAAAACCTAAAATCTGTACAGGTTTAATAGTGTAGGTTTTAGCAAAAGAGCTGCAGCATTAATTGCCTAAAATTTAATACATAAAATGAAAATACAGGTGAAAATACAACATAGAATAACAGATTTTTTTTATTATTATAAATAATATTATGTAAAAAGTGTAAATTGTGTTTGTGTTCTCTGGGTTGTGCAGTTGGCTCCCTTGTGTCGTTCTTCCACCCAGACGATGAAGTTGTAGGTAAGGAAGGCTTAGTTCAATCAACCGGTACTCAAACAATCAACATCATGCCAGGCATTTACAACAATGCGTTAATATTGTTTTATTGCAGTAATAACAGGTAAGTTGCAAAATAGACCTCTCTTTGCAGGATTCATAATTGTTGACTTGGCGCAGAGCAGGTGCACTTCCTATACCCTCACATGCACAGCTGAGTTATGTGCTGTGTCAATTTGCCATTTTGGTCCCTTATGCAGTCAGACTTTTTACTTTAAAACCAAGCTTCATTCTATATCTTTCCAAAAAGTGCTCTAGAAATGTTATGTTTACAATAATTAATGTTTCCTGTGTGTGTGTGTGTGTGTGTGTGTGTGTGTGTGTGTGTGTGTGTGTGTGTGTGTGTGTGTGTTTGATCTGTTGTTCAGTGTAGTTCTGTCTGTGTACATTGTGATTTTGTAAATTAAACCTTTTTCTGCCATGCTGTCTTTTTCCAGGTATTCTGCCTTTGGACTACCCCTGGTCTGGACTGTGTGATGTAATCGATGTTGATGAACACCTTCTTGGTAATAAATGCATACACTTGTGCATGTAACCATGCTTGTCCAGCTTAAAGTCGGAATATATACAAATATATTGTTCTTTATTAGGTAAACTGAAATTACTGAAATTGCTTTATAGGTAAATTGTTAATCGTGTGTTTGTGTGTGTGTGTGTGTGTGTGTGTGTGGTGTGTTTGTGTGTTTTACAGTACACAAGCCAGAAAAGTTGAGCTGGATATGCGTTGCAGGAGCAATACGTGATGGAGTGTGTGCCTATACGGCCCTACACACACACGCCCGAATGGCCGCTGGACACACACTCTTGGTCATGGACGGAGCCAGCGTATGATGAAAACTGTGTGTGTGTGTGTGTGTCTGTGTGTGTGTGTGTGTGTGTGTGTGTGTGTGAGATTTACCTATCTCCTTTTTTCTTCTCAGACATTTGGCCTCCTGTGTATCCAGCTCGCAAGTTACCATGGAGTCAAAGTGTTGACAACCTCACACACGCCACAGCAACACACATTCCTTGAAAAACTTGAAAAAAAAAGTTTAGGTCTGTATTCAATCTCCACATTTTAATTTTAATTTTTATCAACAGGAGAAAAAGGCACACGCTGCGAGCACCATTGCCCCCCCATCAACTGTGATAAGGTTGTTGCTAAATAACACCAAAATGTAATTCCTGACACTGAAACATTTAAAGAATGGGTAAAGCTCCTGGAGGAGCAACCATTCTTTCTCCCTGATTCCACACCTCTTCCAAACGATTCTGTCTTTCTCCAATCAGGAGTTCAAGAGCATCTAGTGAGACAATTATTTCAGTATTTTCAACTTGTCAAAGTACTCTATTTCCTCTTTTCTTTGATGTTCCTTTGTGTTTGTAGCCAGGGTGATTCCAGTGTTTGAAGGCTCTTCGGACCTGCTTTCAGATGTTCTAGAGGAAACCGGGGGATTAGGCGTGGACATAGTCATAGACACTGGAGGTGAATAAACTGGGTGTGTTTGTATGTCCACTGAAGGGCTCATTGCTTGTAATTTGAATGCTTGAATTAATATGCAAATGTATGTTTTCCTTAGACTTAGGCCCGGTCCACAACGGCGAAAACTATCCGTTTTCCTTTGATGCCGTATCGAGCTGTAGATACGCTGTAGTACACATTCCAGGCCCATAAAGGGCGATGCAACTGCTACAGATCTCAAGCAAAAAATAGAAGAAAAGGCGAGCATGCACATAAAGCCTGTGCGCTGTTTACAAACATACAGTCCGAGAGGAACAAGAAACAAGGCGAAAACGATCTTTTCCCCTCCGTTTTCCTTTGATACGTTTCAGCAATATCTCCGTAAAACTGACTCATTGCGAAAACGCATTGAACTGTTCTCCAGAAAAAAAAGTGGATCGCATCAAACCTGCGGCTATCCAGCCTGCGCGCTGTATACAAACATTCAGCCAAGGAGGAGAAAGCCGTTGTTAAACCTTTTAGATTGAGCAGAAATACTTTTTAATGTACAGTTAGTAATTAAATTTACCAAGGGGCTGTGTTAGAGCTACAAAAAACTACAAATAAAAAAAAAATTACGTTGCCCAGCTGGTGGGGGGGCGATGTCTTCATCGTTTCCATTTCAGGTGTACACACGATTCCAAATACGAAACCGCATAGGTCTCTTTTATTTGAATCCACCCTGGGACCTGGTTTCGGAAAAGTGTGTTTTTGGGTGCCGGATCTGCCAGATCCGTCTGGATGGTCAGCCCAAACGCACAAGAGTTTTGGTGAAACGCACGGTTTCACCAAAAATCAGCTCTGTGTGGACGGGGCCTTAGGCCCTGTCAGCAAGGCTAAGATTTTTGTGTAAAAACGCGGAAGTCTTTGGGCTGACCGTCCAGAAAGACACAGAGTTTTTGGTGCCTGCAAACGCACTCTTTTGAAACCAGGTCCCAGGCTGAAAAAGAGAAAAACTCCCACCTGCGTTTTTCTTTTAGAATTCATGAGAAACCCAGATATGTACATGATGAAGTCATCACACCACCCACCAGGTGGGCAATGTTAGATTTCTGTCTAATTTGTTTTTGTTTGATTTGTATTATTTTGGTAGCAACCTCCGAGGTGAAACCTGTCTTGGTAAATATAATAACTAACTGATCATTATTTTCTGCTCAATCTACAAGGTTTAACAACTGCTGTTGTTGTTGTTGTTGTTGTTCGGTTTCAGTTCTTGGATTCTACTTCTTCTACTGTATGTTTGTATACAGCTCGCAGGCTTGATGCGCATGCTCCGCCTCCTCTTCTTCTTTTTTTGGTGGAGTTCTGTTGCAGAAACAGTGCCACATATAGGCCTGGAATATGTACGACTGCGTTTCTACAGCTAGATGCGTCTTTGCAATGAGTCCATCATTACGGAGAAATTCCTGCCATGATGCCAAGGAAAATGGGGGGGAAATATAATTTTTGTAAGCGTGGACCTGGCCTTAGTGCTTCCATTATGTGTTTGACATTGTCTGATAAGCAAACCTTCTTCAATCTAACGTGTGTGTGTGTATGTGTGTGTGTGTGTGTGTGTGTGTGTGTTGCACATGCTCAGTGCGTCTCCAGGAAGATGAAGGGTCAAATGGAAAGCGCCTCCCTCACAAGCATGATGTCATCAGCGTGTTGGGAGTTGGGGGTCACTGGGTGACGTCACACCAGGAGCTGCAGGTACTTGGGTGCTAAGCAACACAAGTGAAGTGAAAAGGTTGACTCTAAATTCTTGCAATATTTTGTTTAGAACAGATGATACTTCTTCCGTGAGGATGATTTCATATAATTTATGTTCAATGAAAAGATTATTCAATGATGAGATTAGGTTATACTCCAGACTGGTCCAATCTCGGGGGCGAAATGGGGACGTGTGTGGTAAATGTGAACATATATCTCCCCTGACAGCTGGATCCTCCAGATTGCCGACTGCTCCACTTGAAGTCGGCCTCTGTGACTTTCCTCAACCAGGAAGTCTGGACCGCTTCGACTGCGCAACAAGGACGATATCTCCGTATCCTTAATGGTCTGTTCATCTAACCCACCAATATAGTACTGAACACAAACGTGACACCATGCTGAGAGCCACCAAACACTGTGTTACTATCATACTTGATCATGTTGTGCCTTAACAGTCTCTGCTAGACATTCTGAAGGACATAATGGAGAAGATGTCTGTTGGAATACTCGGGTACACAGATTCACCTCCTTCCATCACTGTTCTAGAAGAGTTACTTTTGATCAGGGCTCATGACTTTAAGCATGAAGGCTTCAGAAAAGAGATGTTTTGAGCAGTAGCGCAATGATGACATGACCAAGAAATTGTGTAAAATGTTCAACCAATTGTTTTCACTGAATTGAATTGAAACTGAGGTAACAGATTGTATCCAGATATATACAGCAATATGCTTTCAAAGAGCAAAACTTAATATCTGAATGCTCAAATCAATAAACTTTTAAGTTATTTAAATTCTACAAACATAGAATTTATACTCGCCCAATTTCTTCCAGTGAATGATGCACCATTACAGTGTATGTCACCATGGTGATTTGTAACGCTTTCTAACGCTGTTTGTGTGTTTGTAAGAATTAACATTATTCTGTGTTTACCACACTTCCCTCTTACTAGACCCGAGCCTGAGGAGGCGGTCCCTCTGCAGGATGCCACTGTTGTCATGGAGATGGTCCAGCGTTGCCAGAAAAAGAGTGCTATAGTTCAGTTCTGACATCGCACGATGGTATAGGATGCTAATCCAATCAATTCCTCCCCTAATCCGTTTAGCACCCTACATTTGACACCATAGAGACTTTCTGGACTCCATTTGATCAAACAAAGGGCATGTTGGTTTACACATGTTTTGATTACGATAGCAAATTGCAACTAGTGCAATTTGACAACACTGAAGATCATAACCCATGGAAAAAACATTAGAATATCTTCAATTCAGATACTTATTTGTGCTGCTTCCTTGTTTTACACAATATGTCTCCCTCATCTATCAGCATGGAATAAGACCACCATACAACTGTTGAAGCTACAATCAGCTGCCATATGCCTATATATATATATATATATATATAATATAATTTTTTTTTATTTTTTTTTATTTTTTTTCCCCTCCCCCTGATGATCCCAACCCCTGATCACTAATCTATGTAACTTGAGATGGTGTGGCTTCAATGAAGATGGCTGTTGGGTCTTATCTAATGTATGGCTGTTGAATGACTCCTGTCCCCACATGTGTTTTAACGTACAACATGTATAATAAAAGTACTTTGTGTATCCGTCTACCTTTTCAGAACCTTAATACTTTATTTTCTATATATTTTTACGGTATTACAAGTTTTTCGTCTATTTCATTGAATTAATCTTGTTATTTTGGGTACAGCCTGGTTGTGATAGGCTTGTGATACCTAGTGAGATCCATAGGTACAAACGGTGATCCACACCGGAACCAGCCTCCAGGATGAGTGTGTCTCGCCTGTTCTCCCCATTAAGTTGCCCAGTGGGATGGGCAACAGAATTTGAGTCTGGTAACAACGCTTTGAGGATGGGAAATATATGGCGTAAGACTCCATCCTGTTTAAATACATCCATTATGGTAAGCAGGTATCTGAAGGTGGGACATTTTGAGTTCTTCACTAAGTAATCTTAGTTGATCATAAAGTAACATGCAGTAAATAGGGCAACAGAGGAGACATGTTTGCTACATGTATAGTTATTTTGAAGTGTGAGGGAACTTTTCAGGACTCTGGTTCTAAATTGATAATATATTATTAAATTCATACGAAGACAAACATTAAACAATGTGAAATCTACTAGCTTTGTTCAGTTAAAATTTGGTTTAACACAAAAAATGTGGAGAGAACAGGTTTCTTGTAAGTTCAGATCGTACTATTTCTTTCTACTGCATAAAGGTTCTAGGGTCAGTATGTCATAAAAGCCCGCAGGACAATAGGATTGTAACCTTATCCCTGGTTCCACTAGACAAACCAGCACACACAGGCCTACAGAGTAAACAGAGTGCGGTCTACATTTATTTCTGACTTTCTATGTTTGGAACTAATTAAGAGGCATAGGGGTTCAGTGATCATTTAAAATTGTATTTTAATTGATAACTGCTTTGTGGACATATTTAACTATTTTAAAAAAGAATAATGCGAGCAAAATTGTGTGCGCGCTCAGACTGTTATGTGCTTTCGTCCCTAAATCCTGTCAAAAGAAGTCGTATCGTATCCGACATGATTCCATCTGAAAAACAATTATTTTATAAATATTTCTTACTATGAACCTGCTGCCTATTATTTGATGCTGTCGCTATGCAATGTATCTTGGCAGGGAGAGAAGCTATAAACATATTTATGCTCTGCACATAGTCTCCTAGATAGCAGAGTGGCGCAGCGGAAGCGTGCTGGGCCCATAACCCAGAGGTCGATGGATCGAAACCATCCTCTGCTATAGTGTGTTTATTTTAAACTGGGATCGAAACCTTTTAAAACGTTTTAATAAAATGGAGTCAAGATGTGGAGCATATTGTTATCACAGGAGAGTAGAGGTGTTTTTACCTTTAATAACGAAACATTATAAAAGGGAGGGACATTTATGTTCCCTACCATTTTTTTTTTTTTTACAATTTACGTTCGTATATAAACAATGCTTTAATAAATTTTATCTGAACATTAAACCCGTTTACAATATCTGGGGGGTCTGACTTAAGTACTTGATGGTCAATGATCAATGAGATTCGCAACGTTATTCGAGCTGCCGCCCTGTTCTGGTTATAAGCCAGACACAGTGTTGTTAGTTACGGGGTGAGAGTTAGGGTTAGGTTTAAACGTGTTAATGTCCAACTCTAAATTCAACAACTCAGTCGTGCCCGAGATACACGCAGAACCACATTGTTCATTTACTCACTGTGTACATGCTTAAATTTCTGTTGCCACTAGCAACGATGAATTTACCCAAAATAGTGTCCAATCAGAAGACGGCACGGCTTTTCGTTGACCAATGAAATACATTGATGATGTTGATGGACGTGTAATTCAACCAGTAGGGCTTATTTTCTCTTTGGGTATAAAGAGATCTAGCTGCTTAGGGTTAGCTAGTTAATCCGTAGGAGCCCGAGAGCGCAGTATAGTACTAGTCGGTGTGAATTTATTCTAATAATCAAAATGAGGGAAATCGTCCATTTGCAGGCCGGCCAATGTGGTAACCAAATTGGAGCGAAGGTGAATTCATTTTTGTATTGGTTAAAATGGATTACATATATTGTATGTTTATGGCGCGGAGGTCAGTTGGCCAAAGCTAACTTTAGCTTCATAGATACCGTTGTGTTTGCGTCAGTAGCTAAGGTAACGTGTTTCAGTTAACTAAATTTTCCCTCATTCTTGATTCCAGTTTTGGGAGGTGATCAGCGACGAACATGGCATCGATCCTACAGGGACATACCACGGGGACAGCGACCTCCAGCTAGAGAGAATTAACGTGTATTACAATGAAGCAACAGGTAACCTGGCCCGGCGGAGCGGGTTGGATGTCCCTCCACCACCCGCCAACAGGGGGCGGTGAACACATTACTATTGCACTGGGTGCAATCATTTAAAAGGATTCACTCACCGTTTCGTTGTGCGACAACATAACTGCTTAAGATGACGTTAATACACCGCGCATATGGTCCAGCGTAATAGGCAATTCATTAAACATATCAAGTTGCTTTCATTTAAATACAATGCGATTTTATTTGAATGCACACTGTTAGTGTAAACGGTGAGGGCAGCTGCCGGTTGCCATGGTGGACAGACCCGTTCGTTATGGAGACGTCCATCTTTTCCCGCCACAGGGCTTGTGCACCGTGACGTCATATCGAGATGACGCTCTAGCGTATTATTTACTATGTTGGTAATGATGCTTTTTAAGTCATAGTTTGGTAATTAATCGTGAAATGATGGGTCATTAAAGGGAGACAACTTGCCACATCGTTTCCACGCGAGACGTGGATGATTTGATAAAGACCAGGATTATCAATAGTTAAGTAGTACTCATCTAATTAGGCCATCTTCCGCTGATGTTTAGGACTACCACTCCTGAGTCCTATTTAAGAGGCCGAGAATCACCAAATCGTGATATAGGTATGGTTGTACAAACAAAAGTTGTTTGTACAACCATATCTATATTTCAAGATAATGTAGTGAAAAGTGTTCCTATGCAGTCTATGGGTCCCAGGACCTACTTTAAAATATGTGCTTGTACATTTTAAGTGTAGTTGCTGTTTTAAATGTCCATCTTGGGTTACATATATAATGACGGTGCTAATTCGACTTCTCACAATTGTGGTGTTTGGTGATGCATTATGATTTGAGGATAAATCATAAATTTTGTTCAGCAGTGCTCTATTATCTATCAATTAGCAGGTGACGTTAATTTAAACATTTCTTAAAATATTTATTTATTTTCCTAATTGGTTTGAAATGAATAGGCACCCTTATAAACGTAAAAATAAATGGTATCTTCTAAACAAGCAAAATAAAGATCTAACATAACCTTACATGGATGCCACAGAATAAACTTGTAGGTACATTATTTACCATCCAATTACACAATTTTCTTATTCACTATAGGAAAACAAATGCTAAATTAGCACCCATTGAACAAGCCAAACTCTTAAATGTCATAAAAACATCCCTGTGTTTGTTTCAAGGTGGCAAATATGTTCCCCGTGCTGTGCTTGTTGACTTGGAACCTGGCACCATGGACTCTGTGCGCTCCGGGCCCTTTGGACAGATCTTCAGACCTGACAACTTTGTCTTTGGTGAGGATTTGGCACAGCTGATGGTCAACACTAGCAACACTATTATTGTCTCCAATGCCTGTGAAGGCTATTTAACTTGAAGTATCCAAGCTATTGTATGATGATGCAATGCATATGATAGGTTCTTCCTAAACTTAAGAGTTGGTTCATTAAATACTTCATAGAATTACGCCTGAGTTCTCAACTCCTAGCAAAAGTTCTCCACATAGTAATATTATTATATAATATTTAATAATAATATATTAACTTTTAGCTCTTCTGCTGGTGTTGAATAGGCCAGAGTGGTGCTGGAAACAACTGGGCCAAGGGCCACTACACTGAGGGGGCTGAGCTTGTGGACTCTGTGCTCGACGTGGTGAGGAAGGAGGCAGAAAGCTGCGACTGCCTGCAGGGCTTCCAGCTCACCCACTCCCTGGGTGGGGGCACTGGTTCTGGCATGGGCACCCTGCTCATCAGCAAGATCCGCGAGGAGTACCCCGACCGCATCATGAACACCTTCAGTGTGGTACCCTCTCCCAAGGTAGGATGATGTCAAGGACTCCTCACTGGATCATTTTGATAAGGTGCATGTCCTGTGTGTAATTTTTCAACAACATTTCTCCCATTACCCGGCAGGTATCGGACACGGTGGTGGAGCCCTACAACGCCACCCTCTCCGTGCACCAGTTGGTGGAGAACACGGACGAGACGTACTGCATCGACAACGAGGCGCTGTACGACATCTGCTTCCGCACTCTGAAGCTGACTACGCCCACCTACGGTGACCTCAACCACCTGGTGTCGGCCACCATGAGCGGCGTCACCACCTGCCTGCGCTTCCCCGGACAGCTGAACGCCGACCTCCGCAAGCTGGCGGTCAACATGGTGCCCTTCCCCCGCCTTCACTTCTTCATGCCAGGCTTCGCACCGCTCACCAGCCGCGGAAGCCAGCAGTATAGGTAGGAAGAGCAACAACATTGAACTATATTGTGGTGCAACTTATTTGTGTTTATTAAAACCTTGGTGCAAGGCAGCTTTGAGTTGAAGCTGAGGTCCGGTTCTGCACGCCAAAGAAATGATATGTCCGCATATACGTGGGCTTTTTAAAGGGGTTGGGAGACAGTTCTATCTGTCTAACGAATGTTGTTATCCCTTTGATCTCCAGAGCTCTGACGGTTCCTGAGCTCACGCAGCAGATGTTCGACGCCAAGAACATGATGGCAGCGTGTGACCCGCGCCATGGTCGCTACTTGACCGTGGCAGCCATCTTCCGCGGTCGCATGTCCATGAAGGAGGTGGACGAGCAGATGCTCAATGTGCAGAACAAGAACAGCAGCTACTTTGTTGAATGGATCCCCAACAACGTGAAGACCGCCGTTTGTGACATCCCACCACGCGGCCTCAAGATGGCTGCCACCTTCATCGGCAACAGCACAGCCATCCAGGAGTTGTTCAAGCGCATCTCTGAGCAGTTCACTGCCATGTTCCGCCGAAAGGCTTTCCTCCACTGGTACGTAGGATAAACCATTATTATACCTGACTTACCACTGGGTTCAGGCAACATTTATGTTTTGGTTAGTCCAAGTCTCCATCCAAATATAAGTTTTTAAACGATAGGTAAATGGGACTTTCCGAATCTTTGTACTAATGAAAAACTAGGGAAATGATACACCTGGGAAGGGCTGGGCACAAATACAGGTTGCTTGGTAACCACGACATATAACGACAGCTGCTAGGCTTTTACTCTTGAAAGACAATGGATGATGTCATTATGGCTCCACCTTCTTTGCCACAAAGTATTCTCTATGGGAATGAGATGACTTGAGTTTCACCCATCTGTTTCATGTCCAACATGGCAGTTATTGCTTGAATGTCTTTTCTTTCAGTAAGCCTCCTTTTTGACCTAGACATGGTCAGTCCTTACTGGGCCAGTGGCAAGTAGCAGGATTATTTTGTCTGTACCCAACATTTTCCACCTGACATGATTCCAGAAATGTTTTTAATTTGAATTTGCATGCAAATGCTTCAGGAGGTTGTGGCATTTAAGATCATTGGTTGTAGTAGTAATGGCGTATTATTGTGGACTGCAGGTACACAGGTGAGGGTATGGATGAGATGGAGTTCACGGAGGCGGAGAGCAACATGAACGACCTGGTGTCTGAGTACCAGCAGTACCAGGACGCCACCGCGGAGGAGGAAGGGGAGTTTGAGGAGGAGGAGGAAGAGGTGGCATAGAGGGTCCTCCCTGTCTTCATGTTCTGCTGGCCTCTTTTCCCTCTCCCTTGTTTGGCACTGTTCATTGATGATGGATTTTAAACTACCTGACTCAAATGTTTAACCCCATCTTTTGGTTCAATCTGATATGCAATTTTCTTCTTTTAAACGACAGTCCTGCTTTTTATTGTTCTGCGTTCGACTCCTGACGTTTTTTTGTATCTGCATAGTTTTTAATGCTTGTATGCCTTGTTTATTTGATCAAACTTATTTTTTTTCCTTTAAATTAACTGGACAAAAGATGTAGCACCATGCCACTTTCAAAGTGTATCTTATGGATTATTCTCCAAGTCTGTTTTGGTTGTGAATGTTTGTAGAAGAGGTTTTGAACTGACTCGAGATGCAGCCTAATCTATAAGGATGTTTCCCTTGTTAAATAAACCGGTTAAAATACTGATTGGATGCTTTGAGATCCCAAAATCGCGGTAAATCTGGAGCTTTGTGGCTATTGGATAAGTCCGGAAACTGGGTGTTCAAGATCATGAGGATCAGGAAATGGCCTCTCTCTAATCTGATCACATCTTCCAAATGCTACTCAAATTAACCCCACTGGACTGGGGTAATTTAGATCCTAGATACATCTTATCACAAAAGGTGTCTCAAAATGATAACACAATCATTATCCAACATGATCTTGCTTTAACCATCGTCATCAAATAAACAGGCATAGTTCGTCATCTAATCTAAATGCAAACCAAAAAGCGTTGACCTTGTCTGGGCCTGATGACACCCAGTAGGGGTCGCTAAGCAGTCTAATGACAACATGGAAGAACAAATGTATCGCTGCTAACAGGCAATGGCCACAATCGTCTATATTAATTGCATTTTTTTTTGATGCTCATTACAGAAAAGTGATCTGCGATGATTAAAATATCTTAACATAACTTTGTAGTTGCAGTCTATAGAGTGGGCAACGTATCCACATGTTGAAGTTCGAAAATCCATATTTTGAAGGGTTTAAGGAAAGGCTTACGTGTTTGTTAACTTTCAAAACGATGTTCTGTTTGATTACTGATTTGAGACAAATAGTTAGGGTTCGACCAGCCAGAGCGCTGCCTTTAGGGTTCGACCAGCCAGAGCCCTGCCTTTGGGGTTCGGCCGCAGCTCGGGCTTTATGTAAGGAAAGGACATACCGTCGTCTTATGTCATACATGCGGGGCATAGCCATAGAGCCCGTCCATATTTCAACGGAATGAATGACTAGACTTTAAAAAGCTTCTGAATATTTTCATGCTGAAATTAGACGTCGCCCTTCGTGGAAGGCGCGTTTTACTCGGAATAAAGATGTCCTCTATTAGGATTGTATAAGGCTATACAATGTTTTTGGGCTGCGCGGAAGAAGTCCTTTACTATCTTATGTCCCATTGGTTTATATCCATGTGTTCCCTGAGCAACTCCCCGTCTCAAAGGCTCTGGCCCAGCGTGTGTCAGGCTGGAGGCAGGCAGGTCATCAAAAGTCCCATATCAGATGAGGAACTGAACTACACACCAATGATTTACATTCGATGGGACATTTCTGACGGTGCGACGAAGTTCCAGGTTTAATCGGGTAAGTGAAAAGTTCGCTCAGGATTAGGACTTTCCTGCCGGTGGGAGGAATAGAAAAAGTTTCGCTGAACGGAAATCGCGAGCCTCTAATCTGTTCGCAAGCTGATACTGTCTCGGCACAAAAGTCGTGTTTCTAGCGTGATCCGATCAATGGGATTGAATTGATACTGTAAACATTTTATTTTATGTTTTGAATTTTGCGTCACACGCATTTGGCAACACGCCCAACTTTGGGCGAAACCAGGAGATGCTCCTCATCTGGACGCTGTGGAGGGACCAGGCTCAAACAAGGTCACAATTCCATTAAATTCATCAACTTTAGTTTACGTTGATCTTACAACCAATAAAACGTGCATGGTGAACTCAATCGTGTTAGAGTAAACTGGTATCCGCCCACAGGACCTTACTGAGGCAGGGAATGCGTCTTGGAAGGTGTGACGCCTTGAATGGATGATCCTGTGAACACGTGTGACTGAAAGACTGCATTCATGAGGCATCTGTCTCACCACTGCATCACTCGTACAATGACTCAAAGTCCTATAAATACTTGAATGCTTATCTAAAGGCCAATATAATGCTAACTTTTTTCAAGCAATGGCAAATGGGGAGGTCATAGTGGAGGCATTGTTTTTGCCCTTCGTTTGATTTGTACTAGTCCATGAAAAAAGTCTTGAGTTTGACCTCCTTCCTGTGTCTTGAAATTCCAAAGGTCCTCCAAGTGATTGCAGCAGACTGGTCTGAGAGAGAGCAGTGGTTAGTGTGGGCTTCTGAGAATGGTGGCACATAGGGTAGTTCGTCACTTCCTCTCACTTGGTTAAACTGTCTTTCAAGTGAATCTTGTAAATCACACATTACATGGCATTACATTCTGGAATTATATGCACTTCACACAATATATCACAATTGTATACGTGTAGTTACATTGCACAAGTTTAAACTTCTATCCGCAGGTTTATAATGCCAAGCAGAGGTTTGCATTACACAAGACATGTTTATACTACTAATCACTTATTTATATTGCAATGATTTAAACAACATAATACCATATTTTTTAGCAACAAATGAACAAGAAATTGAGTTGCAAATGTTTCTACAACATATTGCATAGCAGAGGTTTGAAGGGCTGCTATGTTACCTGGCAACTCTACCCTCCTCTACTGTCTTGCCCTCCTGTACTGTACTCTACCCTCCTCTACCGCCCTACACTCCTCTATAAGTAATGACTTATATAGAGTACAGTAGAGGAGGGTAGAGTACAGTAGGGAGGGTAGACCCCGCATTGGTCACGTGAGTCGTGCCCTCTGAAGCTCTGCTCACTGAAAGGGGTAAGCCTTTACATTTGGTCTATTTCTTCATATGGGCTGTGAGATAACGTCAACTCTCTCTGAAGTGTTTTCTCAGTGATGAAATTGAGACTGAATATACTTTACTGAGGTAGGAGGCTGGGCATTTATATGATTACACTGCCTCAGCTCTTCTATAGAGTAGCTAAATGGCTCCTTGCTTGGTTGAAAGAAAGGAACCAAGATCTATTACAGGCCTTTGGTTTCCTTGGTCAGTATAACCTTTTAATCCAGACCAATGGATGGGAACTTTCTAGATGGGCAAACAGTTTTGCTCAATGGTGCACCAGCAATTATGTCATTAACATTACAATATTTTATCTTTGTTCTGCCTTCCATGAGAAAGACAATGTAAGGAATGTCTTCTTTCAATGGAATACATTCTTCAGCAGTGGACAAATATCAGATTTAACTTCAGCCTTTATGTTGGCACTATTGAACAATGTGGCATAGGCCTCAATTCAAATCATAGCCACTAGTCGTATACCATGAACTTTATCATGTCACATCAGGCCTTCCTTAAAGCCTCAAGCAATTTGCTCAAAGATATGTTAACCTTCAAATGAAATACCCTCACATGAAACTATTTTAAGTTCAACCTCAGCTCCAGACCAAGCTTCCTTATCATAATATCTAGCCATACCATTTCAATTCCAAGGAAGGCTAGGATTGGTTAGTATTTGGTTTCAATGCACAATTTCATTCTTTGAATGGATTATTTAATACGAATTTTCACTTTAAATTCAAGTAAAAGAGTGAATATTCCCTTCGGCTTTTCCTTGTTCTTCCGGGTAGGGAATGAGCCATAACCAGGGAAGCAATCAATCCCTTCTTTGTTTGCTGAAATAGAAGCCAAAATGCACTGACATAGTTGCAATAAACCATTAATTCAACCAGTTATTCCACTATTCACTTATATGCATCATAATCTCATGAAGGGGAATTTGGCCTGGTCCGTACCAATTGCCAAACAGCCAAAGCTAATTTAAACTCAGTATGCTCTAGGGTTGGAGGTTGGAACCAAAGATATGGTTTGAACAACCCCAATGAAGTAATTGATTCAGTGTTGTCTAGAGGCAGTTGATGAGGAAACAATAGAACACTCAATCCCACTTGATCTAATTGACTTTAAAAACCCACTCTACAGTTGACTTGTGTCTCTACATGTTTGTAAAGAGTGTGTAAAGATAAATGGTACTTTATTAATTTTGGACAGGAAGTTCTTTATATAAGTATACTGGTTCAGAACATCAGTGTTATTTTGGTCTGGCTATAGCAGCAGAAGCTATAGCTGTACCCTACATGCACTGACAGAGAGGAAGTGGTGTGTGTATGTGAGTGTGTGTGTATGTGTGTGTGTGGGGGGGGGGGGGGGGGGGGGGGGTTGTGGTTGTGTGTGTGTGTGTGTGTGTCTGTGTTCGGGGAAGGAGAATCAGGAAGCTCTGCTTGACTTTTTAAAAGAAGTTGAGCAGTCGTCTTCCTCTTTTCTACTAGTTTTGTGGCTGAGGATGAACTGAGTGGCTTGTTCTATGATATTCTCAACAAACTGCTGATTCCCCCACTTACGCAGAACCAGTAAGTATAAATAGCTCCTTGATTCAACGTATTTTATGGTTAATTTTGTTTTTTATCTTTTTTTATCAAACTTGGTGTTGAACCTGTGGGTCTTCTGTGGATCCAGCCGTGTCTGTGATTATATAGATCAATTATACAGATTATATATATCATTATTACATGTTCTCATTTCCTAAAAGTATCACATGACTGTTCGATTCTGCTTGAGATCCTCTTGCATACGGTTCATCCACAAAACAGGTTGACATCTAAAAGCGTCTCTCTGTATTGGTTACACATACTGACGATACGTTGGCCGTGTGATCATTGGACTGCTACAGATGCAGAGCAGTCTGCTTTGGGTTAGAGTTGCTGTAGCAACGGTTAACGATACATTTATCTGGGCACCGTGTGGAGATCCACATGTGCGTTTTCAAAAGAATAAATAAAGGTTTTAGAGTCAAAGGCTGGATTTACTTGGACCCTGAAAAGTGAAGCATGTGAATGTATGCCAGACCCTCCCGTAATGATACTTTTACTGTTAGTGCTCTCTGTCGCCTTCCCGAGAGCATTCGTACAACGGAGGCCCCCTTAAAGCCAGGGCTTCCTTTCTGGGCCCCAGGGGTTAAATAACATTATCCCACCAGAAATAACACATGGATATTTCAATGCATGTCAGGTTTAGTTCTTCTTTCATTGGTATCTACAAACCATTCATCTTGCTGTAGAATGGTACACTTAAGACATTTGTCTTGAGATTGATATGATTTGTTATTTAATTTGATATATAGTTGTTATATTGTAAAGATTAGTGGTCTGTGCTAGAGTCGTAAAGCATCCTTTTTTCAACAAGGAACTGACATAACTGTTTCAAATGTCTCTGCTCTGTGAACCAGGAAGTCCCTCTGAGCTGGGCAGAAGCACCCCTGACTTCTCAGAACTCAAGGTCTGCTCTGCCTTGTTGTTCACTTTGGAGGTGTTAAACCAATGTGGAGGAATAATTTAGTCAGTACTTCAACTTAACGTCTCAGCATCAATGTGGCATTGATCAAAGAATTTGGTCTCTCACAAAATTCACCTGTAGCAAGCACTGGTATAGAAATGGATAGGACCTAGCCCATGGGAAGGGATAACCATTAGGTCTTGTTATTTAAAGATGGATAAATTATGGCACTGAGTGGTCTTTGTGAGCAGCATCGGAAGATGCATCTAGCATAATCCGATTCGTCAGATGAAATGCCCTTTTAACTGAAGAGGTAATTTCCAATGATTTTACCTTCGGTAACACCACCGTGAATGTGTGAATGTTAAACTCGCTTTTATTTCTTAGTATGGTATGATGTAATAAATGTATTATATCTTTAATAAGGCTATTTTACAGATGACATGGCAGATTGTTGAGGGGGGTTGGGTATGCTTGTTGTTGATAATGCTTCCAGGGGGTTGGATGTTCAGTGTTCCCACCTGAGCTCTCTTTTCTTTTATTATTTTCTTTTAGTCAAATCAGAAATATTCTGCTGTATAACCAGAAAGCCAACACTTGGTGCGTGTGTATGTGTGTGTGTTACCTGACAGGATGCTAGCTTAGCCCGTCAGCACTGTTCTTGCAATGCTTAACACATTTATGACTGCCCTGGAAACTGTCTCCCTAAAAGACAAATCTAATTTCATAGTCAGTTTACTTGTTTTGTGATTTATGCCTTTATGGCTTAGGGAGACAAAAGTAAGATATAAAAGTAATGGTATGTAAATGTTTTCTTTGTATGCTTTATATACTATTATTTCCTGCCACTTTGATAAAGTCTGTAGTGAAACTACCTTTTATAAACGTGCAATGTTGCTTTGTTTTATGCATGACCAGGTTAAGTATTTCAACCTGGTATCACAGGAATCCGTGAAATGACCACGGACGCTTAACTCAAAATCCGTGGAATCCTCACGGAAACATGCCAATTTCCGTGATATGGCCATGGATTTTCCTCCAATGCAAGTTGATGACACTCATATTCCGTGGCACAATGCATTGCGTGTCAGTCCCCATTCAAAGTCAATGGGGATCAGTCAACGGACGGATGCAGTGGGCACGAGGCGTCGGATTCGCGCAAAAATCTATTCGCGCTGTGCTATGAACCAATAAGCAGGATCCCTGGCTGGTGAGCAGTGTTGCCAGATTGGGCAGATTTCCCACCCATTTGGGCTACTTTTAACCACGTTAGGCTGGAAAAATTATCATTGGGCGGGAAATCTGCCCAATCTTGCGACGCCGTGATAACAAACCCGCCCTGCTTTTATTGCCGGTCAGTCTAAGAGACGCAAAGCAGGTGAAATTATCTGAAGGATGACGAGATTCTAACATTTGCGACTAAAGTGTACAATGGAAACGTTGGAAACAAAGGACATTGTTCATGTTGAATTACAAAGCATTCCATTCATTGAGTTACAGTGCTAAGTTAGCGACCAAAGAAAAAGGTAGACCACTTCGCAAAATCGAGATCACCAAAAGTAATGGCAACGTCAGTGTTGTGGGTGCTACTCGGTTTGCTAGGTACTCATGGCTTACTGGTAGCATTACTAGCAATCGACTGTATTGCTGGCCCTGTTTGCTAATGAATAATGGCACATCTCCATTGTGGGCTGTTCATGGTTTCACTGATGTGAAAAATCTTGATAGGGCAACCAAACGCCACGACAAGTGTCAAGTTCACGTTGGTACTTCTATGCGACTTTCCTTGCTAGGCACCATGCCTATAGATCAGGTTGTTTGAAATAATGTTCTGGTTCTTATACTAGTTTGTTACTCTGACCGTTCTGTTTGATATTGTGGAAAGGGTGAATGATTCAGAGCATGATGCATTTTAAATGGCATCACTTTTGGTCTTGAGTCTTTTCTTAAAACAATTGTAACTGAAAATAAACATAGCTAAATTACAACCAATAACTTCCGTCATTGAGGGCAAAAATAGGCCTAGATTATTTTATTTACTTTTACAAATCAAGAGTAGGCCTGATTTGACTAATGGGCTTTGCATCCTTTCCTTCTGCCCTTGTAGTCCATTTCAAAGACATGCTGCCCACCAGCTTTCAAATTACAGTGATGCCACTGGTGGCTTTGTATCAATTTTATTCACATAACCATCCCCCCTACTATTTTGTAGTTCAACAAAACACCCTGAAACAACTTGAGTCTCACATTATTATGCCACCATACACCAACAGTGCAAGCAGGCCAATGGCAACCAAGCGCGCAGTCCTTCCTCCCTCACTTTAAAAACCACCAGCCGCCACTGATATATATATAGAAATATATATATATAGAAATATATATATATATATATATATACACATACATATTTATACACAGGCCTATACATTTATTTATTTTGTTGCTTCGAGGAGGTCTGTTGGTCTCCGTATATAATAAATAAATAAATAGGTATGTATATACCTATTTACATACATATTTATATATATTTATTTATTATATACGGAGATCACCAGACCTCCTTGAGGCAACGAAAGTGGTCTGTTCAATTCAAGAAGGGCCGGCAAGAATAGGGATATAGTGCCATACCGTCAATATGAATTTCATTCATAGAATTTCCGAGAGGATGGTCAATGGTCAGATTCAGATCTCGTTGTGACAATAATTTATATCGATGTAACGAGAAAGGATGTAATGATAATGCAAAGAAAATAAAGGCTAGGCCTGCATGGTTATAATAATTTAAATAGAATTAACTTATAAAGCGTATAACAGACAACGAGACAATCTAGTTGTGGGCCAGCAGAGGCTGCATTTTAACCGAATTCGGCCTATAAGCTTATACACATAATAATCTTACTCTATATGTCAAATGTATGATATGCTGTAGGCCTACGTATAGGCTAGTTTATTATATCATAAATATTTAAATATTGTCATACCTGAACCACATTCCCCATAGAAAAAGCACACCATTGGTGTTACAACCCTCTACGTTGATTGGATTGGTGGAAGTGGATTGTCAATGGTCAGATACAGATCTTGTAATAACGATAATAGCTACATGGTCTACTTATAATATAACTAAATGTATATTTATTTATATATAATATATATTTTAATATTTAATTTATTCAATATTAAACCAATGCATTTCAATCAGGAGATTATTTTCGACTTCAGAAGGGGGGGCGGGGGGGGGGGGGGGGGGGGGGCTGCGCAGGATTCGTCAAAATAACAATCTGATTTATCCGATTTTTGAGCAGACCCCCTCAAAAACTGAAACCAACCACGTTCCTTAAACCCAGTCTCACACCAGATTGTAGTAAAACTGCCCACAGCGGAAAACACATTACAATAACGGCTCTAAACATGTGACACGCCTACGTTTTTTTGGCCTATTCTTTTCAATGGGCCTGCGTCCATGTCACGTGACTGTCATGGTTGCTATGGTGGTTGCCATTGACCCCCCCCCCCCCCCCCCAATTTTCAATTTTCCACAGTTTAGACTTGTAATTAATAAGTTACTTTTGAAATCAACTTGACTTTTCACAACAATTCTCTCAACTATCCACAGAGGAATCCTCTGACACTCTGCTAGGCTCCTTCTCCTCCTCTTTGGACTCCCTCTGTCCCTTCCACTCCAGACCGGCGCGATCTTCACCCCCCCTCCTTGGCTGTCTGAATCTCTGCGGGCCCATAGAGCAGAGTTGCGGGCAGCTGAGAGGAAATGGAAGCGATCCGACTGTCCTAATGATCTATCTCACTATCTCTTTCTTCTCTCTGATTTCACCTCCACTGCGTCAACAGCCAAATCTGCCTTCTACCAGACCAAAATTAACTCCTCCGCCTCAAACCCCAGGAAACTGTTTTCCTTGTTCTCTTCCCTCCTCAACCCTCCTCCCCCTCCTCCTCCTTCCTGCCTCACTGCTGATGACTTTGTTACCTACTTTACCCAGAAAGTAAAGGACATTAGCTCCTCTTTTATCACTGCCACCATCCTCCCTCCCCCCACCCCCACCTCTGCCTTTACCCAATTCATCCCTCTCACCTCAGATGAGGTCAACAGAATTATAACATCTAACCATGCAACCACCTGCCCCCTGGACACTATCCCTTCCTCCCTCCTCCAGGCTGTGTCAAACGACATCCTGCCATTTCTCACCGCACTTATTAACTCCTCCCTCACTTTTGGCGTTGTTCCAACGTCTTTCAAGACTGCCAGAATAAAGCCTCTCCTCAAAAAAACAACCCTTGATACCACTGACATCCAGAATTACAGACCGGTATCTCTTCTTTCATTCCTCTCTAAAACATTGGAACGTGATGTTGCTAACCAACTGTCCTCCTATCTCTCATCTAACAACCTGCTTGACCCTCACCAGTCAGGCTTCAAAAAAGCACACTCCACTGAGACGGCTCTCCTCGCGGTGAGTCCCTCCGTGCGGCCAAAGCCTCGTCCCTCTCATCGGTTCTCATTTTCCTTGACCTGTCTGCAGCATTTGACACTGTGAAACACCAGATCCTCCTCGCCACTCTCGCCAAACTTGGCATAGCTGAATCTGCCCTTTCCTGGTTCACATCCTACCTGATGAATCGCACTTATCAAGTAACATGGAATGGCTCCTTGTCCAAACCTTGCACGCTTGATACAGGTGTCCCTCAAGGCTCTGTACTGGGGCCTCTTCTGTTCTCCCTCTACACCAGATCTCTGGGCTCTGTAATTACATCCCACGGCTTTTCCCATCACTGCTATGCTGATGACACTCAGCTATTTCTCTCTTTTCCCTCATCTGACAAAGCCCTGATTGCAACACGCATATCTGAATGTCTGGCAGAAGTCAGCACCTGGACAACTGCCCATCACCTGAGGCTTAACCTCAACAAGACTGAGCTCCTCCTAATACCAGGGAAAGATTGCCCACACATGGACTTACTGGTCACTGTTGAGAACATCACTGTATCTCCTTCTCCAACTGCCAAAAACCTTGGTGTAGTGTTGGACAATCAGTTATGCTGCACTGCAAACATCACTGCGGTGGCCCGATCCTGTAGATTTGCACTTTCCAACATCCGCAGGATCCGGCCCTTCCTCACAAGGGAAGCAGCTCAGCTTCTAGTCCAATCACTGGTCATCTCCCGCCTCGACTACTGCAACTCGCTCCTGGCTGGACTCCCTGCCTCTGCGATTAAACCCTTGCAGCGCATCCAGAATGCGGCAGCGCGCCTCGTGTTCAACCTACCAAAGTTCTCACATGTAACCCCCCTCTTCCGAGACCTCCACAGGCTCCCTGTAATAGCTCGCATCAGATTCAAGATGATGGTACTGGCATACAAGGCAGTCGATGGAACTGCCCCTGCCTACCTCCAAGCATTAGTAAAGCCACACACCCAAGCTCGATCCCTCCGCTCAACTAGCTGGACGTCTGGTACTGCCATCGCTAAGAGCAAGCAAAGGTCGATCAGCGAAGTCACAACTTTTCTCTGTTTTGGGACCTCAGTGGTGGAACGAACTCCGTACCGACGTCAGGATCGCAGAGTCGCTCACCAGCTTCTGCAAAAGACTCAAAACTCACCTGTTCAGAGTTCACCTCGACTCTGCATAGAAACCCATGCACAGCCACCATTGAATGTTGTACGTCCTGGCACTTGCGCATTGCACTTATTCAAGGTACTTAATTTTGTAGCATCTACAGTAGCTGCTATCGTTGTTTTACACAGGGAATGGGTTAGCCTAGCGATTGTAATACTTGCACTTGGTTCTATGAACATCTTTACTGTACCGACAGCAATATATTGTTTCACTTCTTATGACAAATGTACTTACTGTAACAAATGCACTTATTGTAAGTCGCTTTGGATAAAAGCGTCTGCTAAATGCCCTAAATGTAAATGTAAATGACTTATTTTTTTAATCACTGTCTGGTGGCGCACGGACATATTTGATGGTGACACAGCCTATAACCTATTCGTGAAAGCAAAACATCAAGCTCATTGATTGAACGAGGCAGGGTTATTTGAAATAATTCATTAAGATATCATGTGTGAGAGGCCTGAGTGTGTATTGACTATTTCTGGTGATTGAAATGCTCATTGCAAGCTTCCTATGTATGTCTAGTGTACCCTTACTGTCCGCAAGCACCCCCCCCCCCCTCCCCATATGGATGTGGAGGATTGTTGCCCTGGCCCAGTGGTGGTGGTGTCATATCTATGAAAGAGGGCATTCAAATATACTACAATGATCAATTAGGAGGCTGAAGCCCTAAAGGAAGTGATGCAATAGGTAACTTCTGAGTTAAGAACAGAAACAAGTAAGCTATAGACCTGGGGTCTCTTTTATATCAACGGGGGTCTCAAAGGACGCATACGATCATCAACTTAGGGATTCCAGGCCTACAAGGAATTACTCAGCAAGTGCTTTATCTCATTGCACCTCACCCAGCGGCTCGGTTGCAAGATTTTGGCCTGAAGTTCTTCCCAGACCTACACCCTAGCCATCCACTATTCATATCTGAGAATCAGGCCTCTCTTTAATAATGACAAAAAGTTATGAGAGAAATTCACATTAACTTTTTGTTATCTCATAAGGGGCGTCTGCATCTGACCATTGACCATCCTCTTGGAAATGAATGAAATTCATATTGACGGTATGGCACTAGGGGAGACCGGGTATGGTTGCAACACATTTTTCTTCAGCACCTAAAACTACTTTTTTTTTTTAAAGCTACAGTTCTGGACCTTTTAGGCAAAGCACCCACATTTGTCTACAACAAGTGGCAAACACTTACATCTCCTCAACTATATCACGGAATTTGTGAGATTATGACAAATACAATGTATACCTTTGTTACAACCTACCCCACTACCGGGGTTGGTTATAACAGGTAGACAAAAAAAAACAATGGGACTCCATTTGATATGCCGATTTAATGATAAGTATAAACAACAGGGTTTGAAAATAGATTCACCAAACAAAATATTCTTAAACTGTATTGTAAATGAAGACATATGCATCCTGTGTGTGTATGTGTGCGTGTGTGTCTGTGTGTGTGTGTGGGTCTGCGTGTGTGTGCATGTGTGTGATACATTGGCAAAGGCAGGCTGGATGCCATCTATAGCCTATGCCTGTATGAAAAATGATAGGCTACATTCAGTTACTGTAGGTATACAGAAAAAATAGAATTGTATAACACACAATCCATTCTTCACATAGAGAATAAAGATCATATTAATGTTATGAACAAAATATAAAAAGAATAACGTTTATACTTGTGTTTGTGTATTTGTGTCTCTTGAGAGAGAGAGCTGAACAGTTTATTTTTTTTTGTCGAACAGGGCAACATCATCAACATCTTCTCTGGTAACAACTTTGTATGTAAGGGGATACAAAACATGCATTACAACCTACCCCGCCCTGTCATCTATTGCTAAAATAGCTGTATTGCCATGGTGCTTTGACATTAGCAAGGGAGAGATACACGATTTTTTACTGGCGAAACTATAGTTTGACCTGATACAACTCATACAACTTCATTTACAACGGTAAAAGTACTAGAAAAAAAGAAGTAAAAAGTTACTTTCTTACCTTAAAATTTGGATTTTTCTCGTAACTCCTGGAAAAATGGCGCCAACTAGTGGAACATTTCCATGAGTGATCGCAAAGGAAGGAGGAGGAGATTGAAACTGTCACATGGCTCATATCTTATCCCTGGTTGGTGGAATTGGTGGCGTTACAACTCATCCCGTGTTACAACTATCCCCGGTCTCCCCTATATCCCTATTCTCGCCGGCCCTTCTTTGAATTTAATAGACCACTTTCGTTGCTTCGAGGAGGTCTTGTGGTCTCCGTATATAATAAATAAATATATATAAATATGTATGTAAGTAAATACGTATATACATATCTATTTATTATATATAGACGAGACCTCCTCGAAGCAACGAAAATGGTCTATTAAATTCAAGATGGGTGCATGGGTGAGAATACCGTCAATATGAATTTCATTCATATATATATATATATATATATATATATATATATATATATATATAGGCTATGGTCATTTAACGGATCCCTGTGAGACCAGGTTGACTCGGTCGTTGAGACGGGGATCTGTGTGTGTGTGCCACGGAATATGAGTGTCATTAACTTGCATTGGAGCAAATTTCGTTGGCATATCACGGACAATTCAAGTGATTCCGTGAGGCCACCACGAATTTTGAGTTAAGCGTCCGTGGTCGACTCTGTCGTTGATACGGGGAATTGTGTGCCACGGAATATGAGTGTCATTAACTTGCATTGGAGCAAATCTCGTTGGCATATCACGGACAATTTAAGTGATTCCGTGAGGCCACCACAGATTTTGAGTAAAGCGCCCGTGGTCGACTCGTTCATTGAAACGAGGATCTGTGTGTGTGCCACGGAATATGAGTGCCATCAACTTGCATTGGAGCAAAATCCGTGGCCATATCACGGACATTGGCGTGCTTCTGTGAGGATTCTACGGATTTTGAGTTAAAGGGGACATCTCATACCACCAGGTGTGAGTGTGATTAGCCATTACAAGCAGGTTTGAAAATGTGCAGCATTGTGACATCACAGGTTGGCGCCTACATTAAAGGTGTGTGTGTGTGTGTGTATTTGTGTGTGTGTGTGTGTGTGTGTGTGTGTGTGTGTGTGTGTGTGGAAACCAGCAGTAGCACAGCAGTTTTGATTGCAGAATTGGGTATCCTTTTAACCTGGCATCTATAAACTCTGAACAGATGTGCAACAAATTTTGTGCGTGTGTACCTTTGGTGTCAGTTAAAAAGGCTCCACATGCCAGAATCTCAAATATCGACAGCCCAGAGTGTGTTCAACATCCCATCTCTCCCGCTCTTTCGCTACCTCTGCACGGATGGTTGAGTGTCAAAAGGGCACACATTGGCTTGGAAACTAGTCCTAATAACCACAATGATGCATCACCAAATGGGTACTACTTTTCCATAAGTGTGCATGCTTTGGTTAACTTCAGTTGAATCCAAATGTCCTTTAGCTAGAGCTAGGTGAGCGAGTCCTCGGATGGAGCTGTAAGCTTCTAGAGTAAACAGGGAGAAGTAACCTAGTTCTGCCTTATGTTCCTATGAAGATTTTTTTTTAATTAATGGACACGCAGACTAACAGGAATAGATGAAGGGAACCAATAATAATCTCCGCTATTGCTGCTGTACACTGAGACGCGGTCGTTGCATCATGTGATTGGCTAAGGATTCATCTCAACAGCAATCAGGACAGTAGATCAGCCCCATAGTCTTGTGAATACATGCATTGGCGTCCCTCTGTGACATGTGTGGGTTCCACCACCCTGGGGCCCTTCGCAAGATAGCGTTGTTTGTAACTGAAAAATATGAACTTACAAAGTTAGTGTTTCATCAGTATTACTCCATCACATCCAATAAGCTGTGGAATCATGTACCGTGCTCCATCTACCAGATGGTTGTTGCTTGTTCCATCCTAAGCTCCTCCTTGTTAAAGTCCTTGAGAAGGATATCTTATAACTAACTCTTCACAGTGTGTGTGTGTGTGTGTGTGTGTTCTCTACAAAGGGCTACTTGTAAAGAGCTTTAATTGACTCTAGAGGTTAGAAAAGCAGCATATGAATGCAGTCATGAATTATTGGTCACTAACATTTACTATTGCAATGTATTATATAATTTGGCTTATTACTCCAGGATCATTGTGTCTGTTGATTACTGTTATTATTATTATGATCATTATCAACACATGTATTGACAGAGCAGAGTACATGCTTGATCAATGGTTAATGTGTGATTATGATTGCATGTAGGCAGCATATCTGGACTCCTGTTGTTGTTGCTTGTTTCCATAATTAATTCTAATCATGCCATGATGGGTTGTAGTTGGAAATAGCTGGTGAGCAATTCCTTCATGATCACTCTCACTCACTTACGACTGACTATAAAGTTAGTAGCACAGCAGCAAGATTGAATTCTTCAGAGCTGATAGGGTCTGTGCAAAGTTACATATAGGGAATGCACACATGCAACAGCGTGAGCAAGCCTGCTAGAGAGAGTCTTGCTGTGTCGAGGTGAAAACATATATCATCATCCCTGCAACCGGATATCTGTGGTGTTGAGTCTTATGTTACTTCCTGTTTGTCAGCGGAGAGAGAGAGAGACTTTCTTTGTTTTTAAATGATACCATGCTGTACTACACAGTTTATTCTTCCCAGACAGGAAGTTGGGATGCTCACTGCTTTTGTGTGTGTGTGTGTGTGTGTGTGTGTGTGTGTGTGTGTGTTGATCTGATAAACAGAGTGTGCAGGCTCCAGCACAGACGTTGACGAGAGGCGGAGAGGGAAAGGATGCCCGCCCCACCCCCCCCACCGCCCCCTCCCTGTGCCCCCCCTCCCCCCTCCTTTGCCTCGGTCAGTGAGTCTATCTCTCATTCTGTCTCTGTCTGTCCGTCTCTCCGTCTATCCGTCTCTTTGTCTGGTGGCAATGCAGCGGGCTTCATTATGAATTGAGAATGATCGCAGATAACAGGTAAATATGAGGGCATCAAATGGTTTATATGTCTGCCCATAGGGACTCAGCAACTTCCCTGTCCTTGTATGACCTGCTCAGCAGAGACACCTGGTGGCTGAAGGCCATCACCACAGCTCTCGTTCTAGATCCAGCAACATATGGGACAAGTTACTGTTACTGTACTGTACAAGTTAAATTCAGTATCTCAGAACACCTGGGAAACAGGAGTCCAACCCACTAGTTTCTGAAATGATTCTGGTAATCATGAGGGGAAGAGATTCCCCCGTGTGGCTACAGCCCACAGCATCACGATTAAAGCCAGGATAGTGACTGTATAACATATTACTGATTAGGCCACTGATTACTTGTCAAAGGAAGGATTACTAGCCAATACCTCCCCATCAGATCCTTGCTCTGTTTGCGCTATCTGTAACAGATGACTATGGCTATTTCATGTAAATAATAAATACATATAATGTATCAGTATTATATCCTAACGTTATCTCTGCTTATTAGTTTCCCTGCAGTGGACCAGTTGTACAGGCCATGAATCATTACTGGAGGCTCCTGTTGTTGTGAGTGTGGCCCCTGTGTTTTGGAGATGTTGTTGATTGCTGCGCGTCGTGCAGGTAAACTCCCAGAAGCCCTCTCTGAACCGCTCGGAGCAGCAGGGCCGCAGTGCCCTTCTGACGGACATCTCTAAAGGCGCCCGACTGAAGAAGGCGGTGACCAACGACCGCAGCGCGCCCGTTGTAGACAGTACGTCACTCATGGCAACCGGGCTTTTCTGGATACATTTCTTATTGGTATACAAAGAGTGAAAAACTTTTTTTTAACGCACCAAAAACAATTGATTTTAGATTGAAAGTGTTTCGTGGGTTAACAGTAAGATGTAAATAAGGACTGAGATGACCCTGTGTGGTGATGACATTGCTTGTGTATCTTTTATCTTCAGTTTTGGGTTGCCAGGTAACGTTGGGTAATGTTACAGAGCAGACAGTGGATTGGTTAAAAGCCCTTTGAGTGTTTGTCCTACGATGATGCCTCTGGCTCTACTGGACAGCACCTGTCACCAACTCATCTGTTCAATCGCTGGCAGGAGCCCCCTCCACAGCAACACAGAACAAAACACAGGGTGGAAGCATGACGCTAGTTAACTGTTGCTATGCCAACCCTGGCCGTCTCACCTATATCCACCATCCCCAACGGCAACATTAGCGGCCACAGAGACAGATTGGAAGCATAATTCCATGGTGTATCATTTACTGCTCCTGCCACACATTGCCAAAATGGACCAATGGAAGGGGAGGTGAACGCTACATACAATGATGTTATATGTTACATGTCGTTGTCTCAGAGCCTAAAGGAGGTGGAGGTGGAGGTGGAGGAGGAGGAGGATTTGGTAGTGGTACCCCTGGAGGTCTTGGAGGACTGTTTCAGGGAGGTATTCCCAAGCTGAGATCCACAGGGAGCAGAGAAACCAGTGGTAAAACACACGGACACACACACACACACACACACACACACACACACACACACACACCAGATCATTAGCTAGCTATGAAACAGGTTGTCATTTGTTTCCTCTCCTCCAGACACTGGGGGCCAGCGAGGACCTATGCTCCCTCCAGGGGCCCGCTCCGCTGGTGCCAGGCCCTTCAATGCATCCCTCGGGGGCCCCCCAAGATTTCCCGGGGCCCCATCAGCCCCCCGTAGCAGCACCCCTGACCTACCGAGGGGCCGTGTGATGCCCCCCTCTAGACCGGACACTCCGGGCGGGCCTCCGCCCCCTGTGCCCAGCACCCCTCGACCCAACCAGGGCCCTCGGGGCGGCCCCTCACCACCGTCAGCCCCTGGGGGTCCCAGGCCTGGTTCTGGCCTGGGGCCCCCACCTCCTGGCCTTCCGCCAGGGAGACACGGCCCCCTCCCTACCCTGCCCGGAGGCTCCTACGCCGGGGCCCCCAGCAACTCCCGACCTCCATTACCGCCCACGCCAGGAGTCAGAGCCTCCCCGGGGTCCGAGGACCGACCCCCGCCCCCGCCGGCCCCAAGTGGGAGTAACCGCCTGTCGATAGCCCGGGACGGCCCGCCAACACCTCCTCCTCCGTCCTCTATGTTCGGCTTGAAACCCCCCTCGCCCTCCGTCTCCTCCCCCTCCCCCCGCTCGCCAGGAGGAGGAGCCCCCCCTCTCCCCCCAGGCCGGCCAGGCCCCCCTCCTCTCCCCCCCTCCCCAGCAGGGGGGGGGGACCATGCAACCCCTCGCCTGCCCCAGAGGAACATGTCGCTCAGCAGGTAGCCCTCATCTTCACTTCTCCTCTTTCCTTCTGAGATGCTGGTTGTTTAGTGTATTTGCTTCATTGTGTTTGTATTACTTGTCTTGATCAAAACAAGATGCTGTAAGCCACTACGTCACCACGGGTTTGGTTTTGGTTTTTCCCTTTTGTGAAACATGGAGTTCTCCAGTATTCAAACGTCATAACGTCTGCCGTCTAGAAGGATTTTATAATCGCTGTACTGCATTGAAACTGGAAGTGACTGTAAACTGTAACAAATCAAAAGGCCTATTTTACCTCTAGCAGCAGTCAAACCTCACGTTGTTCTGTGGGAGTTTCCTGTGGGATCACCAGAGCAGAGAAGAAATGTCACAGTCAAGGCTTCAACTGGCCTTTTGGACATTGAATTTTTTTACTCCTGGAAAATATGTCAGTTTTAAGCAGCAGCTTGCAGAACACATCATGTCTGGCTCAGTATTGCTCAATGCCTAAGGTGTAACTGTAGCTTCGGTTTTCTTTCCAGTCAAGCACCAGCCCCCCCACCTGGACGATCGGGACCACTTCCTCCCGCCCCAAATGAGAGACCACCCCCTCTTGGAAGAAACCAGGTCGCAGGTCGCACAGGTAAACAAACCTGCAGGACTGGCCTGGCCGGATGATGATGCATAAAGATCAGGCAGTCATGATATGCCGTCCTCTGTTCATCAATGTAGTCATCAATTGATGCAAATATACAGGGTCGGCGCCAGAGCAGATCTACTGGAGGGGCATGGGTCACCAGCAGGGGAGGGGGGGCGGCACTGCTGTTTGAGAAATACTTTAACGCAGGGGTGACATGGGGCATAGTCAAACACAGCAGAAATGCTATCAATAACGAAACACATTTTTCTTTATTATTATTAGGCTAATTATGAATTATTATTAGCAACAATATGTTGTTCTTGTTGTTGTCGAGGCTATGTGGTAGTAGCCCTATGCACACAGTTTACGCAGCCACACACACAAAGAAGATTATAAAAGGCGGAGAGATGTCGTGGAGGCTAAACGCAAATGAATGCAGTTTACCCACCTCTGATATGTCAGAAATAGTTTATTCACCTCTCAACAGTTTATGCACGTCCAAAGAAAAACAATAAGTAGGCCAGCCACTGGTTATAAACCTTAGACAACAGCCTCCACAATCAACAAAACCACCCCTGGACAACATAAGTAACACAACAGGTCCGTTAACAGAAGGCATGCATTCGGGCAGCAAGTAGCCTATTGGACAAGCAATGCACCAGGCAGAAATGACACAAGGCCATAGACAGAAAGCCAGGGCTCGCTTCAAGAAGTGAAATGAAGAAACTTACCGTCAGAAGAGTAGCAGGCAACGAGTACTGCTGCTGAAACGTCTAGTACTGTGTCCTTCCATTCGCTTGTGCATTTGCGTGTCAAGTCTAAGCAATTTTCGTAAATCCATTTTTTGTTGATAATAATTCTGCACACTGCAGCTCAACGTTATGTTGAAATCAAATGTAACAAGTTTACTCGGAAACCAATGAGCTTCGACCCAGCCTAACCTGCTATGCATGCACAACCAAAATGATGCAATTTCCCTGTTATTATTTTATATTATTTTGTATCATTTAATTTACAGTTTGCATATTTAATATTAAAAGAATAACTAAAACTAAAACTAACTAAAAGGGATTTTTTTTTGGCCACGAAGAGTGGCCAAAAAAGTGGCATTAATGACCGCTAGGGGGGGCACGACCCCCAAATGCCCCACCTTAGCGCAGACACTGCAAATATATGCTAAAACACAACAAAAACAGGCTACATACCTTCAAACATTATTAATTGCAGATAAAAAAATTAAACCAAGGCCATGCATTTCCTTAACTCACACAAAGTAATTCTCTATTCATGTGCAGGTCCACTTCCTCCCCCCCCCCCCTCTGCTCGCAGCGGGGGCAGCGTGAGGTCATTGCCCATACCTTCTCCCATTGGTCGGCCAAGCCCTGGCGGAAGGCCCCCCCTTCCACCAGAAAGACCAGGCCTGGGCGGGCCTCCCCCCCCTCCCCCTCCCATGGGCAATGGCATCCAGAACTCTCACCCACAGACCCCTCACCACCACCAGCAGCAGCTGATGGGCGGTAATGCTGATGCTGAAATACAGTTCAATGCGTTTAGCCTCATCAATGCATAAGCAACACAGCCAGGCTACAACATCAGTTAGACCTGGCGACACTGTGTGAGCAGCCTCTCAGCTGCATTCTATAGCTGACTTTGATTAACTGGAGACATTTTTATTCTGACAAATTCTGACAAACATCCAAATAATGTAATTGCATGAAAAATAGGAGGTGTGTTCCTAGTGATGGTTTGAGAAAAAAATCTATTGTTGTTTATTTGGTTGAATAATCTCCCTCTAGTAACAACACGTTGCATAGGTTGCGAAGATGAATAAATATTGAAAATAGTTTGCAACATTGTTGCAAACGATTCAGACAATTGAACGATTCAGACAAACCACGCTGAAGTATGTTGATGCACTGGGCTCAAGGTCTTCTGGAAGATGTTAGTTCCAATGACGGCTGGTCAAGAGGTTATGAAAGTGAACAAGTAAAAGTTGAAATGTAATGCTTGGGGCATGGCGAAGTAAAATGTACCCTCTTCCTCCCCAAGGTTGGACATGGTTGGTCATTAGTGTTCTATTTTCTTTGTGAGGTCTATGCTGAAGAGCAGGACCAGGTGTTGATGGTAATCCTCTATTCTCCTTACAGATGAGTGGGAGTCTCGGTTCACCTTCCATCCCATGTCAGACCTCCCTCCTCCAGACCCCTACGTTCCAAGTCAGAAGACCTACCCCAGCAAGATGGTCAAGGGCGACGCCAGAGGTTCTACCACACACATGCATTCAGACACGCACATACACACACGCGCACGCACAGTCTCACACTCACACACACGCTCATGCACACACTAGCTCACACGCACACAATCAAACACAAACACACACACACACACACACACACACACACACACACACAGCTAAACTTTAACTTATTCAATATAAGGTAAATAATCTTAATTGACAAATCTATGGTATGTTAAGGTTGATGGTAATGTCTGGAGCAATGCTGTCATCTACTGGTATCAAGCATATTCCACTGACTATAAAGGTCTACCTATTCCGCACCTGTTGGGACTCCTAAAGGTCCTGACACACTTAATAAGTAAAATTGAAAAGGCATATCGAGATATGCTGTTGGCCTTTGGTCAGCATGACAATTTTGGCATTACAATATATTCCCTGTGATTTGAGGGCTGTTCTGTAATGGAGCAAGTTGCAGTTGTAAACGATGCCCAGAATACAACAGATTCAATTGGTTCACTTTGTTGTCCAACCCTAGAGCCGGGTTGTGACAATTGTGGTTTGTGGGAAAAGTTTGACTAGTTTGTCTGAGTACCCTGCGATTGAATAGTCAGTTCTTTCTTAGGAAGGTTCCTAACTAAGTGAAATTACATCTAAGTGGCAGCCATGATAAAAGCTGTTTGAATTCTCTAAATGCTATGGAAAGGTGCTTCAGTGGTTGCTCTCTTATCTCCTTGAGCATGGGGTACACTGGCCCATTCTTTACAAAAGGAACAGAGATGATGCCGTCCTTCTTTGTGCAGGAATATTTAGAGTGAGGAAACATTTGGCCGTTCACAGAAGCAAACGATTACCATGACCGACAATTATTTGTATACAGGATAAATGTGGAAATGAGTGTGAAAAAACATTATTGATTCATTAAAATGTTCTATTTCATTTCCAACCCCTGTATTGAAGTAATATTGTCACTGGGTTGTCCACTTTTACACAGCCTGCATGAAACAACATGGTAAGAAGAACGCATGGGGCAAAGTATCTAAGATGCTCTTTTAGTGGTCCATCTTCAGAATTCGTGCAGTCTCATAAGCCGTTTTTACACATGTCCTCCGCATTTGTATATGAGGAGCTTTGACCCTGAGGGTGCTTCACACTTTGCTGCTTTGATGCTTTACATGCGGATATCGATGTCGTTCCAATATCAGTAGAATTACCGTTTAGGAGTTTAGGGGGGTGGGCTTGCAAGGGGCAGGATATGACGTAGATTCTAAAGGGCGATAAGTGCGGCCGCTGTCACTCCAGTTTGTTTTGGTTTGACCACAGCCAGCACGGAGGCAGAATGGGCAGAACTCATCGCGATCATCTTAAAGGTCCCATGGCATGAAAATCTCACTTTATGAGGTTTTCTAACATAAATCGCTGATTCTTGAGAGTTGGGACAAAACACGTTTTCAAAAACATTTTTTTTAAACGCACACTATATTAATTAGAGTTATATGTTTCTGCAGAGAAAGGTCTTAGCTATTTAACCATGTAAAGGAACAGGTTCTGAATAAAAACACACTTTTAACAAATAAACATGTTTCCCTTCAGAACTGGATTTGTGTCAAATCCATCAGACACACTAAAAAGTATAAATTTTAATTATTCCAATCCAACAAGAATCTAAAATTCTGAAGTATGTTGTAATAGTGTTTAGTTACTCTGATATGTAATAAAATACAATATATAAACTTAAGTTGTGATTTCACACTATTCTGAAAACCCAGATTTCTAAATATTTGCATTTTTAAACTTTTTTTTTAATTTCAATATTGTAAAAACAAATTCCTTAAATAAATAAGACACAAGAGGATGTAGATCAGATGGTCCTTTATTACAAAAACAACATAAACTGAAGGAAGAATTTTTTTTTCACCAAAAAATTAACAAAAACATACACCTGACACTGTTGACGAAGATCTGATGGTGTTGACGAAAAACTGACGGTGTTGACAAAAAATGTGTGTGCATTGCTGATTAATGAACAAATTTGCTTTTTAAACACTACTACTAAAACAACCCCTTGTTATTAGAGTATTGAACTTACTGTAAAGCAAATTATAATAAACATATTGCACATACACCGTTTCAACTATCAAAAAAACAATAAAGGGTACTTTGCTGTTGGACCATGGGGATGCAGAAACTCCACTTTCACATCGTGCTGCTCAGTATCCACAGCAATGGTCTTGGCTAGCCACCAGTGGCCATCACATACTACTGCTAGCCAGTCTCCATTATTAAGGCTGCTAACAGTCATAACTGTCACAGTACCCTCGGGACCTTTCAGAAGCTCCTCATCCAACTCCTCCTCCATCACATCTTCCATTTCCAGATCCTCTTCCATCTCCCCTCCCATCTCTTTTTCCATGTCCTCCAACAACATGGCCAAAGGTCTTTTCTTCGCTGCCCTCCTTGGATCACTCTGCTGTTTCTCTGGGTAGCCATGGAAATAGAAGGTAGCTGGGCAGAAGCACTGGCAAACCAACATCTTGCTGCAAAAGCAGGATAGTTGTCTGTAGTGGATCATGTTATCATGTGGGATGACCTGATGTATTTGTCTTGTTGAGGGAACCTGTTTGAGAGGATACATGAGAAGTGTATCGTACCTTTGCATGTCTTCTTCTGCAACGTGGTACAGCTGAACGCTCTTCAGACTGTTTGAGACCTTTTCAAAGAATGTGTGTCCATCTGTCACATCTTTTCCTCTCAGGACCAGGTTGTCAGCTGTTCTTTTCACTGTTCCGCCAATGCCGTCTGGTGCGCCCTTACCATGGGAAGTGGGGAAGAAGTTCCATGTTGTTCTTTCAAACCCCAGTGTAGGGGGGATACAAGACAGAAGGAAAAAAATCTTCTTGTTCTTATACTGTTTACTTGGACCATCAGACCAAAAGTGCACGGTGGTAACCTGCGGATATCTCGTTATGATATCTTTTAGGACTGGATCCATGTGTGTCCAGATTGCTGCAGCATCCTGTCTCTTTGACTCTGAAAGTGTGCAAAACCCTGCCTTTCCACCCTTAATGTAATACATTTCGGTATGTAGCATTATCTGTCGCAGATTTTGTCCAAAATGGCAGGCCTGTACTTCAGATTGATACTTGCATCTCCAGGATTCTGAAAAGTCAACGTGAACAATTGCTGTACTTTCTTCACAAGTCTCAATTGTGTTTCTGTATGCTTTTGACTGGTTTTGCACTAAACACACATGTGTTGTGGTTTCATTTCTGAGTATTTGCTCATAGAGTTTGATGAGCTCTGAAAGACTGCCACTGTGTTGGACGAGTTTAGTGTTGATGTGGATTCCATTGACTGTGTCTTCTTGAACTCTCTCCCACTGCTTCCACTGAACATGGATTTTGTCTTGCTCTTGGGTTGTAACTGTACCTTTGTTTTTCTTCAGCTCTCTTCTTAGGATGTTGTGGAATAGAAGGGCTTTCTTGATTTTTGGATTCCTAATTTTGCTTCCTGATAGCATCTTCTTTGTTTCTGTGCCTGGGGAGTCAAGTGGTGTTTTAATTGTAGCCTTTCTTCCTCGAGATATTATTTTTCTCAGTTTGTTTCGTTGCTTTGTTGCCTTCTTAAGCTTCTCTTTCAAAGTTTTTATTGCTCTTGAATGCCTTTTTCTCGTTTTACTTCTCTCCTTTTCCTGTCTGAGAGACTGTCTGCTGTGTCTGGCATTGTATTCTTGAATATTCTGATCTTGCGGACTATCTGGAGGGGTGTGAGCCTCCAGCACTGCATCTTCATTGGATCTTTTCTGTCTGGACCTTTTCTGTGCCTCTCTCCAATACTTTCTCCAATTCCTCTTTGCCCTGTCTCCCATCTCGTCTATTTGTATTACTTTTTTGTCTGTAACTCTCTTCTTCCACCTTTGTCTTTCCTTCTCTTGCATAGCATGTTTGCTCTCTTGGTCACTGTTTAATTTTTCCCTTCTCTTTTGTTGGTACTCTATTTCTTCTCCTTTGCTCCTCAACTGACAATTTCTGTCTAGCCATGCTTTCCTGCAATACAAATTGAAATAATGAAAATTTTACTTAAATCAGATTTACTTGACATGATTGATTGATGGATGGATGGATGGATGTAAAATCCTCAAGGTGCGGGATGTAGTTTCATAACCAGATGTTATGAAAATCTACACACTGGCTTCTCATCTCTCTCTCTCTATCTCTATCTCTACATATATATGTAGAGATATACATATATATGTATATGTGCTGGGAAAGTTACACATTTTACAATAATAAGCAGACCACTGCCTGCCCCTTTTCTACAAGTCAGATCTGTATGGTTAAATAATGTAATGCATGCTATGTATGTACATTTATGTGTAAATGTAACCCTGAAATAACATTTTAACCCTTTACTATATTCACAAATGATATATTAGCACATTAAGAGGTTTCCGTCAGAACTCGTCAGACGTCTGACGGAGTTGACGTAAGGGCATGTATTTTCCCGCCGAAACATGTATTGTACACTGCAGCTAGCTAGTTTTTCCTCAGTTGCTAAGTGTCCCAATAACCACACTAAAATGCTTAAATTCAATCCTCTATGGTTTTAAAAAAGTATCTTAACAGAAATATGGTATTGACATGGTCCAGCTGTGACCATAGCAATATTGACATTGATTGTCTAAAAAATATCAAAAAATGTAAAACGTACCACAGCATTTGTGGTAGTGTTGCATTCACCACAGACAGGGAGATGATAAAGGGTCCTCAGGGATATAGCTGACCATGCTATTTCCTGATTTATTGTGGTTTATGAGAAAATCTGACGGAGTTGACAGAAACTGAGGACACAACTTTGATAGGCAGATTTTTATGGAAAATATTGTTTGACTTTCACTTCATGCATTGTTTTTTATATTTATACCCCTTCTTTTTTATTTGATATACAGTGGGGAAAAAAAGTATTTAGTCAGCCTCCAATTGTGCAAGTTCTCCCACTTAAAAAGATGAGAGAGGCCTGTAATTTTCATCATAGGTATACCTCAGTTATGAGAGACAAAATGAAAAAAACAAATCTAGAAAATCACATTGTCTGATTTTTAAAGAATTTATTTGCAAATTATGGTGGAAAATAAGTATTTGGTCAATAACAAAAGGTCATCTCAATACTTTGTTACATGCCCTTTGTTGGCAATGACAGAGGTCAAACGTTTTCTGTAAGTCTTTACAAGGTTTTCACACACTGCTGCTGGTATTTTGGCCCATTCCTCCATGCAGATCTCCTCTAGAGCAGTGATGTTTTTGGGCCACACGGACTTTCAACTCCCTCCAAAGATTTTCTATGGGGTTGAGATCTGGAGACTGGCTAGGCCACTCCAGGACCTTGAAATGCTTCTTACGAAGCCAGTCCTTCGTTGCCCGGGCGGTGTGTTTGGGGTCATTGTCATGCTGAAAGACCCAGCCACGTTTCATCTTCAGTGCCCTTGCTGATGGAAGGAGGTTTTCACTCAAAATTTCACGATACATGGCCCCATTCATTCTTTCCGTCATACGGATCAGACGGCCTGGTCCCTTGGCAGAAAAACAGCCCCAAAGCATGATGTTTCCACCCCCATGCTTCACTGTAGGTATGGTGTTCTTTGGATGCAACTCAGCATTCTTTCTCCCCCAAACACGACGAGTTGAGTTTTTACCAAAAAGTTCTATTTTGGTTTCATCTGACCATATGACATTCTCCCAATCCTGTTCTGGATCATCCAAATGCTCTCTAGCAAACTTCAAACGGGCCCGGACATGCACTGGCTTTAGCAGGGGGACACGTCTGGCACTGCAGGATTTGAGTCCCTGGCGGCGTAGTGTGTTAGTGATGGTAGCCTTTGTTACTTTGGTCCCAGCTCTCTGGAGGTCATTCACTAGGTCCCCCCGTGTGGTTCTGGGATTTTTGTTCACCGTTCTTGTGATCATTTTGACCCCACAGGGTGAGATCTTGCGTGGAGCCCCAGATCGAGGGAGATTATCAGTGGTCTTGTATGTATTCCATTTCCTAATAATTGCTCCCACAGTTGATTTCTTCACACCAAGCTGCTTACCTATTGCAGATTCAGACTTCCCAGCCTGTTGCAGGTCTACAATTGTGTTTCTGGTGTCCTTTGACAGCTCTTTGGTCTTGGCCATAGTGGAGTTTGGAGTGTGACTGTTGTGGACAGGTGTCTTTTATACTGATAAGGAGTTCAAACAGGTGCCATTAAAACAGGTAACGAGTGGAGGACAGAGGAGCCTCTTAAAGAAGAAGTTACAGGTCTGTGACAGCCAGAAATCTTGCTGGTTTGTAGGTGACCAAATACTTATTTTCCACCATAATTTGCAAATAAATTCTTAAAAAATCAGACAATGTGATTTTCTGGATTTTTTTTTTCATTTTGTCTCTCACAGCTGAGGTTTACCTATGATGAAAATGACAGGCCTCTCTCGTCTTTTTAAGTGGGAGATCTTGCACAATTGGTGGCTGACTAAATACTTTTTTGCCCCACTGTATGTATACGTGTAATGTATAACACTTGTTCAGGTTATGAGAAAATGTTTTCCTGTCGGATGTTGGCTTGCGAGTCGCGGGTATTTTATCTAGTATTTTTCTAAATCTGGGCGATTCAATAGTCGACAGGGGAAGCATGTCTTCTACAGTGAATCCTGCAACCACCCTGTCTTTCTGTGTCACCTGCTTCTGCGCTCCAACACTTGAACACTCCTTCGTACAAGCAGCTACGTCACTCAAATCGTTCGCTATGGCAACGTGCCAAGGCAAGCAGGTGCTGCAGACACACAGGCAGCAAGCATGCACGCACCACCATTGACCAGGACTTTACACGCAGGCAAACACGGCTTGGGTAACGCAGGAAAGCGCGTTACTATAGTCTAGTAAATTAGTGTAGTTACCGATATTTTAAATGTGAGGGCTTATTTGATGGGTTTTCATGCCAAAATAATGACCCTGGGTTAAATTTACGCCGGGATTACACTTTAAGACAATGTCAGTAAACCTTCCTGTAAACCATTTACTTTCCTGGTTGGTATTTGAAATGTGTTAGGAAGGATTTTTATTGAGCTTTCGGTTTTATTAGCCGTAATCTATGGCTTATTCTAAGGAAGCCTCAAAGAAGCGCCCGACGAGATCACTCAAGCTATACTTAAGGAAAGCTAAGACATAATACACAATTACTTGACCCTCCAAACACACACACATCCACACACACTGACAAACAAACATTTACCCCCTGGTTTCCCCATATAAGAACATGCTTTGCTAAGGTTGTTTGCCCCTTCCTCTTAGCATTGGGCATTGATCCATTTATGTTTTTGTTTTTTTTAAATAGTCAAATATATACACCTTTCTTGCAATTTGCAGTGGTAGCTTAAAGGTCCATTTGCAAATTAAGAAATACAACTACCCATCCTTCCCCCCTGAAAAAAAAACCCCACTCCGACACCCCCCCCAAAACACACACATTCATCCTCCTCATCCCATACTTAACACATACAGACACTCCCACACGCCCTCTCTCTCCCACACACACACACGCACACGCATACTCACAATCAGAAAAACAATAACAATAATAATACAATCACCGTTGCCATTATTAAACTAAATAAAGTAAAATATATATACATTAAAAAAGGAATAAAAGGGAGAAAAAGAACAAAGAACTAGAAGCATCCTTTCGAGACACCTGGGCATATTCATTCCACAGGAAGTTAGTCTGAATAAAGATATTCAGTGAGATTCAGAATCCATCACTTTCAACACAGAAGAAAGCCCTCAAGTTAGTGTCACATTATAATGATTATTTTTTCCAAAACTAATTGCACAAAATTCCGCTCCAAAACATGTTCTATAACCCTCCACTAGGGGACACTTGACATCCATAGGGCAACAAAAAATAGATCAGGACTATGGACTAGATTCAGTCCATAACTTTCAACACAGTGACCGTGTCTTTTTTTTTTGTCCAGAATTTTATCAAATAAATGTAGTCTCTAATCCCCAACTGACGGAGTTTAAGGGAAGTTAAAGTTATAAGATCTGTTCAGTCCACAATAAGTCAAAATAGAGAGAAAAAAGTAGGAGGAAAAAATTACTATTGACTCTGCGTTCAGCTCGTTATTCAGTTATTGGGAATCTTTTCTTTACTTCTGCTTCTTGTAGAGTAGAAAATCGTTATTCCTCTTCTCTGTCTTGGACAAGCAGCACAGCAGGGTACTTCACCCTAGTTTTGATGTTTAGGTTATGAAGTCGCTCCCGTAATGGCAAAAACGCATCCTTCCTTTTGGGCAATTGAACCGATATGTCGGTGAAGATTTGGTACTTACTCTTCTCCTCCTCAGTATTGATGTCTTTAGTTTGGCGCACCTTGACGGCCTGCAGGATCTTGTATTTTTAGTGGATATTTTGCACTCTAAATATTATTCCTCGCGTGTGGCTTGCGTTCTCTTGACCAAGAAGGCAATCATCTCAGTTCCTTTTCCCAGTTGTTCTGGTACATCAAGAAGTTTACGATTTTTTTCACGTTGGCGTTTTTCAAGTAAGTCGATGTATTCCATTGCCTGGTCCAGATTCTTTCGCAACTCAGTAATGGAACCTTGCTGATTGTCCAGCTGGACTGTGTGGTCGTGTATCTCACCCGTAAGTGATTCCATCTTATGGTCAATTTAGTCCATTCGCTTTAAAAGGGATGAAATAAGTTAATTTGTAGCCATATGCATTTCCAAAAGTTTGTCAAGCTTTCTCTCAAGTTCATCAAACCTGGCTGCGTTTGCAGACGGCATGTCTGCTACCACGCGTGCTCTTGTTTCCATACACTCACAGTAATTATTTTGGGGTTGTTTTTCTCTCAGTTCCGTTCATGTAAGAGACTGCGGTTTTAGGTAACAAATCCGCTCGTTTTTAGTGCATTTAGTTTGTTAGTTTAGGACCTTATTGCCCGCCGCATGCAGGAGTTCTAACCCTTCCGACCTCACGTCGCGCATGCTCAGTCCTGCATACCTATTCTCAATGACTCTGAATATATCTGCTGCAGTGTTGTATGTTGACAGCCTGAGGTCCTTTGAAATCTTGCCGTCTACACTGTCCAGGAGTTGAATCTTCTTGAATTCAGCTGACCCAGATGGCTCCCCCTGTCTTTGCAGGCTTTCCCAGTCTTTCCTCCATCTACGATATTCTCTCTTGCAGCCATTGAAGATGGGAAGACTGGTTGGCTTAATCCTCACAACCGGTGTTAGCTTGGACAATGTCTCTGACTTTCTTGCCTCACAAGTCCTATAGTCATTATGTTTAACGGTCTTCCCCAGGACATCTTCCACCATCTTGGACTTGGTTATTTTCTCTAAGTCGAAAGCTCTAGATATCTGAGGCCTTTTATCCTCACATCCTCTCAGCTCCACGCTGGTTTTTATTTTTCAAGTTTTTAAGAATGCTTGTTGGAAGTGTTTTCAGCAGGTTGTCATCAGGTTCAAAGGTTGAAAACCTTTCAACAAAACAAATAGGAAGACAGGAGAAATTACCATAGTCAAAATGATCAGCAATTTCATGCAATATATATATATCTTTTATTTTCCGTCACATTTGCTACCTTTTATCTCCCAACATTTAAAAAAAAATCAAATATACCAAAATATGCTCACGTACATACCAATAGCGTCTATGCAGTCATCATCTTTACATTGATGCGCACCCAGTTTAGTTTGTTTGGTCCTTTGTCTCACCCAGTGGCGGACTCAGACTGTTTGAAGGGCAGGGGCGAAAAAATTAAAAGGGCACATTCTGCCCAACACGGGCCCCCACCAGCGTGCAAAAGCTATGATGCATCATGTATGATGAAATAGTCCTCATCCTTGATTAAGATAAGCATTACATTATAAGGAGATCTAGATAAAAGTAATTAATGATGTGGTACTGACAATTACAATTATAGCCACACCTCTATGATAAAACCACACAGGAAACTATAAAACATTTACAATATTTATTCAACAAACAAAGCAAAACACAGGGGGAACTATAAACATGTGACAGACGTGATAATGACAATGAAAGCTATGATTTGGGAGCTTATTTGTCAGTGGACGGAGATGGTGGGTGGTGGAGTCATAGGAGAATTCTTCTTTTGGCCGTGTGTTTGTAGATGTCAATGACCTTGTTATAGTCAATTGGAATATCCCTTTCGATGGAAAGCAGCAGAAGATCCGAGAGCCTACTTTCCCCACATCGGTTTCTGAGCTGGGTTTTTATTAGCTTCAGTTTAGAGAATGATCGCTCTGCTGAAGCAGTTGTCACCGGGATTGTTGCATATGTTTTTAGTAGCAAAGTCAGACCAGGGAAAACTGATTGCACATCATTGTCTTTCAGGCACTTTAACACAGCTTTCACTTTGCTTGGGGGAAGAGCATATGATGAGTGGAACACCTTGAGGTCGGTGACAACATTTTCTTCCTCCGCATCATAAAATCTGCATACATCTATGCCAGATCAAGCAACTCTGTCATTTGTCATGCCTTTCCAGTGACTTGGGATGGTAAGGCAGTGAATGTTAGGGGAACAGGACATGGGGACCCAAATGCTGGACACAGGGAGGCAGAGACGGGGTACGTGGAACGGGATTTATTGACAGGCAGGCGAGTAGTCAAGCAGGCAGGGGTCCGGTAACGGGCAGACAGTCAGGCAGAAGGGGGTTTGACGACAGGCGGGTAGTCAGGCAGGCAGGGGTCCGATAGCGGGTAGGCAGTCAGGCAGGCGAGGACGAGACGGTAAGCGGGTAGTCAGGCAGGCAGGGGTCCGGTGTCAGGTGGGGAGCTACGAGAGAGGAGAGGTGGTTACCACAGGGGCAGGCTACGAAGCACGGATTCAATAGTGCTGGTAGGACCGATACTGACTATGTAGACGTAACGACGAACTGGCGCCAGCTGAGGGGAAATCCCCGGCTGTAGTAGGGAATGGTGATTACAGATTGTAGCCTGGTGTACCGGGAGAAGGGCCACTAGCGTCAAGTAATCGCTAGGTGGCGGTGTTGGACCGCGTTGCAGGACGCGGAGTGACAGTGAAGGCCTGAAAGAATTAACCCAGTTGGTGTCTCATCCTTCCCCTTGAACCTCCGGTGTAGCTCCTGGGAGAGTGTATCAAGGAAGGTAAAGAAAACCTTTCCTCGGTAGTGCTCCTCCAGGTCTAGGGCTTGGTAGTCCTCCGTAGCAAATTTGGTGCTGTATTTGTACTTTTGGGGTACCTTTCTGCGTCTGGCTTGTCCAGGAATTTCATCTGGAACCTTAATTCCTGCTGCCTCTGAGTTCCCTTTTGCTTTTGAAAAAGGACCTTGAACTCCTCATCCTTCCTCATTGCTTTTACTCTCTGTATAACTCCCTCCACAATGGTGTATGATGTTGTCAAGTCAAGGTCTTTCTTCTGCAGTGAAGCAGATGCGATGGCAGTCTCATTGAAAATGGGTGTGGTAATCTCCATGCATAGAATGAACTCAAAATCTATGCTACGCAGGAGCATCCTGGCATCCCCTGCTGCAGCGTCTGGTGGATCACTGTCAGCCATGTTCTGAAGCAGCTTAACGAAGGCAGAAAGAACCTTCTTCAGGGACCTCAAAGCGTCTTCTCTGCATGCCCACCTTGTGTCAGACAGCCTCTTCAATTCACAGACCCTTTGGTCAGGGTACATGGACTGTTGCATTTTAACAAGCGTAGCATGGCGTTTTGTAGATCCGGCAAAAAATGTGTATAGACTTTCCACTAAGTTGAAAAACCTAACAAAATGCTGGTTTGATTTGGCACTCTCAACCAAGACCAGGTTCAGACAGTGGGCATGGCAGTGCACGTATAAAGCTTTGTCTTTATGGCTCTGAATTCGTGACTGCAGACCCTTGTAGCTTCCACTCATATTTGCAGCTCCATCGTAGCCTTGGCCCCTGACATCTTCCAATTTCAGTCCATTCTCTTCAAGGAGTGTCATTGCAACATTCTCCAATTCCTTTCCTGTTGTTCCTGTCGCATCGCAAACTTGTAAGAATCTCTCCTTGATTTCCATCTGATGGACAAAGCGAACAACGAAGGACACTTGTTCGACATGGGAAACATCAGTGGTCTCATCCAAGAGAATGGAGAATAACTTTGACTCATCTATTTCTTTGAGAATTACGCTTCTGACATAGGTGGCAAGGGCCTTGATAATGTTATTCTGTGTCTTATAGGACAACAGCGACATCTGTGTTTTTTTCTGTTGAGACTGGATATGGGTTATGTCAAGGTGCCTTTTTAGGGTGGAATCATATTTTGCAATTAGCTGAACAAGTTCAAGGAAATTTCCTTTGTTCAAAGATGTTCTACTTTCATCATGACCCCTGAAAGCCCCATCTTGCCGTGCAAGATACAGTGTGATGTCTACCAGCCTTGTCATTAATTCCCTGTTTCGTTGTCGCTCCTGTTCTTTTTGGGCTTTTTCTCCTATGTCTGCCCTCCTGAAAGCTTCTTCCAGTGGTCTTTGTCTGAAGTTGCTCCACCTTACCATGCTTACCATATGTGCTTCTGTTTGTTTATGTTCCTTTATTTTTTCTGTTCCTTTTTTCCAATTGTTAACTCCTACAGTTCTCCAGTTTGTTTTATTCTCATACTTTTCCTCTTTCAAGAAAAGGCGGCAACTAAAACAAAACATAGAATCATTTTCCACAGAATATTCTAGCCAGGGATTATCTTGATACCAATCCCTGTGGAATGAACGGCCATCTGTCTTTGGGTAATTTACAGCTGGTTGACAAGGTCCAATAGAGCAACAGAACTCAACAAATCTCCCAGAGTGGGGGTCTATTCTGTGATCAGTGGGAAATTGTAAGGACGACAGAAGAGCAGTATTCATGTTATTTGATGCTGTGTCCATTGAATCATGTCCCTCCCTGTCATAATTTTCATCCTTGCTTGGCTTAACTTCTTCATCATTTTCGTCGCCATCATCTCTCTCCCTGGTATCATCTTCATCATTTCCCTCTCTAATATCTTCATCTTCGTGATCCTCTATCTGCCTTGCATCTCCTGGCTCTCTGATATCTCTGTTTTTACTGTCTGTGCTGTCACCATCATCATCATCTTCTTCATTTCTCTCCCTAGCGTCACCTGCATCCTCTCTGTCCTTAATATCTTCATCATCATCATAATCATCATCTTCATCATGTCGCTCTCTTATATCTTCATCTTCATTATCATCTATCTGCCTTGCATCTCCTGCCTCTCTGATATCTCTGTCTTCATTGTCGGTGCTTTCTTTATCTAAGGTGGAGCAAATAACAATATTTGTATTATAATAATTGAATATAATTGAACTATATGTACTGTATATTATAATTGTATAACAAAAGAGTCAGCCTGCACTACCACTAGCCCTCTTGCCTTGATTGGAATTGACCCCCCTCAGTGTCATGCAAAAACTCAATGGTTAGTAAATTTAAATGTTTAAGTCAAATGTTTTTTGTGCAAAATTAGCGTTCTTGACATTGTTACAGATAATCTTAAATATGCAACAGACTCTCAGTTATAATCCAACATATGGCTCTGTGTGACAAGCCTTTACATGCATTGTCTTCTTAAAGTTGTGAGACCCCTTCACTTCAGACTCGATTGAAACATTTATTAAATTCATGTTTTAAAAGGTCTCTGATTTGCATATAAATGAATTGTTGCTGAATTGGTAGTGACATTCTAATATGTAGTGTGTAATTGATCCTTTGCTAATCTGAGAAATATAAATTCCAAAATTATTCAATTTAGTATAAATGCCTGTTTTTTTATTCCATATTAATTCTGACTTTATTTAACCGTAGGGAGAGCATCACAACACAATTTTAGGAAAAGTCAAAGAGTGGGGGGGCTTAATATTTTCAAAAAGTATAGTTATGGGCAAATTAAAAACTGCCACGGGCGGTTCTAGTGTTGAATTGAGTCCATACAAAAACGGAATGCACTATAGCTAGCAATGAGATGACTTGGCATACCTTTCTCCTTATCTCCTCCCTGGCTGTTGCAGCTCTGGATGATCCAGGGCTGCTTTGAAAGGATGGATCCAGACTGGATCCATCCTTTCAAAGAAGAGCTACCTCTTGCAGCATTTTTCAACTCCTTCTTTATGTCTTTCAGCTTTCTTTCTCTCCCTGGCATTCTGTAATAATAGGGGTAGCCCAATGCTAACCCCACTCTTAAGTTAGCTAGTTCCTTTGCTAGGAATCCAGGCAATGTATACAGCTATCCTATAAAAGCACTTGCAGTGTACATTAGTATTTAGTGATGAATCATTGGTGTAGATCAATCTTTACAACTTTAAAGAAAACTTGCTGTATCACCTGCCTCACACACTGTAAGATACCAGAGAGTAGCAACTCTGTCTGTATTCAGCATAGATATTTAGCCCCCTCTGTGACCTGAACATTCTAAATGGGGTGTGGCTAAAACTGAAAAGGTAAATGAAGGGAATAGATTTTTTTTAACAATGGAAATTAGTATTTTATTGTGCTTTATTGTGTCATTGTTGGCAACATTTGCGTTGTCGTTTACTAACGTAACATAATCTAGCCAAAAGGGTGCATTGGAAAAACAGGGACAGTGCATATGAGATTACTTTATCGTGTTTCAAACTTGGCATCTAATTGTGCTTTTCCACTACGGGCCATGGTATGGGCATACTCTTAATATTATTATTATTATTTTTTTTTTTTTAAAGATTTTTTTTGGCATTTTTATGCTTTATTGATAGTGTAGAGACAGAGTTGAAATGGGGCAGAGAAGGGAGTGACATGCAGAGAACGACCGCGGGCTGGAATCGAACCCGGGTCCGCTGCTGGCCGAGGCCCATGGGGGGGACGCCCTACCAACTGAGCTAAGGCCGCCCACTTAATATTCTTTTTGCTTCGTTATCCAATGCAGATTTCAGGACCACTCGATGTTACAGTTCGTCATAGCGACGTACGCCACATGAAAGCAACGCCTCTTTCTCATTCCCCTTTCGTCAGCTACCAAAGAGTGGAACGTCTGCACCTCATTATCTTACCACAACATGTTTTTTCGGTTTGCCATATTCTTGCTCTAGAGGGCACATCATCATAATTAACCATAGAGGGCACCCAATACTTTTTGTCCTATGAAAAGGGTAGCCAATAAGGCACTTTCTCTCGTATTCACCACTCTAGAGGGCATTTTTACAACCATGTAGGCACTATAAGGGCATTAGAAGGGCACTCATTGAGCATGTTATCGGATTTTCTTGTTCTAGATCGGATTTTCTTGCTCTAGAGGGCACATCATCATAAGAAGGGGCACCATAGAGGGCACCCAATACTTTTTGTCCTATGTAAAGGGCAGCCAATAAGGCACTTTCTCTCGTATTCACCACTCTAGAGGGCATTTTTTCAACCATGATGTAGGCACTATAAGGGCATTAGAAGGGCACTCATTGAGCACCTTATCGGATTTTCTTGTTCTAGATCGGATTTTCTTGCTCTAGAGGGCACATCATCATAGTTTATTGTTTGAAGGGGCACCATAGAGGGCACCCGATATTTTTTTTCCTATGTAAAGGGCAGCCAATAAGGCACTTTCTCTCGTATTCACCACTCTAGAGGGCAATTTTTCAACCATGTAGGCACTATAAGGGCATTAGAAGGGCACTCATTGAGCACTTTATCGGATTTTCTTGTTCTAGATCGGATTTTCTCTCGTAATTCGCCACTCTTGAGGGGCGGTCTCCCCCCCCCTGAGTCCGCCACTGGTCTCACCCATTCAACATACCTCAAACAAAGTCTGCACCCTGAAGTGTGAATCAATTAAATCACCGTCACCTCACCTCACGTGGCCTCCACTGCTCAGGGATGCCCTCTGGTGGAATATTTTTAAATTACACATTTATTAAATTAGTTTCTATTCCTTCCATTCCATTCCATTCCTAGCTCTCGACCTCTGTCCTTACATATATGGATAGGGCTGCCAGCTGATTCAAGCCTTTAGTTTTTATCGTATTGAGGTTGGGTTTTAAGTACTCCATACCCTTGAACCACTGGTTGTATTTGTTAAAATGTGTAAGTTGAGTTACACATTTTAACAAATACAACCTAGCTTTCATTCAATATCTTTAATGAAAACGAGAGGGGCCCTTGGATAATGCTTGTGTACAGGGCCCAGAATTTAGTGCTACACCCCTGGGTGTCTTCAATGTACTTTTCCCGATTTGTTACCTTTTCTCCATGTATTTTGTGGACAGGTTCTGGTAAGGAGAGAGGTGCTCCCCCGCTGCCCCCCATACCAAGGTGAAGAGGAGGTCCCCCCCACCAGCTCACAAGCCATCTTCCTTTCTTCACCCATTTTTTTTCTCTCTCTCAATGCTTCTTGGTTTTCCAGTAGCACACAAATGTCACAGAAATATTTTATACATTTAAGGTACTATAAAGTAATGGCTGATTTAATCTGTGTAGAATTGACTGTGTGTGTTTGTGTGTGTACATCTGTGTTACAGCCCTTGACCAAAGAACCCTGTTTAAAAGTGGGACATACTTAAGTACAATGCAATGTCTATACGAGCACGATTTAATGCTGTTCCTTAGGAATATTAAGGAGACGGCCCCTTGCCTTTAACTGAACAACCTTGACTAATCTTGACTAACTAACCCTCGCATCTATCAAAAACAGGATGTAAACCTTCAACAAAAGTCTGATGGTGAATGTTGTGCTACGCTATGGGCAAAATACATAAGTTAGTCGAACAATTACATCAAAGACTACACCATTTAATTGAGGAAATGTCTTTGTACAGCAGCAATCCAGTACATTTACACATGATTGACCTTGTTAAGAAATAACTGCTATATTGAACTGAAATACATTATTCTGTTATGTAATTCAATCAATGAGAATCAGTGTTATTTGATGTGTTCTTCCTTGGTGATGCAGTGGTCTCACTCCATAACGGTGGGTTACTCAGTCGGTTTCTGTGGTCTTATGTCCCTCTCTCCTTCTAATAGCCCACCTGCACCCTGCGCCTAGAGTCCACTCAGTATTATATGAGCAGGATCAATAAGAGATCCATGTTTAGGACACATTATTTAGGGATCTCTTTGTGTCTAAACAATGCCCATGCTGGTTCCAACTGTTCCAACAGGGGGGCAGGGGACTGGAGGAGGTGGTCTAGGCTGTTGGGTTGTACTTGCCGTACATCAACCAGTACCAAAATAAACTAATCAAACCACAGCCGGTGATCTGTGCTGAAATAAAGATTGATCTTTATCGAAACAATATAATGCAACATTTCTGACCCGCTAACAGCTATGGTCAGATAATGTCTTTGTTCAGGGTTGATGTCCAACCTGTTCCTATAACAGCCCCAGTCGAGTTTAAACAATGGAACAAACTGCTCCCTCTCATCAGTCCTCTGTTGTTGCCAAAAGTAAAGGGCAAAACGCTTCTGTGTGTGTTTGTGTGTGTGCCACGTTACTAAAGAACGAGCCTCAAAGGCGATGGGAGGCACTTTGCCGCCCTCCCATGTTGACATGTGACATTGATTTAAGATCCATGTGTTTTCCTTTCACACAAACAGACAAATGCATGGATGTTAAATGAATCTAGGAGGATTTTCCCGAGGTTGTGAAGGACCTTTGATTAATGTCAATGCTATGATTTGTTTAAGTGGCTTTAAATGATTGTACATGTTACGTTTGTGGACTATGTAGTATTATTACTCTTTGCTCTACCCTACGCTGCTTTGATTATATTTTTGTATGTTTTGTTTTACGTTTTGGTCATGGAACCAAATAATATGTTAGTCATGGAACTAATATTGAGAGGGGTTTTTGAACGAATTCACACAGAATGGATCCTATAAAATAAAAAAATTTTAATGTTTGTGCTAATATCATGTAGTATGCTTCTATATGTTGTGTTTAGCAGATTTCTTCAAGCTTTGTTGAGCAAGCCAACCAAGTTGTTCACTTCTGAATGAGTATTGGCCTTTTGTGTCTCCCGTCTGAAATACTCACAAAGGTTTGACTGATTTCCAATCACTTGATTAAGGCCTTGCTTTTTGCAAACATTATTACAATTCACGATCTGCATTTTCTCAGCTAGAACTGTTGTATGTTGGACCAGCATAGCATAGTTTCATATCTTTGATATCTAATATGAAGCGTATGCATTCACTTGTTTTACTGAATTGGAGACATAATTATCTCAGAGAAAAGTTTTTTATGTAAACAAATGTGTTTTTCTGAATGAATGAGATACGAGAAACTCAGAGTGAGTGAGTTGGTTGCTGATGCTGATCAGCCTCAACAGGGGGTTCCAGGTGCGGGACGATATACGATATATGACATGATATCGATATCACATGTCAAGAAATGTCATTGAACTGTCTTGCTTGACCTCGTGTAACAAAAAAAGAGAGTGATTTCAATGCATTGATTAGATCCCTGAAGCAAACACCACAATGAAATCAGATTATAAGGATATTTTTGTCTGAACCACCCCAAAGTGGACAAACTAATATCCATTGATATCAATATTACTGATGGACACAAGCATCTGACCAGATCAATATTGTGAATAAGAAACTGTTCTTAATGTTTTATCTGGAAAAATAAAGGTTGAATAAAATAAAAATCTTCCAACATCTCAGATATCAACTAAGACAGCGTTCATCCAGTAGGACATGTTGGCCCTTATGAAATCATTTCAGAAAAACAAGAGCACATTTTCCACGAATACCTTTCTCCTAATTGTAAGATAATAAACTTGTTAACTCAGAAGAGAGACCATGATAATTATGTCATTCATGGAGAAAAACAAGTAGAGTTGATTTTCTTAAAGGGGTAGTTCGGAATTTTGGACATAGGGCCTGATTCCCAAGTTAGCCTTGGTGTTCTTTATCATTGGAGACAGTTTTCAACACATTTCATTCAGTCCTTCTAGTTGCAGAGTTCGCTCGTGCTAGGCTAGCAATATTGTACGTGTGTACTGTGGAGTGGGTAAGACTGGGTAAGACTGTTTTATTAGCAGGCTAGTATTGCCCGTTGCCATGTGCTCTAGTCTAGAATGTTTACTGCAGCAGCCGCATACTGTTTATCACCTGAAGTAGCCTAGGTTTTTTAGCTAACTTTTTGTTAGCTACCTGTCGCTTTCCCCGAAAAAAAAATGGCTAAACGGAAGGTGGACATTGAGAACAGGGTTTTTCAAGAGAGGTGGGAGGCTGAATACATGTTCACCGATATGAAGGGCAGACCCATCTGTCTTGTGTGCGGAGCAGATGTTGCTGTCACGAAAGAGTACCAAGACGGCACTATGAAACGAGACATCAAGACAAGTACAAGGATATGAACATTCAACAGAAGCTACAGAAGGTAGTGGAGTTGAATCGAAGTTTGATGTCACAGCAGACTATGTTTGTTAAAGCCAAAATACAAAGTGATGCTGCTGTAAAGGCCAGTTTCATTGTGGCGGAGGAGATTGCTAAATCCGCCCGGCCCTTTACCGAGGGAGAATTTCTAAAAAACTGCTTGTTAAAAGTTTGCGATGTCTTGTGCCCAGATAAAAGACAAGCCTTTTTAAACGTCAGTCTGAGCAGAAACACCGTTGCTGATCGTGTATGTGAGCTCTCCACCAATTTACAACAACAGCTGACGGAAAAGGGAAAACAATTTATCGCATACTCCCTCGCTGTGGATGAGAGCACTGACACATCAGATACGGCCCAGCTGTCAATCTTCATCCGCGGAGTTGACTCGAGCCTGCGCGTTACAGAGGAACTTTTAGGACTGAAATCAATGCATGGCACAACTACCGGGAAGGATCTCTTTGATGAGGTGTGCAAATGTGTGAATGAAATGGGTCTGCCTTGGGATAAACTTGTGGGACTAACAACGGATGGGGCGCCTGCGATGTGCGGTCAAAAGAATGGATTGGTGGGCAGGATTCGGGAGAAGATGCTGGAGGTGAACGGCGCAGGTGAGCTGACAGTGTATCACTGCATCATACACCAGGGATCGTTGTGTGGCAAAGCTTTGAAAATGGATCATGTAATGAGAACTGTAACACAAGCAGTTAATTTCATTAGAGCCAAAGGTTTAAATCACCGTCAATTCAAGTCCTTTCTGGTGGAGATTGGTTCGGAATATGGTGATGTGGTCTATCACACAGAGGTGCGGTGGCTAAGCTGGGGGAGGGTGCTGAACAGATGTTTCGAGTTGCGTGAGGAAATATGTCAGTTCATGCAGAGCAAAGGGAAAGACACAACAGAGCTCCGGGACAAAGGGTTTTGGTGTGGATGGGCGTTTCTGTGTGACATTACAAGCCATCTCAATGCGCTCAACCTGCAGCTTCAAGGGCGGGATCATGTGATCACTGACATGCACGCTGCGGTGAAGGCATTTAAAACCAAACTGCGCCTGTGGGAGATGCAAATCCTGCGAAAAAAACCTGGGCCATTTCCCGTGCTGCCAAACTATGAAAGAGCAGGTCTCTGTGTTCCAAAGTGCATTTGCTGAAAAGCTCGGCATACTTAGCGCCGACTTCACACGCCGATTTGCCGACTTTGAAGCCCAAAAGAGTAGGTTTGAACTGCTCAGTAATCCGTTTGCCGTAGACGTGGAAAGCGCACCAACCAACCTCCAAATGGAGCTGATCGGACTCCAATGTAGCGACACACTCAAGTAGAAGTATGTTGGTGCTGCACATTTTCCACGTTTCATCCCTGACACAATGCCCCAGCTGCGTGCTCAAGTTGCTCAAATGCTCTCTATGTTTGGTAGCACATACCTATGTGAACAACTTTTCTCTGTAATGAAGTTGAACAAAACATCACACAGGAGTTGTCTCACTGATGAACACCTTCACTCAGTCCTGAGGATTTCCTCAGCTCAGAGCCTGACCCCAAACATTGAGGAACTTGCGTCGAAGAAGAGATGTCAAGTATCTGGTTCAGGCACCAGGGCAAATCACAGTGCAGTAAACTGAGCTTTAATGTAGCATAGGTTTCATTTTTGCACTTTTGTATATGTTTGGATATTAATTGAGGCATGTGAAATTAGTGTCTTTTTTATTTTATTTTGAAATTTGATCTGAGTTAGCCTCCTTGTTTCAGATTACATATCTATTTATATGTGTGAAACTAAGGCTGAGTTCATGTTTAGGCCTACAAATAAATAAATCTTATTGTTTGGATTTTCAATGAGAGAGGCATGAGAATTAGTTTCTTCTTTAATATATTTTGAAATTTGATCTGAGTTAGACTCCTTGTTTCAGATTATATATGTATGTGTAAAACTAAGGCTGAGTTCATGTTTAGGCCTACAAATGAATAGATGTTATTGCAATAGCTAATAAGCCTAAGCTTTAGGCCACTTTCAGATTCAATATAGGTAAAACTTAAGTTCATAATAAATATTGATATGTCCGGCCCACGGCTTGGACCCAGTTTTTTATTTCGGCCCACTGGGTATTTGAGTTTGACAGGCCTGCACTAGAGTATCTGTGGTATAAAGGCTGGTCCGATTCCCATTGAAACGAATGGCGCGGTGACTAGTCTCCACAACGAGAGCTGGTAGGTTGTAAAAAATGAATTCAACTGTAATCAGACAACGCGGTTATATGCTTTAGACCCTAAAATATCTGTGGTATAAAGGCTGGGACGAATTTCAAATGACAAATATGTACACTTTATGTTGAAAGTATAGACCGTCCCGATTCCCATTGAAACAAATGGTGCGGTGACTAGTTTTCACAACGAGAGCTGGTAGGTTGTAAAAAATGAATTCAATTGTAATCAGACAACGCGGTTATATGCTATAGACCCTAGGGTATCTGTGGTATAAAGGCTGGGACGAATTTCGAATTATAAATATGTACAATGTATCCTTGAAATACGTCCATGCAACAGATGGCCAATGTGAATAATAGATAGCTAATGAATAATGAGAGACGGCTCTCGTGAGTCGTGACGTCTCTCAGTCGGTCCCTCTTCACCACTCACACAGTGAGTTAACGAACTGCCCATGAGTCAGCTACTAGTGGGTCTGGGAGGAGTCGAGTCTGAGAACGAACGAGACGAACGAGAGAGAGGAGCCAGTTCGGTTCGTTCGTCTTAAAGATTTTTTCATTAGAACTGATTCGTTCACAACCGAGCCTCCTCTAACACACACACACACAGACACATACACACACACCAGCAGTGCAGGGCAATACATTTGACCTTTCATATTCTTCAGTTCAATTCATTTTACATTTCTTCATTTTTAGCAATGCCTTGCGTTTTTCATTCAGCTGTCTTTCATTCAACTTTATTTGTTTCCAATCATTTACATTGGTGTGCACGTTTACATTGTTTACTCCATTTAGACTTTGTTCAAATCCCTTCACTTGATTTAAGATATTTAACGCTTCTTTATGTCTTAATCTATGTGGCTTTATTAAAAAATATTTTCAACCTCACTTTGCACGACAGCACCATGGACATATTATAGAATGGACAGCGGATTCCAAAATGGCGCCCATTCATTCCTATGAAAACTGCTCAATGTCGCAGGGCAACATCAAGGAGAGATTTGCTTCCGCATCATGGGAGCCTACGCCCTAGTTCATGACGTACCGGATGCAGAAATATTCATTGTTTTCTAGCATTGTTAGCACTGTAGCATCATAAGCGAGAGGTCTGAGCGATCTCAGTCGCATTGTTTGCCGACCATGGAAGTTTACTTTGTAGTGAGTGTAACATAATTCACCTACAGTATTTTGTTATGTGTTGTTCTTTACACTGTGTTAGGCATGTCGTTTACTGTCTCTGTGTTTCAGGGATTGCTGTCCCTTTAAGGATTACGAGCTTCTCATGACGCGGAGCCCGATGCAGCATATATTCACTTGCATCACGTTTTGATTCCTGTTTTTTAAAACTAAATAAACAAGTCACACAACTGTGTGCTCAACGTGCAAAATTGTATCCTTCATTTAATGGAATTTCCACACTGGTGACCCCGACGTTAGTCTGCTGGACGTATCCAGGGACACGACACGACCATGACCGCGAACGCTGTTACTCTCAAGCTCCCCGAATTCTGGGAATCGTCAGCGTCGGCATGGTTCGCCCAGACCGAAGCGCAGTTCGCGTTGCGGGAGATCACCACGGATACGACGAGGTACTACTACGTTGTGTCAGCTCTTGGAAATTCGACAGCATCCTTAAAAATCCTCCGGCAAGGGAGAAGTATACGGCACTCAAAGCCCACCTGTTAAAGATATTTAACAGGCTTTTCTCACTTCAAGGGCTCGGCGACAGAAAACCGTCTGAGCTCATGGACCGTATGCTGGATCTCATGGGTGAGCACGAACCCGATTTTCTTTTTGTTCAGCTTTTCCTGCGTCAGCTGCCTTCCCAAGTGAGGGCTGCTTTGGCCAATACCATGATCACTGACTGTCGGAGGCTGGCTAAGGAGACTGATAAATTTTTCCTGGCGGGTCAAGGGCACTGTGTGGCCGCGATTTTTCCCGCGCACATCGCTCCTGTGACACTGGACGACTCCACGCTCATCGCTGCCACCACTTCTCGTCGGCAGCTGTCTTCTGACCCCCAGCAGTCTTCAGGCCCACAGCAGTCTTCAGGCATGTGTTTCAACCATGCAAAGTTTGGACCGAAGGCTCTCAAATGCCGTCCGCCATGCAGTTACGGCGGGTTGGGAAACACCAGGGCCGGCGCTCGGTAGTGGCCATGAGCGTCGGCCATGCTGGCGGGCTGCTTTTCATCCGCGACAGCATCTCCGGACGGCGATTCCTGTGCGACACGGGAGCACAGAGGAGCGTCCTTCCTGCTTCCCGTTTGGACATGGTGACCGACGGCCACGGCCCCCCTATGGAAGCTGCTAATGGTAGCCCCATCCGTACCTATGGAACGAGGTACATTGAATTGTGTTTCGGAGGCCAACGGTTTGGCTGGGACTTTATTACAGCAGAGGTCTCCGTTCCCCTCCTCGGCGCCGATTTTTTGTGTGCGCATGGACTGTTGGTGGATGTAAAGAACCGCCGTTTGATTGACGCCGTCACGTTTTGTTCCTATGCGTGCACGCTCAGCGGGGCTGACTCCATACGACTGTCTAGCATGCTCTCCACCTCAGATGACTTCCACCGTCTATTTGCCGGTTTCCCAGCCCTCACTCAGCCTACTTTCTCTGCGTCTGCCGTGAAGCATGGTGTGGAGCACCATCTCGCCACTACTGGTCCACCCGTCTACGCCCGTGCTCGGCGCCTCGACCCGACCAAGCTTGCCGTTGCGAAGGCTGAGTTTGCGAACATGGAGCGCCTGGGTATAGTCCGCCGGTCCGACAGCCCGTGGGCCTCACCCCTCCACATAGTCCCCAAACCCAGCGGCGGCTGGCGCCCGTGTGGCGACTACCGGCGGCTAAATGAGGCAACGACGCCTGACCGGTACCCAGTGCCAAATATTCAGGATTTTTCGGCCCACCTGGCTGGTATGGTGATTTTTTCCATGGTGGACCTTGTCCGGGGATATCATCAGGTGCCTGTACACCCACTGGACGTTTCCAAAACAGCAGTGATCACGCCGTTTGGTCTGTTTGAGTTCCTGCGGATGCCGTTTGGCCTTAAAAACGCAGCTCAATCTTTTCAACGCCTCATGGACTCTGTTTTGCGGGAGCTGCCTTTTCTTTTTGTGTACTTGGATGACATCCTAGTGGCGAGCACGTCCAAATCCCAGCACCTGGCGCACCTCCGGACGCTTTTTGAGCGGCTCAGCCAACATGGGCTAATTGTCAACCCCGCCAAGTGCCAGTTTGGTCTCTCCATCATCGATTTCCCTGGACACAGAGTAACTAAGGACGGTGCAGCCCCTCTCCCATCAAAGGTGGAGGCGGTCGCACAGTTCCCACGCCCGCTCACTGTCAAGTCCCTGCAGGAGTTCCTCGGCATGGTGAATTTTTACCACCATTTCATCCCTCGAGCCGCCCAGCTCATGCGACCCTTGCATGAGGCCTTGCAAGGTAAGCCCAAGCACGCTGTGGACTGGACTGAGGGCAGGGACAAGGCTTTTGTTGCCACTAAGGCAGCCCTGGCGAACGCCACCATGCTGGCACACCCTTCTCCCACAGCCTCCATCGCCATCACCTCGGATGCCTCGGACTACGCTGTCGGTGCCATCTACGAGCAGTGGGTGGGCGGGGCCTGGCAGCCACTTGCCTTCTTCAGCCGTCAGTTGCGTCCCAACGAGCAGAAGTACAGCACTTTCGACCGGGAGCTGCTTGGTCTCTACCTCGCCATCAGACACTTTCGTTCCCTGTTGGAGGGTCGACAATTCACCGCTTTTGTCGACCACAAGCCGCTGACTTTCGCCATGGCCAAGGTGGCTGAGCCGTGGTCCGCCCGCCAGCAACGTCATCTGTCCTACATTTCCAAGTTCACCACGGATTTACAACACGTTGCCGGTAAGGACAACCAGGTGGCGGACTGCCTGTCATGGGCTGTGGTAGGAGCAGTCCATCTTGGTTTGGATTACAACCGCATTGCAGCGGACCAGACCACAGACACAGACGTGCAACTCCTGAGGACCTCGACAACAGGGCTGAAAATAGAGGATGTGGTTTTTAGCGATGCCGGCACCACGCTCCTGTGTGACGTCTCCACAGGCAGTCCTCGCCCAATCATTCCCACGGGATGGAGACGACAAGTTTTTGATGCCATCCATGGTCTTTCCCACCCAGGTTCGAAAGCGTCACAGAGATTGGTTGCGGCTAAGTTTGTTTGGCACGGCCTCAAGAAGGACGTTAGGGACTGGGCTACCACCTGTCTTGAGTGCCAGCGCGCCAGAGTGCACCGCCACACTAAAGCCCCGTTGGAGTTGTTCCCGGTGCCGGAGAGACGGTTTGACCATGTGAACGTGGATCTGGTCGGCCCTCTGCCCTCCTCTCACGGTTTCACCTACCTGTTGACCATGGTTGACAGGACCACCCGTTGGCCTGAGGCTGTGCCACTGACGTCGCTAGCGTCGGTCGAAATGACACGGGCGTTTATCAGCACCTGGGTTGCCCGTTTCGGCACTCTTTCCGACATATCCTCTGACCAGGGCGCGCAGTTTACGTCTGAGCTGTGGAACGCTGTCGCACAGAGCCTCGGAGTGAAACTCCACCACACGACTGCATATCACCCACAGGCTAACGGACTCTGTGAGCGATTTCATAGGTCGATGAAGGCTGCTCTTCGTGCCAGCCTCAAAGACAGCAACTGGGTCGACAAGCTCCCATGGGTACTGCTTGGCAGTCCTCCTTACAGTCCTGCTCCGCAGAGCTTGTTTATGGCCAGCCGCTGCGGGTTCCAGGGGATTTCATCCCTGGCACCACCGTGCCTTGGTCTGCCACTCTCCAGCGGTCCACGCTACTGGACAATGCAAGGCTTTTCGCACCTGTCCCCACTTCCCGTCACAGCCTCCCTCAGTCGCACATCCCCGCTGGGCTTCGACGGCTGACTACGTTTTCATTCGCCACGACGCCCACAGGGGACCGTTACGCCCCCCCTACAAGGGCCCGTTCCAGGTTTTGGAGACGGGGGACAAACATTTTGTGGTGGACATGGCTAGGGTGACCAGATGTCCCACTTTGTGCGGGACAGTCCCGCATTTCCATGACTTTGAACGCGTCCCGCAAATTGAGACGTTGTCCCGCATTGTTATTGACAGTCAGACTCGATTTTTTTTTTTTTTTGGAAATGCGTGATTTATCATCTAGCATTTATCAAATAGCTGCGTGCGGAGACAGCAGGGCTGTCATCAGGGGGAGGGGCAGGTTGTTTGATCATGTCAGTCAATCAAACTGGGATGCGGGCGCCGGTTAAAGGCACGCGCACCAACAATAAACAATCAGGTCAGAACGGCAGGAGATATGGCGGCGAGCGCGAACCGTACGACTACCAAAAGAAAATGCAGCTACAACAGAGACTGGGAAACAATTTATCCCTGGGTGAAACCAGTGCAAGGGGAGTCTTGTAAAGTATTATGTGACGTTTGCAAGAGTCAATTTTCCATTTCGCACAGAGGTGAATTTGACATTAAAAGCCACAGAAAATGCGAGAATCACAAACAACGGGTTGCTCAAAAGGAGGCTTCCCAGTCAATGCAAACATTTCTGCTGAAACCCAAACAGGATTCAAATTCAGATAAGGTAACAGCAGCTGAACTGACTAGCGTTTAGTCAGAAGACTGTGGTAGTAAGCTAACATCAACCATGTTTCCAGACTCTGACATTGCAAAGAAAATGACATGTGGTCGTACAAAGGCAGCATCCATAGTTACAGATGTGCGTGCACCTGCCTCTGTGGAGAGTTGTTTGAGAGATTTAAAAACACCAGTGGTTCAAGAGCTCCCAAGTGATTAAAAAGTCCACACACCATTTTGCCACTGGGCCCCCCAGTGGCTTCAGATGCATCTAATTAAAGACACCCACTGTCTTTGAGATATTGGACACCAGAGCTGGATTTGAAAAGCAAGATCCTTGACTTTTATGAAGATAGTCATGAGTCAGCTGCTGCCATACACTGCCAGATTAAAAGCAAGTTAGAGGAAAATGGCCTGCAACTGGACATGATTTCAGCTTACACAGCTGATAATGCTAGTGTAAACTATGGGAAAAACAATTCTGTTTTCCAAAAACTGAAGGAAGACAAAAGTGGCATCATCAAGGCAAACTGTATGGCCCACATAGTGCACAACTGTGCAAAGCATGCTGGAGACATGCTGAACATTGACATTGACTCTGTAGTGAACAAAATATTCAGTCACTTTTCAGTGTCTGCAAAGCACACAGAGGAATTGAAAGCAGTGTTCGCCTTTGTGGAGGAAGATTATCATGTTGTACGGAGACATGTATCCAGAAGATGGTTGAGTCTGTGGCCTGCTGTCCAGAGGCTACATGACAGCTGGGCAGCTATCAAGAGCTACTTCGTGTCACTGGGAGAGAGTCAGTGCCCAAAAGCACTGTGGCAGCTGTTGAAAACGGATCAGGATGGTGAGGGGCAACCCCTTGAGCTACAGGCCTACCTGGCATTCCTCAATAACATACTCAAGATCTTCCATGATGTTGTGCTGCTGTTGGAGGGACAGGATGGGACCATCTGCGAGCTATATGACATAATGCTCACTCTCAAGACAAAGCTCAAACAGCGACAAATTGATTCCTTCTTTGGAATGGAGACCAGGGCTATTGACCAACAGTTTCCTGACCAAAAGGCAGCAACAATCAAACATGATTTTTCCAACTTCTACCAGACTGCACTCAACTACCTGGAAAAATGGTATGACTTCACAGAAAACAACTACCAGAAGAAGGTTGCATGCTTGGCGCTGAAGAGCAACTTCACATTTTCCCAGTGATGCCGTGGAGGCCCTACAGATAGGGAGAAAACTGGACATGGATGAATTGTATGAGGAGTACTGTGTGACTCTGCCACGCCAGCAGGAAATTGTGGAGAGAAGAGCTCCTGTTCTGGAGAAGTGGTTGATCTTGCTTAAAAGCACAAAGACGCCAAATCTGACTGCTGTTGCATCCTTTCTCTTCAGCATCCCCATAACCAATGCTTCTGTAGAGAGAGTGTTTTCCCTCATGACTGCAGCCTGGACTGATCAGAGGAACCATTGCTTTGTGGAGCTTATCAAGAGTGAAATTCAGATCAAGACCAACTTTGAATACAGTTGTAAGGAATTCTACAGCTATGCACTTAAGCAGAAGGCCTTATTAGAACCTGCAAGCTCAAGCAAAAAGTATAAAGCCAAGAACATCTAAGGTAAGATAAACATTGTCTAAGATATAGATTAGAATATTGTGAGCACTGAGCCAGTGTGGTGCTAGATTTTAAGACGGTGCTCAATTCTTGTGTTTCACCAGCAGGTGCTTTCTGTGGTGCTGAAAGTGCATTGTCTCTGTGGGCCTGGCCTGCCTGCAGTTGTTGCTGTGATGGAGACAACTGAAAGACATTTGATGGACAAAACTTTGAAGAAAATCCAGCCAGGTGTTGTCCTTGGTGCTGGAAGAGCATTGATTGTGTTACTATGTTTAGTAACAGAAGTTGTTGTATCCTCCTGACCAGTTTTGATTTGTATTGGTATTATGGTTATTTTTTGTAGTGCCTATTCCTAATTGTATTACCAGGTGTGCCTTTGGTTGGCATTGTCCAGTAAAATTTAGTTAAAATGCATTTATTTTATATAGTTATGTGTGTTATGTGATTCTGAGTTGAGTGAGTTTTGTTTAGTGTGTATGTTTTGTTCAGATAATCAGCCTATACTTTAATGTGGTGTTTGAGTTGTGCTGGGGTTAGGTTGTTGCTCTCTGTTGTTGGAGAAAAGGCACATTAAAGTTCAATGCTTGAAATAACAATTGTAGCCTTGACTGTCTGCTCTGTTTGATTGTATACAGTCAGGTGTGTTAACTTGAGGCAAAGCTCCATGCTTGCTATGTTTGGTCTGATCACCAGAGGGCTGTCATCAGGGAGCGGGCGGGGTGTTTGATCATGTCAATGAAACTTGGTCTCGGACGCAGGTTAAGGGCACGCCCACCACCAAGAAGCAATGCAAGGGCGATCCTAGTCAATCGCCTAGGGCGGCAAATGCGTTGAAGGCGCCCTCTGGTGGCGGCCTTAATTAATTATGAAATATAACTAAATAAGCGAAATAAAACACGTTTATCAAATATGTTTCTAAATAGAACGGACAAGGGGGGAACGGGGGATTATCTGTTATTGCGGACTGAAACCCCCACTGAAGGTCCCAGGTCGCCTCCTCTCTCCCCCCCCCACACACACACACTTTGTCCCGCACAAACGTAGTCTTTGTCCCACTTCTGGTGAATTGGGATCTGGTCACCCTAGACATGGGCAGCAGGCCGGAGCGACTCTCCATTGACCGCCTCAAGCCAGCTCACTTGGACGTGGCCAGGCCCATTGAATTGGCTCAGCCCCCACGACGCGGACGACCTACAGCTCTGCCCCTGCCCCCTGCTCCCCTCCCTCCCGGGACTCCCACACTCCAGGCCTCATACCCGTGTCATGGCAGGACGCCTGCCACAGTTGTGGCTCCTCGACCTCCTGTACGACGCAGCAGTTGTGGCCGGTTAATACGCCCGCCCCCGCGATGACTGTTTTGTTTTTGTTTTCTCCTGATGGTGAATTCTGGGGGGACATGTGTAGTGAGTGTAACATAATTCACCTACAGTATTTTGTTATGTGTTGTTCTTTACACTGTGTTAGGCATGTCGTTTACTGTCTCTGTGTTTCAGGGATCGCTGTCCCTTTAAGGATTACGAGCTTCTGATGACGCGGAGCCCGATGCGGCATATGTTCACTTGCATCACGTTTTGATTCCTGTTTTTTAAAACTAAATAAACGAGTCACACAACTGTGTGCTCAACATGCGAAATTGTATCCTTCATTTAATGCAATCCACAAATTCCACAACTTCATAAACACGAAAGATTGCTCCATATGACACCAACAACATAGCAAATGTATGTAGTGTTATGTTCTAATAATGTTATGTTCTAATAACATGGTCACACTGTGATACATGGGTTTGCTGTATGTTGCTAAATAGTGGTTACGGTTCCTTTAAGAGACTGTGGGATTATTGTGGGATGCGACGTGACGTGTAATGCGCGCGCATTGTAAAACAAGGAAGTGTTGATTGACACATGAGTCTGAAGTAAAGAAATGCAGTGTACGTTCTGAAGCAACACGTGTGCGTGTCAGTCTTTCACACACAACATTTGGCGACAAGGATGGCTGGATTTAGCCTTCCCCCACCCGAAGTGTTTCTCGCGGTACCCGGGGAACCCGCAGTGCCATGGACACGGTGGCTGACAGGTTTTAATGCCTATGTTGATGCGCTCGGATTCTCCGACGACGAGCTTCCCGACAAGCGAAAGACCGCTATCCTCGTCCACTGCCTCGGTACCGAGGGCCAGCGTGTTCTTGGAGCGCTCGGCTCAGCAACAGCTTTCGAGGATACAGTCAAGCTGCTGACGGACCATTTCTCTGGGAAAAAACGTGTCCTGATACGGCGGTACAGACTCAGGAAGCGCCACCAACGACCCGGCGAGTCCATACAGACTTTTGTAGCTGACCTACGTGAGCTGGCACGAGCCTGTGAGTATGGAGCATTGCATGACCAAATGATCAGAGACCAGCTGATAGAAGGCACGTCATGTGACAAGACACGGGAAAAACTGCTTATGGAACCTGATGATTTGTCACTGACTGATGCAATCAAAATAGCGTTGCAAGTGGAATGTGCTCTAGAATGCTCTACTCTGCTGACCAGCCCTGCTCACCACACAGCGTAAGCGCAACAGCTGCAGCGCACAGAAACGTCACAGTTTTTCCCGCCCACTGATAGCGGTGACAGCCTGCCTGTGCAACAAATGAATAGACAGCGCCCCACTGTGGGCTCCAGACGCAATTGCGGCAACTGTGGATCCAGTTCTCATGCTACAAGAGCATCACAGTGCCCTGCCCGTGGACAGGTTTGCAGAAACTGTTCTAGATTAAACCACTTTGCTAAAGTCTGTCGTTCAGCTCCAACCAATGAAGCACGGTAGCACAGGCTTCCTCCGTCCACTTCCGGATACACAGAAATTAGTAATATCCGTTCTACACAAGTATCATTCAAAACTTGCACAGTGTTGCTGGGGGAGGTAAGCGTGCCACTCATCCTGGACACTGCGGCTGCAGCGTCGCTCCTCAATTTGGCCACATACAGGAAATTCTTTTCCCGCATGCCACTGGGACCCCCATCCACAAGCCTGCGGGGATATGCAAATTCTGCCATCGAGCTTGTGGGCACAATTGACCTGCCTGTCCGCTATGGTACGATACATCTTCCCTCCTTCCCTTTTCATGTGGCACAGCGGGGAACCAACCTTCTTGGCCTCGATCTCTTCATTGCACTGGGCTTCTCTCTGATGGACAATAGTGGAAGAGCTATAATGCAGGTATTCCCAACGATGCACCAGCAGTGGCCAGCGCTGTTCGACGGCCTGGGCCGCTTGACAGCATTCACTCATCGGCCCCTGGTTGACCCTGCCGTGACACCAGTTATGCAGCCCCTCAGGCGCCTGCCACTCACCTTCCGGGAGGGCGTCACTGCAGAGCTCACCTCCCTGCTAGAAGAGGGCATCATCGAGCCAATAAATGCAGCACCTTGGATCTCAAACCTGGTGGTCGCACAGAAAAAGTCAGGGGGCCTCCGGGTCTGTGTTGATCTGCGACAGGTCAACAAAGCTGTCATTCCAGACAAATATCCTTTACCTACAGCTGAGGAGCTCACCTCTCTTTTCCATGGATCAACGGTCTTCACAAAGTTGGATTTACGCCAGGGCTACCTGCAAGTTCCCCTTCACCCGGCCAGCCGGGACCTGACAGCATTTGTGACACACGCTGGGGTGTTCAGGTACACACGCATGCCGTTTGGTCTTAGCTCTGCCCCCAGCTGCTTCCAAAAGGTCATGTCTACAATTCTCGCTGGGGTCCCGGGGACAGCAGTTTACCTGGACGACATTGTGGTGCATGGGCCAGACCAAGCCACCCACGATGCCCGCTTACACAGAGTGTTTGTGGCCCTCACCAAACATCACCTGACACTGAACGGGGAGAAATGTCTCTTCTCAGTACCGACTGTGGACTTTATTAGATTCCGCCTCTCAGCTGATGGCATTGCACCTCTCTCCTCCAACGTTGACGCAATACAACGCATCCCTGAACCAACCTCCATCACACAGGTTGCATCGTTCCTAGGAATGACGGCTTATTATTTGCGTTTCCTGCCCAACTACTCACAAACGACAGCACCCCTCCGGCAGCTCCTGAAGAAGGAGGAGCCGTGGGCTTGGTCACCACAGTGCTCTGAGTCATTTTTCATGCTGAAAAAACAATTAACCTCAACTCCAGTCCTCGCCCATTTCAGCCTCTCGAGCCCAACCTTCATCACCTGCGACGCCTCCACTGCTGCAGTTGGAGCTGTCCTGTCGCAGCTTCATGATGGCACGGAGAGGCCAATCGCCTTCGCATCTCGGGCCCTGACACCCACTGAGCAGCGGTACTCCGTGGGTGAACGTGAAGCATTGGCCTGTGTGTGGGCGTGCGAGAGGTGGCACATGTATGTCTATGGCCGTCATTTCACCATCAGGACGGACCACCAGGCCCTCACAACGGTGCTCTCCACGTCAGGTTCGGGACACAAGCCTCTCCGACTCCATCGCTGGGCGGAACGCCTCCGCCAGTACCACTATGACCTCATCTTCACGCCGGGCAGGGAAAACGTGGTGGCAGATCTCCTTTCTCGCTCCATCGCAGCCCCAAACCCTTCTGTACCATCACACGATGAAGAACCAGCTCTCATCCAAGCGCTCTATGCACCATTGCAGCCAGTAGTCACACTGGAGGAACTGAACACTGAATCAGGACGAGACCCGATACTATCCAAGCTGTGCACCTACATCAGAAACGGCTGGCCGTCCCACATCCCGGAAGAGTTGAAACCGTTTGCTCGGGTGAAAGATGAGCTCTCCTGCTGGGCAGACACGTGTGTCTCGAGGGGGCTCTGCACCATCGTCCCAAACACTTTGCGTGCACGTGTCCTGTCAATGGCACATGAGGGTCACCTGGGAATCGTGAAACTCAAGCAGCGGTGCCGTGAGTTGGTGTGGTGGCCAGCCATCGACCGCGATATTGAACATCTGGTCCAGGACTGCTCAGCGTGCCTCCTCAGTGGGAAAACCGGACCCCCTTCAACCCCTCCCCTGCAACCGCTCCCCTGGCCTTCACGTCCCTGGGAACATGTACAGCTGGACATCTGTGGGGAGATCCATGGCCGTGGTGTTCCCCACCACCAGCGCTTCCTGGTGCTCGTCTACGACCTCCACTCTAAGTGGCCGGAGGTTGTGCCAGTGGGGACGGTGACGTCGCACGTCATGGTTTGGATACTGGATGGCCTCTTTGCCCGCTGGGGTGTGCCTCGGGCCATAACAACAGATAATGGCCCGCAGATGACGTCTGCGGAGTTCTCTGACTTTCTTGCCAGCAGGAGTGTCAAGCACATCCGAACCGCTTTTTACCACCCACAGGCCAACGGTGGAGTAGAGCGTTTTAATGCAACACTGAAGAACGGGATTCGTGCACACCTGGCCCAAGGCTGTGCATTCGAGGAGGCACTCAACCAGACCTTGCTGCACTACAGAGCAAGCCATCACTCCACCACGCTTGTGTCACCAGCGTTTCTGATGCTCGGACGAGAATTGGGACTGCCATTACACAGGCTCCGAGCGCCAAATAGTGATTTTCCCATGCCCTCCCTGGCCCGAATCCGAGAGACTGTTGCTGCACGGCAGCAGGAGACGAGGGAAAGGGTGGACAAGAAGTGCAGGGCGAGGCCACCGTCCCTTCAGGTCTCAGACTGGGTCAGGGCTCGACGGCCGCAGCGACACAACAAGTTGGCCTCGTTCTGGTCCCAACCCAGACAGATCAGTCGCCTTCTTGGCCCCGCCACATTTCTGCTCGACGACGGATCATGGTGGCATGCTAGTAGGCTGAGGAAAGTCCCGGCACCCCTCTCTGAGCACTTGGCCACGGCACGAGCCCAGTCACCATTCCCCTACAACATGGCCACTGATCCGGGCCCACCCCCGGCCCCGGTTGCACCCCCCGCAGCTCCACGCCAGGAGGTTGTTGTGCCGGACCCGAGGCCGGTGCGGGCCAGGGCTCGGCCTGTTGCCTTGCAGGACTATGTCACGAATTACCATGTTTAGTCTAGCGGTTGTGTTCACAGATTCTTGCCTAGTACATTTTCATATCTTGATTAGATGTTCAGTTTTCTTGACAAATGTTTGGGTTGGTTGTTAGTTGGGGTGGTATGCTGTTTGCTTTTTCGTGGGGGGAGGAAAATGTTATGTTCTAATAATGTTATGTTCTAATAACATGGTCACACTGTGATACATGGGTTTGCTGTATGTTGCTAAATAGAGGTTACGGTTCCTTTAAGAGACTGTGGGATTATTGTGGGATGCGACGTGACGTGTAATGCGCGCGTATTGTAAAACAAGGAAGTGTTGATCGACACATGAGTCTGAAGTAAAGAAATGCAGTGTACGTTCTGAAGCAACACGTGTGCGTGTCAGTCTTTCACACACAACATGTAGGCCTAGAAAAAAAATACAGTTCAATGTTATTGCTTAAGAAACAGATTCCTTCCAACTATTTATAAAAAATGCAATCAATAATTTATATACAAATAAATGGTTACATATCCATCAGCAACGAGGTTGGAGTAGCCTACCCACATAAATAATTGTAATACACCAACACTGTTAAC